>NW_028227270.1:91713138-92225638 GCF_978045245.1 Mus caroli
CTTGTAACGTGTCCTTGTGGTATGCCTGAAAAATTACCCATTTTAACCCCCCCTCCCCTAGACATCACTTTTATGTCTTGCAACCTGATCAAGGAGATCCATACATCACTGGAAACTGCTTCCTTCAGACAGAAGCCCATCACTCGCAGAGAGAGAGGCTGGGGAGGTTGCAGGGCAGGTGGGTCACCAGAGAAGGCAGCCAGCACTGAACATAGGGTGGCATCTGCTAGATGCCATTACTTGAGATCTTCAACATGCCCTAACAAAGACATGATAAAACTGAAGAGGGAAGCTGGCTCCAACCTCAGCGCAACTCTCAAGATGCCTTTCTTTAACATCTGTGCTGGTAGAAAGTGTGGGGCACAACAACAAATCTCGTTAATTAAGAAGATATCCATTACAGGCTAGAATGTAACTTTTCCCTCAGGTAAACAGTCAGCTTTCTGCTAACTGTGTTTCTTTGTTGTTTTCTTGTGAAAGAAGAGTTAAGCTAAACCTGAAGGATCAAGGAGAGGAACAGAGAAGCATCCACTTAATAGCTAATGTACCCTTGAAGCAGATGAGTAATACGGTCAAATGCTGGCTTCTATATATGGCCTTGTGTCTTTACTTAATAATACCTTAGCTGCTAGAATATAAATTTCTCCAGATTAGGGACCATGTCTCCTGCTCTCAAGCGCCCCTCATGGAACACAGAAAAGGAGTCAATGTTTAAAAGGTTGTAAGTAAATCCTTGTTGAGTAGAATTGAATTTATGGTTGTATTACATATAAGTTATTTATACTAAGGCCATACAAAAACACTAAGAGGAGTTTGATGTAGTTTCCAATGGACACACTGTGGTCCTGTGCCTCCAAGCACCCCTTAGACATACCTTCTGATAACACTTTTGTTCAGGCAAACCGGTGCCCTTCTCCCTGAAGGTGTCTCATCTACATACATTAGGATTTTACCCAAGGCTAATATCACTCTCTCAATTGGGTATATAGAAGTAGGAAGGGGCATGTCATTTGTAATGATGCTGCTGGCATGTGGTGCCCAGGGACCAAGGATGCTAAACCTCCTGAATATTGCCATGTGTCACAGAAAAAAAAAAAAAAAAGAAAGAAATAGCCCCTAGCACATGTTAATAACAAGCTGGACTTCTTAACATTTGTATTCAGAATTACACTTGAGTCTTACTCTTTGCCTCCCACTCATACACTCCGTGTAAGTTTTGCTGAACTGCCTCATCCTTATCAAGCCACTCTGTCTTCTCACACATCTCTCAGTACCCATCCTCCCACGCTACTTTCTCCTCCAGCAAGGGCTTTGCAGCCTTCTGGATTCAGCTCAGCCATGAGCTTCTCAGTGAAGACTTCGCTGAGTTCACATCAGGATCAGGGTAGGTGGCTCTCTGACATTCTAAACCCTCAGTCGACTGTGACCTTGTTTCTCCCACTAGTCTAAAATCGAGTCTCAGCAATCCATTCACTGCTTATCATATCCTTGTTATTTGATAAATAAGCTTTTATTAAATGAATCCATTTGTGACATTGTTAGGTAGAAAGCATTTTATCTAGAGAACATTTAATGTTATCTCATCCTGACTAGGAAGAACCCAATACTAAGTATGCCAGGATAGCAGCAACCCTGGCAATACAAGCAGGGAACCTTTCTTGTTGATGCTAGAGAATAGATAAAGAAAAGCCAACCGTTTGTCCTGGGGCTAGCTGAGGCCTCAAGAGCAGGGCAGAATACATCAAAGTGGGAAGCGGGGCTGGCCACTAGGAACTGACCTATGATCCTTAGAACTAGCCTGTCCACAAAAGTAATGACCTGAAACTTAGAATTTAGAATAAGTATTTAGGAGTTTGGTGATAATATCCTGCTTTTAAATCTACTAAAGACAAGAGGACCTGCCTTTAATTCCACTTTCTGGCCATTCGTTTTCATCATGTTTTATAAATAAATTGGCTCCTTATGGATTTGAACTTTTCTTCAAAGAAGGAAGATCTTGCAGTTGGTGGCCATTTGACGGCAGACACCTAGCTCGGTGCTCAGGAAACAGACCTTGCCTCTGAAGCTCTTCTTCCTTTCCCTGTGGGCTGGCCACAGGCTGCTGCTCTGACTAGGATGGATGCAGCTAGAGTTGTGCCTCTCTGACCGCCTAGAGCTCCAGGGAAGGCAGAAGCACCTCACCAGTGCCATCATGCCACTCAGAAACCCATGGCTCCTCGTGAGAGTCAGGTTGCTCTGAGAGGAGAATCAGGCTGCTCTGTGAGGAGCCAGGGCTCCAGAGAAGTGTGTTTCCAGTCCCACTCCACACCAGCATGTGTGCTCACTGCTAAGCCATCTCCTTCCTTCTGGGGAGCCAGCTGAAGATGAGCTGCTGAGAACTGAGGAAAGCCACTGAAGTCAGACCCTGTGACCCCCTGGACCTTTGTGGACAGGAAGGCAGCAGAGATGAGGCTGTGACTGATAGGCCTAGGCCAATGGTGTGCCCTGGCCCTGGCCTGATCAGCAGAGCAGTAGTGTTGCTCCTCTCACTGCAAACTCATAAGCAATTGTGAAATGTTCATGTCACAAGGTCAAGATGTCAGACAACATCTAAGAGGAAAGGGAACCACAAAATATGCTACTACAACTCTAAAACATACATATGAACTACTCTGTGAGCAAAATAAAGCAGGGGAATGTTGCTTCCACTCAGTTCCTAGAGGACAGGGGAGATGGTAATGGCAACCACATGTTTATTGACTTGTGTATGCAGCAGTGCAACCCTCATAAAGATGGCTTGTATGAAGCAGGACTGGCATGCCTGCTAATAAAACTCACCAACTTCACTTACAGGAGTTCTAACTAGGGCAGAATGGGGGTGGGGGGAAAGGTCTTTGCAGACAGTGTGTCTGCTTTGTTTGGAAGAGAGGCATAAATATCTAATTTGCCTTATAACAGTGGAATGCGTAATCCATCAGTATGTAGTCATATTATCCTGTCAGCCAGCTCAGAGTGCAGGGACAGAACTAATCTACTCACCCTGGTCCTCACTCTCAGATGAAGAAATGAAAACATCCAAATACATATTCCATGTAGCCACAGTTCATTTCTTAGAAGTTAAAAACACAATTTTGCTCGAAGAAGAAATCTAAGAGCATCCAATAGGGAGAAGCTAACTACTTCCCTAATGAGGCTGGGCCCGTGGTAATACATTTCCAAATGCATTTTCCTCTTACTCTTTCTCCAGTTTGTTGGGGTTTGGGGCAAAGTGGGGGGATCTTTTCAAGTGGTGTCTCATCAAAGCAAGTGTATCTGCGATGATGAATGTGTCTTTTGAGTGTGAGGTGGACTGTGGAGATTTCACTGTCAGCCTTTTCTTACCCAGGGTCTGCAGATTTCTCTCTTGAAGAAAGCGAGGGTTCAAAGAGCCACAAGCAACAGCTTAGGTTTTGTGTCTGAATAACAGCTGGCTTGATAACATGTAAACAAGAGGCTAGCATTTTTTGGATTTAAATTTGTCAGACTTTCAGTGTTGAGCTGCTTTGTGCAAGACTTGTTTCTATTTCCAGGTGCTGCACAAAAGCAAATGCGTGAAATGACCCACTCTGCTCTCACATAGAATGTGCAGCTACAGGACGGTTGTCTGATGCTGTTCTCTTTCCACATTAAGTCAACCTGAGAAACTGTTGATTGTACCAAACACCATTGCGTAACGCCATAATTCTCCAGGCCTCTGTCGAGAGGGACCCAACTGGGGAGGTTAGTTGTGTGTTTCTGCTTTCTGAGGAAAGGCCACTGGCACCCTGTCTAGAGCAACTCAAGACACACACACCAGTCCGTGTTGGATGCCAAATGGCCTGCTGTTGTGGCCTCCAGTGGGCTGGTAGAAGAGAGAGTCTAACACTGAAAGTTTTAGAAAGCCGGACATGGCAGCAGGAATCCAAGAAAGACAAGCCAATGGGTTCCCATGTTTGCTGGCCAGTCGGCCTAGACTATTCTGTAAGCTCCAGGCCAGTGAGAGGAATTATCTGAAAAAACAAGAGAGATAGAATGGATATCCTTAAAGGAAGGATACCTGCAGTTGACCTCTGACCTCCAAGGGCACACATGTGCATAGGCACCTGTATACATGTACACCTCCCATATCCTGATACACACACACACACACACACACACACAGAGAGGCATACACATGTACCCTACACACAGAGATCACATTAATCACTCTAATTGGTGTAGGATGAATCATTTCTATATGAAGTCTTGCACTCACAAACAGGTTTCTTTCTATCCTTCTTGATTCTCCATTTTCTGATCTGTAAAGTGGGCAGAAAATTGCAAGCAGTGCTCTTAACCTCATAGAAATGTGAAGGAAAAATGACCCAGAGCTTTGGAGTCATATAAATTAACTGGTGTTTCTGTCATCATTTTTGAGAGTATAATGTATTTCACTTGATCCCCCCCCCCAACCTCTCCCCTGTACCACCCCCCCCCCATCCTTGTTTTAAGAGCAAGGGCCAGGAGCTAAGCGTCAGACAGTGAGTGTGCATCCCACTGACAGATCATACCAGTTCTTAAAAACCCAGCGAGCTTCACTTGGTAAAGTGCCCGCTGCACAAGGCTCCCTGCAAATGCTAGACACAGTGGTGCACATCTGTGATCCTGCTGCTCCAAAGGGGTTTCTAGCCCCAGGGCCTATTAGCCAACCAGTCTCCAGAGTCAGTGAGCCCTGGGCTCACTGAGGGACAGTGACTCAAACAAATAAGGTGAAGAGAGAGGGGAGACCCCACTAGCATCACCCTCTAGCCTCTAAACACAGTATGTGTGCGTTAGCAAGTGCAGTGCTGCACATACACCCATGGGTGTCGCGGAATAAAACACTGTTAACTAAAAGTCCCAAGGCTCTTGGACCAGGTGAATGGGATGGAAGTGTAGGTTGCTGAAGTAAGGGGAATGCCAAACACGGCTGATCCAATTCTCTTCCATTTGAAGTATTCTCATTTGCCCACTGTCTGAGGTTCACACAACGTGCCTTTAACCTCATCATGTGTCCAGAGTCAGTTCTGTTTTTCTGGGCTTGAGCCCCAGGTGGTCATGTCACCTCAGGTCAGGAGTTTAATGTCTTGCACATGCTCTCAGTGGACTGTACAGTCAAGTGGTGGGAGCCCCGCAGATGGCCTCAGTTGACAGCCTGCATTTCCAGGAAGCTACTTTTTCCTGGTAACTGCTGAGAGTGGGCAGACTTTCTTCTTGGCTCCCAATGACAGAAACCAGAAAGTCTATAAAAACTTGTAGACTACGCCACTAACATAAATATCCTTGTTTACTGAGCAGATCCTTCCTTATTTAGAGTAAACAACTTCACAGTGAGCCCTCCACACCACCAGCTCTGTAACGGCACTGTGAAAAGACGTTATTTTCCCTCCTTTGGAATTGTTTGCAAAGTCCTAGAATACCAGAATTCTCTTTCGGTCCCCCAACATTCACCTCAGCACGCAGCTCCTTCAGTCTGCCTTATTAGTATAACAAGGTAATTGATCCTTCACTCACATCACCCCTTGTGGTTTGCTTGGAGGTTATGGTGATCCAAGCCATCTACCATTAATCTAGATCCCCAAACTGTTTACCAGGCAAGCCAAATAATAATAATTTGTTGATCTGACCAAAAAATAGTGAGTCAGATTTGCAGTTTGTGAATGAGAGGCAGGGAAATCAGATCATTTTAAAGTTTGAATCATAGGGATCACCACCTTATCAAGTCACAACCCAGGCCAGAAATGCTAGGTCTCAGTCCGAAATCTCTCAGCTAGTCTGTGGCTGAACCTACAGTGTGCTATCATTTGTGGCCAGGGCAACCAGAGGTGTTTTTCTGAAAGGTGGAGTGGACTGGAATGGAACACTTTTTATCAAAAATAAATACATGTGAAACTGACTGTGTAGGGTACGAACTTCTCAGGTATAGCTATCCGGCATGGTAGCATTCCTCCGTTATTAGTGGTCTGACTGTGTGCCATAGAAGTACCAAGTGAGAAAAAAACTCATTTAAATATTGCTTTGGGTGTCAGAGTGCAGTATCTGTCTGAACTCCAACATGTATTTCCTGGGTCTTGAATTTTTTAACTGAAACTAGAAGAATAATATGGCTAATGTGGCCATGGAGTGGCAATCATCTCTAAGAGAGAGAGAGAGAGAAGAGAGGAGAGAGGAGAGAGATGTATATTAGGTGGAGTTCATCTTCCACATCCCACAAAGAATGTGTATATATGTATAAATTCTCTCCCTGACCTTCTCAGTCTATGCTGCCAACCACAGTCATGCTCAGCTCAGAATAAATACAGAAAGACCCTGTTGCCTTTCTGCTGATTGGTGTGAGTTGTGATGTAGAAAAAATATGTGTAGTGTCATTTGTAGACCCTGCAGTGTTGTTTTGAGTGGTAGACTGTCTTCTCTGATCCTCTTTGACCTGATTACCTACCCAGGGTTCTTATTGTCCTATAATTACACTCCCCTGAGCTAGAGATGTGGGCCAATCGGTAGAGTGCTTGCTGAGCATACATAAAGCACTTGATTCCAGCCCCTATCACCACATAAACCATGCCTGGGCAGGGGACCGGAGGTCATGGTCATCCTGGACTATGGAGTGAAAACCAAGGCTAGCCTCAGCTACATGGGAACATGACCCCGAAAAGATAAACAAGCCTTCTGCTCTCTGCTATACCTCTTTCATTGAGTCCAGGCTGAAAGCTGCACTTTTGGAAGCCTGTAGGTACCGGTGGTCTATCAGCCATGGGCAAAGGTTTCTTCAGGAAAACATATGCAAGGGCGTGTAGGAGACGTGCCCGTCCATGTCAGCACCACAGAACCTGCTCTCTAACAAGCACAACTTTCCTGTGGCGGTCATAAAATCCAGTGGCACTAACCTTGGCTCTTTTACACATTAGGTCATTAGAGTCCAGTGTTTCTTGACATAGAACAACAGGAAAACTTCCTTCACTGCAGAGACAGCCAACAGGTTGAAGCCTGGGAAACTGCATCTGTGACTTTGTATAGAACCTTTCCTCTTTAAAAACGTTTTTTAACAGTTTGATCACCCAAAACACAGCGCCACTGTACATAACTAACTTTTTTACCATCTTAGCTAGTTAAAGTACTTGGGGAACAGGTAAGAAGTGGTGTTAGACAGCTGTGTTGGACTGTCTGGGAGAAGGTCAGGCTGCCATTCAAAGGCTTAGATGTAAGAATGGAAAGAGCAGCACAGGCTGTCCTGTCACCAGCCCTCCTGCCACCAGCCCTCAAGAACCTGGGGAGGAGGCACAGCTCCTCCCCGCTACTCAGGGATCCAACTAAGGCCACTCACTCTCCTTTGCCATGGCAAAATCTGACCGACCTGAGAAGAAGCTAATTTTAGGTTAATTTTTGCAAAGGATAATTAATCACTTCTGTTTGGTGGGCTATAATCTATGGAGGTAACATTAGGGCGTTTTCTACTGTGTAAACCAACATGGAGAAAAGAGGTGGAAGAGCTGTGCAATCTTTTTGTAACAAGCTATGAGATGATGTACTTAGTCTTAAATAATTAAACAGAGACATTTTTATCCCCAGGATGTTGCAATCACATTGCTAATACAGTTTAGTGCTTATTTTTTAACTGATTCATTTTCTTGCTTATGACAATCTAGAAAGGTTTATTAAATCTAATGACTGCTTAGGCTTAAGTAGGGGAAAAGCATGTTCTAATTACAGGGATGGATAAAAGCAAACTAATTAACCAAAAATGTGTATTTCCTTCCTCCCAGATGTCTGGTCAGCCATGTCGGAGAGGAACTCTTACCTAGCTCCTGAGTTTTTAATCATGTTTTTAGATTGCATTTTTACACCATCTGTAGCATTAACCTGACTGTAATTTCTGTCACAGTTGGAAGCTTTGGTTAATAAATGTTTTGTTTTGGAGGGGGGATGGGAAAGCAGGCAGGAATCCGAGAGGGTTTATGAATGAATCAAAGAAACTATGCCCTAACTGAGGAACCACGGAGTAAAACTCTGACTTTTATGACTGTAAATTTGGCTTTCTTTCTCAGCCTCATTTTATAGCTACATTTGCTTGGGAAAATTCTCTTAATTCAGCTCTAAGCAAAAAAAAAAAAAAAAAAGGTAAATAAATAAATAAAATCTAACGGATGTTGCTAACCACCAGCTTTGCAAAAATCTTAATGACTGGGGATGGGGAGGTGGCATGAGAACCTGTGTGTGAGCCCCATCAACCAGGGTAGAAAGCCAAGTGTGTTTATGTCCCAGTGCTGGGGAGACAAGACAGGAAGAGCCTAGGACTCATTAGCCAGCCTGCCCTGCACAATCCATAAGCTCTGGGCCCCAGTGAAAGACCTTATCTCAAAAAGCAAGGTGAATGGCTCCTGACTGAAACCAAGGTTGGCTTCTGGCCTCCACCTGCACATACATGCATATACACTTGCTTCCTTGTGTACCTGCACACACATGCACATACAAATCCACACATATACACATGGAGAAGATCTAATTTTATTCATGTCAGACAGATTATATATACAAAGAATGCATGATTATTTTATAAAATACAGAAGCTTTTTTTTTTTTCCAAGACAGGGTTTCTCTGTGTAGTCCTGGCTGTCCTGGAACTCACTCAGTAGACCAGGCTGGCCTCGAACTCAGAAATTCACCTGCCTCTGCCTCCTAACTGCTGGGATTAAAGGCGTGCACCACCATTGCCCAGCCCAGAAGCCTTATTTTTAATGTTTTATATATCCTGAATAAAACAGACTCAAAGCACTATTGAGCTATAGGTAAAGTTTTATATTGTTTTTATTATAAATCTTCTGTATTTGTTAGTAGTAATAATTGCCACACACCTGTTGAAGAAACTGATTGTGTTTCAAAATTAAAGAAATGAGAATTTTAAAGTATCAAAAATAATGTTAAAGAATGATATGTTGATTACAAATACCATGATAACAGATAATAAAAAATGGGGGAAGGGCAGTCAAGATGCACTGAGTTGCAGACTTATTGAGAGGAAAGTAAGTACAAATACTTGTGTGTGTGAAATTTTTATCATTGATTGGTGGCTAAAAATAATGAACAGGGTGGAGGCCAAGTAGTCAACTAAGTCCTAGAATAGAAGTTTTGCATATTGAAGCATGGGCACACTGGCTTTATTGTTCCCAGGGAAACATCAGTAGGAATTGTATGTTTATGGGTGCTAGGAGCTTAGAAATGCAGGTGAAGTTGGAGAGATGGCTCAGAGGTTAAGAGCACTGACTGCTCTTCCGAAGGTCCTGAGTTCAATTCCCAGCAACCACATGGTGGCTCACAACCATCTGTAATGAGATCTGACACCCTCTTTCTGGTGTGTCTGAAGACAGCTACAGTGTACTTAGATATAATAATAAATAAATCTTAAAAAAAAAAAAAAGAAAGAAATGCAGGTGAAGAAGAGATAGACAGTGTGGTAGTCAGTTAGAGGGACTGAGAGTTAGAACAAAGTAGAAAATTCACATTAAAAACTGAATGCGCGCGTGCACACATATACACACACACATTTTGCGTGTGAATTTCTTTGGACCTTGCATCCCAAAGCCTTTGTAGATCCTCAGATTCTCCCAACACCTTTATTAGAGTTAAGGCTCTGCAGCATACCTTGGGCAGCAGAGAGGCGGGTCATTGAACATTTGAAGTTCTGCCTTTCTAAAGGTGCCTCTCATGGACAATCAAGAGGCTACCTGAGAGGCAAATGCTGGGGAGGTGGCTCTAGCTACTCCTCAGCTGAGTCGTTCATTTCTGACCTGGAAGTGGTCTGAGACATCCGAACTACGTAGCAGTGGAATGATGTAGTAAGTACATTACCTGAGACTAGTCACACCAGAGGCTGTGAGACCAAAGATGTTCTCCAGCAGCTGTAGAACCCTTCCAGGAACAAGAAAAGAGAAGGTGTTGTATTTGCAAGCACAACACATTTCCTTATTTGCCTTGCTTTAAAATAAAGGCATACTCCTAGACCATGTCTTCCAGTAGTGTGTTCTAAAAGCTTGCTAAAAGGAGGTTTTTCCTATAATAACTACATGTTAACTCTTAAAACATAAAGGGGCTAGGGCTAGTACTCAGTAGAGCGGTTGATTAGCCTACTGTTTATAAAGCCTAGGTTCCCTAGCCAGCATTTCATAAACCATCCATGGTAGCGCACACCTGTTACCTCAGCATTTAGGAGGTGAAGGCAGGAGGATGATAAATTCAGGATCAGCCTTCAATGCATGTTGGAGGCCAGCGTGGGCAACCTGACCCCCTCCTCATGCACCCCACTCCAGAAAAATCCTAGCTGGGATATTGAAGGCAAGCCCTGTAACGGCTGCCATAATGTCTCTGTGCAATTTGGACATAGGCTGTCAGTTAGCTGCATACTCTTATCAATAAGGCTGGTGACCTTAGAATTGATCAGATTATGCAGTTCATTCAACGTACTATTTAAAATGCTTTCAGATAATTGCCACATGGTCTTATTAAATGCAGCAGCCCAATTTCAAGGTTGTCCTGTCGGCTTCATCCTGGCAGGCTGTGCATGTGCCCATCACAGGCGTTCCAACTTCCTCCTCAACAGACTGAAATCAGAGTAATGAAAACAGTCAAACTGCTCATAAAATGTCACATGGCTCTGAGAGCACATATTATTTCTACAGATATTTTCTGTCAGTCAGTAGATCACTACTCAAGTGACAGCCGTGCCTGGCTGAGGCGTGCTGTACAAATGACAGTCCCATACTGCAGGGGACTACTGGCACAGTAAAATTTACTGCTCTGTCCCTTTGATCTCAGCCTACAAAAGACACAAAATGTTACTCGGGAATAAATAAAACATTTATAGAAAAGGGGAGAAAAGGTTATACGCTTCATTTTGCTTATCAATGTCATTTCCAAGCCAACAGTTTTATTAGGGGTAGGGGTATGGTGACAAGCTATTTTTAGTTTGTGGGGGAGAAATGTGACATTTAAAACAAATGTCATAGCATTTCTTCAATAAAAATCCATGCTGTCAGCTGACTAGCCAGCTCCTGAGACTTACAGGAAAGGTGGATGGACCCAAAGGAGGAGCAGGATGCTTGTGTGGTGCTGGCCTCCCTCTCAGACCCTCCTCAGGGTGCATAGACAGCGGAAACTACGTGTTTATGCCCCAGGTTTCACCTGCCGGCCAAAAGGACCATTTAAAAAGAAAAATCTGATCTGTCTACCTAAAAAAATGATACTGGTCTCAACCAAAGCCTATGATGTGTTTTGTTCACCAAATCTCCAGGACTCCAACTTGTCCCACAACCAGAGAATTCAAATACCTGCTGTTGCCCTCAGCATGGAAAAAAGAAAATGACTTCATATTTAAATGGACCAGAAACAGTGGAGGAGACCATTGGTAGACTAGAAAAGAGCTGGTGTTCTCCCCCACCCACTCCACCCCCCCTCTCTCTCTCTCACAGACACACACACATGCATTCACATGAAATAGCCGAGAGTTGTTATTTAACTTTTTGTAGATAGGAGCCATACCTTTCTCTGAATCTCCCACAGTGCCTAGCACGGTTCTTGGAACAATTGACTTGAAAAGCATAGTTTCTATCTATCAAAACTACCCTGACTTTCCTAGCTCTGCACAACCCACCACTTTCCCCACTACAGAGCAATTCTCTTCATCTCTGCCATTTTCAAAGGCTCTGTACTCCGTTGAGTTGAGCAACTGTAGTAATCTTTGCTGAAGATGATCTATTCACTCTTTTAACATAATTATCATCTCACATGCCTTTGATCCCGGCAGAGGCAGAGGCAGACACAGGCAGATATCTGTGAATTCAAGGGCAGCCTGGTCTACATAGCAAGTCCAAGACCAGCAAGGGCTATAGACTTAGAAGACCGGCTTCAATAACAGTAAGAATGGAAGACACCCGTACCCTTTCCCTTCTTTTGCTCACCCCCAATTCAGTGCTCCGACCTTGACTCCCTGGCATTCTGTTGCAGAATGTCTTCTTTAACCAGGTTCCTCTCTACTGTCATTTGTGTCAGGCCTTGGCTGGACCTCTGCCAGTTGCCCCCAGGAGTCTGTATGTCTTACACCTTGCCCTTTGCTTTCAGGTGACAGAGTTTAGAAATAGTCTCAATTTAGCCTGCTGTCTTCTAATTGTCATTAATTTGCTAGCCGTGAATTGGCCACTCAGTAGGTACAGGCATGGAGCCAAGGAGTGAGAGGCAACTCCAGAGTTTGTTCTCTTAACTAGCTCTCAGCTGCCAAAGCTCCTTAGGAGGTATCCTGTTCTGTTTATTACCTCAACAAACATTCACTCAGCAAACATTTACCAAATCAAGGTCAGGGACCACCTACAACAATGGCAGTCTTCACTCTCCCTCATTAAGCTGCAATTTTATTTCAGTTTGGAGGCTCTAGGAATCAAACCCAGAGCCTCTACCTTCTAGGCAGGTACTGAGCTGGGTCCCCTGCTTGGAAGTCCCAGCTCTCAAGACAGACAAAGCGCTCACTCCTACAGCCTATACAATTTATAACTCGCCTTCTGTACTTATGTACTTCCCCAAATGGCGAAGCATGTTCTCTGAGTGTCGGTAGTATGCTTAGTGTCCTCCTGCAATCACCGCAGAATTGGGGTGTGTGTGTGTGTGTGTGTGTGTGTGTGTGTGTGTGTGTGTGTGTAGTCCAGAAGTTGCTATCAGGGGTCTTCCTCAGTCCTCTCCACCATATTTATTGAGAGAGAACATTCACAAAGTGTAATTTGGCTGCTATAGCTAGCCAGCTTGCCCTAGGAATTCCGGCTCTGTCTTCTGAGGATGGCTGGCAGGTCCCCACACCTGCCTGCCTAGGAGTTGGGGATCTGAACTCTGGTTCTTGTGCTTTCATGGCAAGCACGCTCACCCCTGATTGTCTGGCTTGTGAGCCCCACTGCAAAATCATTTTGAAGGCAAAGACTGTTTCTCAATAAACAATCCCCCTGTATTTTTTTCCTGACCATTTCTAAAAGTATCCCCAAACCAGGGCCTCTTCCTATGCCCAGTTCCACCATAAACTGCAGAGGTCCATTGGGGTAGCACACACGTCCCCACTCATGTACACATTGGAACTCAATTGACTTAGGAAGTCAGCAGTTTGAGAGCCAGTTTCCCCGTTTTAAATTTTATTCTTGAGTCTTTTCTTCTCTTTTTAATCCTCCTACTATATAAAGCCATGTGAATAATTCATCTGCACTGGTTCAGATGTAGGTGATGTTTTGAAATTTCACATTTATCTGAATTAGATATATATGATTTAGTAATTTGTGTATGCCCCCAATTATACCGTTAAGCTGTTTTTTCTAATAGTGTTTTGACACTCGTCATCTGTATTGACAGCCTCATTGGCAGGGATGGAGGTATATGAATCTTTTGTCACTAAGCATTGTCATTTCTAACCATGGATTCTGAAGTACAAAGAAAAATTACTCCTTCCATATGGATTTCTTTATGACTTTAATGAATTAATTCAGTGTCATTTGAACTTTGTTTCTGCCTCCATTCTGGTGTGAGTGGAGCTCTGTTCTGTGGTAGCAGCTGATTAATCTTGAGCAGCAGTGCTTTCTATTAACCATATCATGTTGCATGCCCATTATGTATGGGCACAGCCCTCTAAGCTAGCAGCAAAATTCCACCTAGAAATGGAATTGGCTTTTCTTAGAACGTAGTCTTAATAAACAGTTCAGTGCACAGTTAGAACCTGAGGCCACCAGAAGGAAGCAGACTGTGAAAGATAGATCTAACTGCTCTGCAATAAAAATTTTTTTTAAAAAAAAGTAAGCATTTTGGTATACTTATCATAAATAAGAAAAAGAGCTGAGCCTGGAGAGATGGCCCAGAGGTTGAGAGCACTTGTTCTTACAGAGGACCCAGGATCGATTCCCAGCACCTATATGATGGTTCACCACTATCCCAAACACCAGTGCCAGGGGATCTGAGGCTCTCTTCTCACCTCTGTGGGTGAGTACCAAGCATATATATGGTTCACATACATGTGTGCAAAAAACCCAATCATACATAAAAAGAAATTATTAAGTCCAATTTTAAATTTTTAAATAAGAAAGAAGGGGAAGGAATGAAGAGTAGCCAATATTTAGCTTTAGGTGTTTTGAGGTTTGGTTTTGTGTTTTTGTTCTTGCTGTTTGTTTGTTTGTTCATTTGTTCCCTGTGTATTCTTAAGTCAGAAGAGCAAAAAATAGGGACAAGTTAGGACCAAGATGATCTAGGGTTTCTAGCTATTTAAAATCATGTAAGGAAGGGAACTGGTTTCTTCCTCATGGGGCAGGGTGGGAGGTTGGAGCCTGTCCCTGTGCAACCCTGGCCAGGTGAGGTCCATGACGCCCCTGCCTGCCTTCACACCTCAACCTGCCTCATTGACTGTGCGCTGGACATTCTGCTGTTCTGAGCCTCAGCTTCCTCTCCTCCAACACAGAAATCATGAGGTACTTTTTCTTGCTGGGTTTGATTGGTGATTAATACTAGTAAATACTAGTAAGAAAATACCACTCGGTGGGTAATTGAATAGACATCACATACATGTTTCTATATAAATAGAGCCATTCATATGATAGAACTTCCCTAGTGGGAAACACATGTGCCTTCTTCAAGTACCGTTTCCTTCTACAACCCAGCCTGAGCCCACCCTCTTCCTGTCTTTACTGAGTATGGTACTGGGATTGCAAGGCAGGCGCCATCATATCTGCCCTGATTTACAGCTGAATATAAAGAAAAAACTCATTATCAGGGGGTAAAACTGGTTCAGTATTCCCTATGTCTTCCAACCTCGTTTCTTATGTAAGATATTCAGTATGTACTCTAAACAAATAAATTAATTTGTTTTTAATTAATTCATCACTTACATGCCAGGTTTTTGGTTTGTTTTTTTTTTCTGGCTCAGTCTGGGTCACCTGGAGTTTACCAAGACCAGAATTTTCTGAGGGTCTTGCTGTGCTTCCTGACCCCTCTGCACATGCTCTTTAAGGGAGGCGTGGCTTGTTCTCAGCTGCAGCCAGGTCTCCTTACACAGAGGGAGCGCTGCTCATTTGCCTCTAGGCTACAGAAACAAATCATTCCATAGAAGCGGCTAACCTTCAGTGCTGGACAAGTGCTGCACTGTGTGACATAGTAAAGTACTCGGGTGACGAAGGTAAGTTAGAATGTAATCGCTGGTTTTGATTGTTTCAATTTAAAAACATATTTAAGTTGTTCACTTCTGGCCAATTTTGAAGTTAAAATTAATCCTGGAAAATATTATAATTCAAATACTCATAAGCTAGAAAACATTCAATATCAGATTTTTAAAAAAAATACTTAGAAAACCTTTCCCTAAATGATTGATTTTTTTTAACCTAATTCTCTTCCAGAATTGTTCACTTTGTAATAAGTGTTAGTGTTACATGGGCAGTAGTTTTTAAGAAATTGTTATCATTCAATAGCGATTCTTTTTCTAGGTAGGAGGGGAACTTTGAAATGAAAGATTGTTTTACTTCAGCTCAAACTAGGAAGAGAAATAGGAAACGTAGGGATTGGGGGTCTGGTGAGAAAGGTTTGCAAGAAGTTCCTGGGGGGGGGGACAGACAGCCCAGCGGGATGTTCTCTCTCTCTCTCTCTCTCTCACACACACACACACACACACACACTGGTGCTCCTTCCTCCTGCACAAGCTATGGTCACCCTTCCCTGGAGGCAGTGCGAGCTCTCAGAGCAGGGACCCGCCTGCCTGCTGTGCCCCCCCCGTCCCTAGCATGTATAGAAGGTTAATGAGGATTTGTTAAATGAATGAGTTAATTCACTTATAAGTCATTGTGCAATTTGGTGATTATTCATTATGTTCAAGTGACCCGTTTGCCATGCATTAGTAATTAGTCTACTGGGAAAGAAATTTCATAAACCATAAAAAGGGCAAATCAAAGCTAGCCAAATGTGCTAAGGAATATATTATAAAGTAAATCTTGGCCAAGTAAACATGAATCGGCAGGATGTTCATCACTGGACAGTTGATAAGACTCAAATGTACATAACAGCCGAAGTGGTCAGTAGTAGATGATAAGTTAAATATACCACATTTGCATAATATAGGGCCAGGTAGTCAATTAATCATGTCATAATGATAAGGATTTTTAAAGAAATTTTTATTGACATGTCAAAAATTAAACTATTATAGCCTGTATGTGTGATAGCAGTTTTATCACAATAATAGCATGCATTTACTTAGAAAAAACCAAGACTGGTAAATAATATAGCATGATGTTAGTAAAAGTTGTATATAAACACAGGTGATCTTGCTTTCATTTTTTTGGGTTTTTTTTTTTTTTTTTTTTTTTTTTTTTTTTTTGGTTTTTTGAGACAGGGTTTCTCTGTGTAGCCCTGGCTGTCCTGGCACTCACTTTGTAGACCAGGCTGGCCTCGAACTCAGAAATCCACCTGCCTCTGCCTCCCGAGTGCTGGGATTAAAGACGTGCCACCACGCCCAGCCTTGCTTTCATTTTTATGCCTGTGCCTTTGAAATTTTTCCTCCTCGCTCCCCACCCCCCCCACACAAGGTCCTTCCTCCCCTCCTTCCTCCCTGCCTCCTTTGAGAGGGCAGGGAAACATCCCTTCCTGGGTTACCCCCACCCCACCCTGGTGTATCAAATCTCTGCAGGTTTAAGCACATCATTTCCCACTAAGGCCAGACAAGGCAGCTCGGTCGGGGAACAGATTCCACAGACAGGCCACAGCTTAAGGGACAGCCCTGCTACAGATTTGAGAGACCCACATGGACACTGAGCTGCACAGTCTCCATGGAGACTTCCTGTGGAGTTCCAGTCCCCTTCAAGGCCTTCAGCTCTTCCATAAGAGGCCTGGAGCTTGCTTCATCCAGTGTTTGGCTGTGGGCTTCTGCATCCGTTTCAGTCAGCTGCTGGGTGGAGCCTCTCAGGAAAGAGTTATGTTAAGCTCTTGTCTGCAAGCATAACAAAGTATCATTAATACAGTCAGCCATTAGTGCTTGCCCATGGGATGGGTCTCAAGTTGGGCCAGTTAGTGGTTGGCCATTTCCTCCGTCTCTGCTCCATCTTGTAGACAGGACAAATTTGGGGTTGAAAGTTTTGTGTGTCTTTATCCCTCCACTGAGGATCCTGCGTGGATTCAGGAGATGTTCACTTCAAGTTCCATATCTCTGCTGCTATATATCTCAGCTAAGGTCACTAACGTTAACTCTTGGGAGCCTCCCCCATCTTAGGTCTCTGGCACTTTCTAGGGATGTCCCCACACCCTGGCAGGTGCAGATATCCATTTAGGTATCCATTCATTCTCCTGGCCTGCTGGCCCTCTCTACATACCTCTATGTCTATACCAACACCATGTTTTTTTTTTTTTATCAGTATTATTCTGTAGTGGAATCTTTTGTTTTGATTTGCATGTCCCTGATGACTAAGAAAGCTAAACATTTATGTGCTTCTCAGCCATTCGAGATTCCTCAGTTGAGAATTCTCTGGCTTTGTATCCCATCTTTAAATTGGGTTATTTGGTTTGTTGGAGTCTTACTTCTTTATTTCTTTATTTATTTATTTAGGTATTTATTTCATTTACTTTTCCAGTGCTATCCCAAAAGTCCCCCATACCCTCCCCTCCCACTCCCCTACCCACCCACTCCTACTTCTTGGCCCTGGCATTCCCCTGTACTGAGACATATAAAGTTTGCACTACCAATGGGCAACTTTCTACTGATGGCCAACTAGGCCATCTTCTGATACATATGCAGCTAGAGACATGAGCTCTGGGGGGTACTGGTTAGTTCATATTGTTGTTCCACCTATAGGGTTGCAGATCCCCCCAGCTACTTGGTTACTTTCTCTAGCTCCTCCATTGGAGTCTTACTTCTTGTGTGCTTTATATGTTTTGGATATTAGCCCTCTATCAGATACTAGACTAGTGAAGATATTTTCCCAATCTGTAGACTGTCATTTTGTCCTATTGACAGTGTCCTTTGTTTTACAGAAGTTTTTTAGTTTCATGAGGTCCCATTTGCCAATTGTTGATCTTAGTGCCTGAGCCATTGGTGTTCTGCTCAGGAAACTGTTTCCTGAACCAATGCATTCAAGGCTATTTCCTACCTTTTCTTATATATTAGAGTTAGTGTATCAGGTTTTGTGTTGAGGTTTTGAGCCACTTGGACTTGAATTTTGTGCCAGGCGATAAATATGAATCTATTTTCATTCTTCTACATGCAGATATCCAGTGAGACAAGCACCATTTGTTGAAGATGCTTTTCCTCCCATTGTATGATTTTGGCTTCTTTGTCAAAAATAAACTGTCCATAGGTATGACGGTTTATTTCTAGGTCTCTGATTCAATTCCATTGGTCAGCCTGTCTGTTTCTATACCAATAGCATGTGTTTTGTTTTGTTTTGTTTGTTTGATCACTGTTGCTCTTCAGTACAGCTTGAGGTCAGGGTTGGTGATTCTTTCAGAAGTTCTTTCATTGTTCAGAATTGTTTTAGCTGTCCTGGGATTTTTATTCTTCCACATGAAGTTGAGAATTGCTCTTCAAGATCTGTAAAAATACTGTTTTGAAATTTTAATGGTAATTGCATTGAACCTGTAGATTGCTTTTGGTAAGATGGCCATTTACACTATGTTAATCCTACTGATCCATGAGCATGGGAGATCTTTCCATCTTCAGATATCTTTTTCAGTTTCTTTCTTCAGGGACTTGAAGTTCTTGTCATACAAGTCTTTCACTTACTTGCTTAGAGTTACACCAAGATATTTTATATTTTTTGTGGCTATTGTGAAGGGTGTTGTTTATTTGTATAAAGGAGGGCTACTGATTTATTTGAGTTAATTTTGTATCCAGCCACTTTGCTGAAGGGGTTCTCTGGTAGAATTTTGGGGACACTTATGTTTACTATCATATCCACAAATCATGATACTTTGACTTCCTCCTTTCCTTTCCAATCTCCTTTTGTTGTCTTATTGCTCTAGCTAGAGCTTCAAGTAGATTTAATAGATAGGGAGAGGTTGGGCAGCCTTATCTTGTCTCTGATTTTAGTAGGATTGCTTTAAGTTTCTCTCCATTTAATTTGATGTTGGCTGTTGGCTTGCTGTAAGTTGCTTTTATTATGTTTAGGTATGCACCTTGTAACCCTGATCTCTCTAAGACTTTTAACATGAAGGGGTGTTGGATTTTGTCAAAGGCTTTTTCAGCATCTAATAAGATAATGTGATTTTTTTCTTTCAATTTGTTTATATTGTGGATTACATTGATGGATTTTAGTATATTGAACCACCCCTGCATCTCTGGGATGAAGCCTACTTTATCATGTTTTTGATGTGTTCTCAGATTCAGTTTGTGAGAATTTTATTGAGTATTTTGACATTGATGTTCATAAAAGAAATTAGAGTGAAATTCTCTTTGTTAAGTTTTTGTGTGGTTTAGGTGTCAGGGTGACTGTGGCCTCATTGAATGAATTTAGCAGTGTTCCTTCTGTTTCTATTTTGTGGAATAATTTGAGGAGTATTGGTATTAGCTCTTCTTTGAAAATCTGGTAGAATTCTGGGCTAAAACCATCTGGTTCTTGGCTATTTTTTTTGGTTGGGAGACTTTTTTTTAATTTTTAATATTTTTTATTACATATTTTCCTCAATTACATTTCCAATGCTATCCCAAAAGTCCCCCATACCGCCCCCCACTTCCCTACCCACCCATTCCCATTCTTTTGGCCCTGGCATTCCCCTATATTGGGGCATATAAAGTTTGCAAGTCCAATGGGCCTCTCTTTCCAGTGATGGCCAACTAGGCCATCTTTCGATACATATGCAGCTAGAGACAAGAGCTCCGGGGTTCTGGTTAGTTCATCATGTTGTTCCAACTATAGGGTTGCAGATTCCTTTAGCTCCTTGGGTACTTTCTCTAGCTTCTCCATTGGGAGCCCTGTGATACATCCAATAGCTGACTGTGAGCATCCACTCCTGTGTTTGCTAGGCCCCGGCATAGTCTCACAAGAGACAGCTATATTTGGGTCCTTTCAGCAAAATCTTGCTAGTGTATGCAATGGTGTCAGCGTTTGGAAGCTGATTATGGGATGGATGGTTGGGAGACTTTTAATGACTGCTTCTGTTTCCTTAAGGGTTATAGAACTATTTAGATAGTTTACCTTATCCTGATTTAACTTTGGTAATTTGTATCTGTCTAGAAAATCTGTCATCCATTTCATTTAGATTTTCCAATTTTGTGGCTTTTGAAGTAAGACCTGTTTTTTTCTTTAATTTCCTCATTTTGTTAATTTGGATACTGTCTCTGTTCCTTTCAGTTAGCTTGGCTAAGGGTTTGTCTTGTTGATTTTCTCAAAAAACCAGCTCTTGGTGGAAATTTAAAAGTGAGCATTAATTGCTTCTGTAAGAAGAGAAGAAAGGAAAGCTTCTTGAGCCTGTTGGTGGGGTAGAGGGCTCAGAACCAGGCCATGTGGCAAGGAGATGTGAGCACAGGAGAGAATACAGCACAGGTTGGCTGGTTTTAGTCATGGCTACCAAGCATTTTTAAGGTTGGATACTTAGGTGCCAGTAGACCCAGGTCACCTGGGTGCAAGGCAGGTAGGTATGTGTGCTGTTGGCCTTGTTTTGGAAGGAGTTCTTCCAAGAGTTATGTAGTAGAAGCTCACAAGGCCACAGGCTGGTGCAGAAACCTTGTTTGGGTTGTGATTGTTTCTAGGGGTGCGCTTTGTGTTTACTCCTGGCAGAGAGTAGTCTTAAGTAATACCAGTAGGTGGGTCAAAGACACCACCGGGAAGAGCAACTGCTTGGTTGGATCAGGTGTGTTACTTATGTTTGCTGACATTGCTCTGTCACCCAAACTGGCCTTATGGGAATCAGTCCCTGAGAAAGTCAAGCACATTGCCCAGCATCATTGTGGGAAACTGACCAAGCCCCTAGATGTACCCAGAGGGACTGCGGTTTCACTTCTCACTCCATAAGCAACATCTTTCTGTTGTGAATTAAATCTTCACAGTCAAAATGTGTGTGTGTGTGTGTGTGTTCATTTGGGAAGGAAATGTTTTATGGGTAGCAGTGGCAAGGCAGTGTGCTACTAAGCAAGTTTGATATTGGTCATTTGCTTGTTCATCTTAGACTGTTTACAAGTATTAATTAAGCTTTCCTTTTGGTTCACCATCACGTATTGTCAGCCCAGGAGACCAGTTATACATTATACATATGTGTAAGCATTATGTTTGACACGTGTTTGTAAGAGGTATACACACTAGACACAGCCTCTGTAAACCCCATGCATACTTTAAGTTATATGAGTGACTGAACTGCATCCTCCATGTGCACAGAAGGCTTCTATTTCAAGTTTTACACATGCCTGCCTCAGTTAGGACAGGAAATTCTCTCTTCTTCCTTCTTTGCCATACCACACTAAGCTTGGAATCTGGCAACACTTGTAGACCCAGTGTAGGAAGTCATGCTGCTACCACTTCTGTCTACTTCAGCCTGTTCTGTCCTCCACCTCCAGTGGCAGGATGTCAAAGCCCTTGGTGCCGTTGCCTTCAGCTCCCAGCCTCTGCAGGGACCAGTCTGCTAACACTATACTCGGGATTGGAGGCAACTCAAACAAGCTTCACAAAAGACTGTGAGCCAGATAACAGAACAGGCACTGGTCAGCATCCTTACCAGAGCTCGACATGGGGGTTTTATGCCCTGCTGGGTTACTCCCCAAGCCACAGACAGGAATTCTGTGTTATGAATAGCTTTAGTTTCTTGCACATATCCATTTGTCTACTCTTGAGTATCCACAAGCCTAGTATTGTGTGATGGTATCCATAGAACTGCAGTCTCAACACAGCAGCTTCCTGTCAGTTCCATCACTGCTACTTGCTTAGTGTTCACTAATCTGAGAAATTTAGTTGAGATAAGTAGAAATACTTCATCCTTTATAATAACTAAACATTTGCATGAAATTACCACTTAACTTATTGTTTTTAATTTCTGTCATTTTTTTCAGTTGGAAACATATGAACTAATTATGTATTTTTAGCTTTATATATTTGTAATTATATACCTAATTATACATGGTATGGCTTTCCGTTATACAGATTTGTTATGACAACTGATATT
Organism: Mus caroli; assembly: GCF_978045245.1. Taxonomy (NCBI): domain Eukaryota; kingdom Metazoa; phylum Chordata; class Mammalia; order Rodentia; family Muridae; genus Mus; species Mus caroli. The sequence continues at coordinate 91,735,282 of NW_028227270.1, forward strand.
TCAAATATATTTGCTTTGATCATTGTCAGCACACTTGATAATTGTTTACTTAAAGTCTTAATCTAGGTCTTACGACTCATTTTTTTCTTAATTATTAAAAAATATTTTTCAGTAACCTCTATATCTTATCATAAAGTTCATTTCTGAACTATTGTTAGAAATGAGTATGGTAGAATTGAGAATAATAAACGCATTTCCGGATACAATCCAACTCCTTGTTCAGTTGAAAAGGAATCTACCATGGTGAAAAGCTCCTGGTTGGATACAGGCCAGGCAGTATTTGTGACCTCCTGATAGGTCCCCTAGCTGTCCCTTCTTGTTCTCCTTTCCCCTCTCTTGAATCAGCTGCTTTTCCTGTCACCATGACCAAGTGCCAGACAATAGGCAGTCTGAAGAAGAGGTTTATTTTATCTCATGGTTTCCAGAAATAAAGGCCATCCAAGTCGGGAAGGCCTGGCAGCAGGCACCTCTGTGGTGACAGAAGGTTGTGGCACCTGCCTGCTCACATGTCGGGAGATTAGTAATGAAAGGAAGGCAAATGCCAGCTCTTAGCTGTTTCCCCCTTTTCCCTTTTTACTCCAGGACTCTAGGTCTTGGGATGGTAACCCCAGATGAAGCATCACACACACTCACCACCCCCAGTTAATCCTTTCATGTCCTCACAGACATGCCCAAAGTTCTGATGCCCTAGGCATCCATTCTCAGACTGGTCAGTGGGTAGCTGTTTCCCGCCAGGAAGTACCTTACCTGTAAGCAAGTACCTTCAGTCCCCACGTGTCATTGACAGCCAGCCTCTGCCTGAAGGCTCTTCCTGCCTGGTGACCTCTAGTCACCATTAGACTGCATCTCTGAGGCTTCCTCAGAGAACCTTTCCCTGCCAGAACACTCTGGCAATCGCTGGGGCTCCTGGCAGCCAGCTTCCCTGTTTTCATTATAACTTCACTTGGAGAGGAGGGAATCGATGGAGTCTATGTTGTGAGCACTTGCAGTTTAACTAACAGTGGCTAGCCCCTCAGTGGTGGAACGCCTGCTTGTTTAACATGCAGGAGGCCTTAGGTTGAGCATTTAGGGCAAGAAAGGAAAGGAAGGAGGAAGAAAGAAGAAAGGGAGAGAGGACAAAGGGAAGGGGAGTCTGAAGCAGTTTTAAAGTGTAAGTTAGAAAAAGCCTAAAAGTTATTTAAAAACAAAAATTTCTATGTGGCAGTGAGAGAGGGGCATTGGCACGAAGGAAGATGCTCTCCAGGGACAAGCACTCGGCACAAGCATGTCACTGGTCTTCCTGGTCAGACACGTGATGAAAACCTGCCTCCTCTCCGTACTGCTCAAGGCTTCCTTGCTCTTCCCTTAAAAGTATTGCATAAGATTAATACTGTCACAGTAAACGTAAAATTCCTGCTTCCCGTTTTTAAGCAGTAGCAGATAAACATCACTGTTTATCACTGAATCACCTGTGCTCCGTTGACAATGGTAAACTTGTAGTTCTCGAAGGTACAGTGTATCAACCAAAGAATGAAGCTGCTAATGCTCCAATTTTGAGAAAAGCCATGTTGTGTCTATTAAGAGAATTTATGCACAGATGCACAGGATATGTTTATAGCAGTGTCCTGCACTTCAGACATATAATGCTTTAGTATATGTGTTTTAAATATGAACATAAAACTTTTTAAAAATCCTCAAAATCCACTCTTCTGTAAAGCTAACATAAAAAACTCCAACTCTCTCCTGCTCCCCTGGTGGGCTCGGAGTAATTAAGCAGACATAACACAGAAAGGAATTTATTAGGCTTTTATTAAGGCTTAATAATTCAGGTTTCAGATTTTAAATCTCAGAGGGCTCATAATTGTTGTCATTTCCTAGTGAGAGACACATTTGGAAAGAAGTTCAGTGTCTGTGCAAAGGAGAAGCAGATTCCGATGGGAAATCCGAAGGCCTTTTATTAACCCGGCGCCGACTGCAGCTGTCAGCGCTTAGTAGGAGCGCAGACAGTACTTACTGCTACAGTTTATCCAGGCCGGTACTTCCCTGAAACCATGTTCATTGGGGGAAGTCAAGGCTCAAGACTGAGCTGTGCCTTAATATGAAAGGAAGAGATTGTATCAAACTCTAGAGATGTGAGTGACTCTAACTCACGAAGGCAATTTGAGCCTTACTTTAAGATTCAGTCTGACTCCTATCACAAGAAACACAGCGGGGCCAGTCCAGGACTCTGTAGAGACCGGAGAGTGGCTTGTAATGCTGAACAATGTCTTCTGCTTACACTGGATTGTCACAGTTTTAGCCTTTTTTTTTCCCCAAATGTTTTCCAAAACATTGCTGAAGACATCTTTTATTGCTTAGATCTTTTTTTCTGAATTTGTTTAGCGATAACATTACTAACCTCACTAAATTCTTTGAATTATTCACTATCAAAAAGATTCTTGGACTAGGGCTTATCAGAGTTCTTGCTCAGAGACAATGCCAGTCACTTTTGCAGGTGTTGCCTTAAGTCCATTGCTAGGATGCTGAGCCAGGAGAGTATCTGAGACTTACAGCCGGCCAATCTAGTCAGTCAGTGAGCTCTGTCTCACAAGCTAAGGTAGTGAGCTGAGGAGATGGTTCGAAAGAAAACACTAATCACAGAAGCACAAGGAACCAAGTTTGGCACTCTAGCACCCCATTAAAGCTAGACCAGCATGGTAGCCCACCTGTGATCTTGGGAGATGGAGACAGAACTCCCCAAGGCTTACTGAGTAGCTACAGCATCCAATCAGCAAGTTCCAGGCTCCATGCTAGACCCTGCCTCAGTGTCTAAAGAAGAGTAATAAAGAAACCTAACCCCTAGCCTGCTTGTACATTTGCACACATGTGCATGTATATGCAAATACCAAGCACACAGGCAAATACTCAGACACATGGCATTTTTAAATTAATTAACTAGTGAAGTAGACTGTAGTAGAGGACACTTGACATATCTCTGGCTTCCACAGGTACATACACATATACACGCTCACACACACATACACACACAAATTGTGAACCTAGATTTATTGTTTTCTCCCCCAGATCTAGAAAACAGTTTTGTGGCTGTTGGGACAACAGATTAGATATATGTTAGTCTATTCTGTGCTATTACCAAAACACCCTAAATTGGTTAATTCACTTAAAAAACATAGGGTTTATTTCTTACAATTTTAGAGGGGGAAAAGCCCAGGATCAGAAGATCCCTTTAATAAGTGTGTTTTATGTTGTGTCATTTCATGGTAGATGACAAAAAGGCACAAATGCAGGAGGACAAATTCACAGCTCTAACCCTTCTGTAATAGGCATGAGTGCTTTGGGAGGGTGGAGCTTTATGACAAAAACTCCTCCCACCTTCCTGCACTGGGGATTAAGCTTCCAAAGCATACTTTACTGGGGACACGTAGAGACCAGCAATGTGGCTGGCATCTTCTTTTCTTGTATTTCTCTAGTAGAGGCACCAGAAGCCACCTGGTGTGTTCGGCCTCAGCATCTTATGTCCCTGAGCTTGCTTACTCTGAAGCGCCTGTTTCTACTATCTGAACCACACCTAGCCCGTTGCATGACGGTCTGACTTGGGATTGTTGTCACACACAGCAAGGCCACTGGGAAAGGATGACCATAGAGTGTCTATTTCCCATGACTGAGGCTCTGCCTCTTGCAAAAGCCAAGCTCAGTCCTGCTTTTTGAAACAGTGGCTGGGATGGATGGATAGACACACCATAGAAGAGGAGGTAGCTGCTCCAAGGCTCTTTATCCTCAGCCCCCTTAGACTGCTTTACACATAGCTCTGCCTGGCTCTCAGCACTGTAGACACCTCACATCCATTGCTGCTCACTTGAGCTCAACCACTTAATCTCTACATCAGACCCCACTAGTGCCAGGTTGGGCCACTATGGTTTGGAGAGAGAATAGCCTAGAGCAGTGGTTCTCAACTTGTGGGTCACAACCCCTTTGGGGTCTCATATCAGATATCCTTCATTTCAGATATTTATATTACAGTTTGTAATAGTAGCAAAATTACAGTTATAAAGTAGCAACAAAATAATTTTTTGGTTGGGGATCTGCCACAATATGAGGAACTGTGTTACAGGGTTGCAGCCTTAGGAAGGTTAAGAGCCAATGGTCTAGAAAGTTTTCATTTCAAGTCACCTTTTCTCTTATTTTCTCAGTTTTTCTTTTTCTTCCTAGTGACTTCTATTCTTCCTTAAGGTTCTCTTGCTAACTACCCAAAATTCCTAATTCTGCAAAGACTCCTGAACTACAGATATCGATATTTGTTAAGTGTGTGGAATTGAGTTCTCATATGCTTTGTGTCCTCAGAATGATGCTGCTATCCTCATTATTAACTGGATTCCCTACCCCTAGTAGTGTCCTTCCAACTCTGGCTTAATTATGGCCCCAGAATGATTTATTCCCTTGTTCCTAATTACTGCTCTATTGAATACTAGTCCCAAAGGATGTTTTTGCCAATCTGCAGGCATAATTTAAAACACACACATACTCTCACACACACACACAAATACACACATATACACACTACAAAATAGTCCATTTAAATTGATTCTTTAATAGGATTTTCTAACTAAGCACGGGAGCCCAGGCTTATAATACCAGCACTTGAGAGGTAGAGACAAGATCAGAAATTCAAGACCACCTTCTTTTACTACATAGCAATTTTAAGACTAGCCTTGGCTAGATGGGACCCTGTCAGAGAGATAGACAGAAAGACAGACAATGATTGAATGGATAGATAGATGATAGATAGATAGATAGATAGATAGATAGATAGATAGATAGATAGATAGATAGATAGATGTGCTCTATCAGAATCTCTGTGTGGCATGATTGTGGCACTACACACTAAATATTTTTTATTGTTCTTCTTAATGAAATAAAAAGGACCAGATTTTGGAACATTTTTTTTCTTTAGTTTTAGTCTTGTTTAGAATTGAGCCAGAACAGAGTTTAGCCTAACCAGTATCCACTCTTAACACCCCACTGTAGCTACCCTGATCTGTAGCAAGCTGGAACCTCAGCTTAGCATACAAAGGTCTCCCCTGGCCCCATTTTTCCTCTGTACCAGTTGGGATTGAGTGCCCTATGCCTTCCAGGGCTTTGCCCTGAGGGAGACGTCTGTCTCAACTGTGTAAAGGTTGCTGTTACTCCCCGTTGAACCTTGACTTTCATCCTCACCATCACCTGGTGTCTCCACAACGCAGGCCTGTGTGATTGCAGTTTTTGCCTTATGTTTCTTGCTGTCACGAAGCCTTGAAGCACCAGAGCAAAGATCAGTTTTTCTCATCATCATGGGTTCAGAACACACTTTAGCTTGTTCATTGTTAATATTGTGTTCATGTGCACGTACAAGTACACATACATGGGGGGGGTGCACATGTGCACCTGTGGAGGCCAGAAGACAGCCTCAGATATCATGCTTCTTCAGGCATTATCCAACTCTTACTGAGATGGAACCTCTCATGGGGGGGGGGGGGGTGCGGGAGGGGGACAGCTCTGAGGTAGGCACCTGGCTTTGCCTCTCCAGTACTGGGATCAGGAATGCTGCTATGTTCATAGTATATGTTATAGCATACTTATGTCATATACTGTATGTGTCATATTCATAGGATAGTATATGTCATACTATAACCTGGCTTTTTATATGAATTCTAGGGATTGAACTCAGGTCCCTGTCCGTATAAGACAAGCAGGTCCCACTTCAGTTATCCTCTCAGCTCCTGAAGATTGCCTTTCAAACAGAAATGCATAGGCAGCCAGGATGTTCGTGGTAGATGTGGAAGCAAGACCACCAGCAGCACCCCTTCCTCCTTTCTCAAGTGTATACAGGAACAGACTTAATTCCTGGCTAAAGCCCTGTTGCAAAGAGACTGGGCTAGTCTTTGGAAGCAGTGATATTGACCTCACATGGACTCCCATAGCTCTTTATTTACATGCCCTGTTCAGGAGAAAGACGGTCTTGGCTTATTGAAACGATTGTACTCTCTAAGGATTTCCACCCAACCATGATGTCACCAATATCTGTACTGCCAATAATAGAAATATGACATTATTTTTATTCCTGAGAGCAGGTCTACTAAGCTATCACAAATATGATCACAATCTCTTTTGTTTTGCTTTAAGTTGGGAGAAATATTAAACAGACCCACTGAAGAGCCCTAAGTAGAAGCTCGCACAGTGAACAACTGCAGGCATCAATGCTTTTCTCTGAAAGACACTTTTAATTTCATTGCACTAGAAGTCCTGGCCATAGCCTGAGCACAGAGCACATGCTGAGGTCCCAGGGCCATACTCACTGCTCTCGTCCCATTATCAGGGCCTGTAGGGAAGCCATGCTAAATGATGGTGGAAGAGCACCCAGCATGCTGTGAGTGTGCTGCAAGGAGGGAGTGTCTGACCTCCAGAATCCAGGTTTGCTAGGGAACTTTGCCAAAGAAAGCCATACATGCCCTGACAGTGTGGGTCTTCAGGTGGAAATGGACCTAGAAGGAGAACCCTGCACTTTGTAGCCATTGAGAAGTAAGTTAACTCTTCTGTGCTCTTGGTTGCACACCCTGAAACAGACGATAGAAGAGGTGCTCCTTAGTGTCCTTATGTTGTGAGTCTTGCTCATGTTCAGTTACCTGCGTCACATAGAACCGTCCTCAGTACAGAGTCTGCTTCCTCCATTAGCTTCTTTTTCCTTATGTTTTTAAGTCAAAGTCTCACTGTAGACCAGACTGACCTCTAACGTGTTATATAGCTGAGGCTAGCCTCCAATTCATAATGATTCTCCTGCAGCCCCCTCTTGAGTGCTGGGATTTCAGATGTGTGCCAGCATGCCCAGATCTCATTTGCTCTGTTATTTGGAATCAGGGTGATACATCAGATGGAATGGTGCTACATGTGAGGAATAGTTGTATGAGGACTAACCATGTTGAGAACTCCATGTGCTTCTGTATTGTCAGAAGAGAGATATCATATATAAGAGTACGGAGTAGTCGGAAATACAGGGACATATGATGGTCGGACTTCACTGTGTAGACAAAGGGGACCATCAAAGGCTTCCAGAGCATTAGATTCAGACTTTGTAAAGAAAATGTTCTTGCCAGTCTTAAGGCTATAAACGGAAAACATGGGGAGAGACTGGGCAAAGCAGAGATCCTAGCTAACATGCTGAGTGTAATGGAATAGCCCTTGCAGAATGGTATGGCACAGCCATGGCAGACGTGAGCTCATAGGAGTGTTGTTACTGACACAGTGCTTGCAGAGACTGACCCTGTAAACAATCAGGGTGGGTGTGGGAATGTTCTTAGGGTACATCCTACCTGTAGCCATAGATGGTGGTTACCTGCAGGAAGCACAAAGTACAAAATAAAGACAGTCTTGTAGATGAGTTGTAACCACAGTGAAATGGATGTGATCACACCAGTCCTTCTTTATGAGGGATTGGAGCCATCTTAATTAACACTAGGCTTCTCGTCTCCTCCTCCTGCTAAGACCCATGCTTGAATGACCAGCACTGTGGCTGTTCCTTCCTACTGCTCAGAAAGGGAATTTGAGATCAGATTGAGATGGAGATGAAATATGGAATAGTTGTGAAGGCTGTCTTAGTTACTGTGGTATTGCTGTGAAGAGACACCATGACCAGGATAACTTAAAATGAAAGCATTTAATTAGGGACTTGCTTACAGTTTCAGAGGCTAAGTCTATGACCATCATAGTGAGAAACATGGCAGCAGGCAAGCAGGCATGACACTGTAGAAGTAGCTGAAAGCTTACATCTGATACACACACAATAGGCAAAGCAAGAGATAGACAGAGACAGACAGACAGACAGAGCCTGGCATGGGCTTTAAACACATCCAAAGACTCCCCCAGTGACATACTTCCTGCAGTAAGACAAAACATCCTAATCCTTCCTAAACACTCTACTAACTGGGAGCCAAGCATTCAAATATATGAGCCTATGGAGACCGTGCCCGTTGAAAACACCACAAAGCTGGCCTAGAATGATGACCCACTTGGTCAAATGGAACAAGTAACATGGAAGCTACAGGGAGATCAGTTTTGGCTCTTTAGTGGGATTGCCTTTAATACCTCGCTGACAGCCACACAGGAGGACAGACTTTGTGTGGAGTTACTCCCTTAGACTCAGCGCTATTGTCTTCCAAGTCACCATACAATGCTCCTCAGTTGGGAAAATTTAGAAGGAGCAAGTTCAAAATAAAAGCATACTATATGTTTCTAAGGCCTAATGGGCATATTTTTAAAATTAGTGTAGTCTCAAAGAACTGTAAAAATAATGTGTAATGTACTGTGCTACTCACAGACCATGTAAATAGCAGACTTTTATCGGTTTTCTTTCGGGTAAAATATTAATCTTAAAGCCAACAGAGGTTGATGTTCATGTGTTCTCCCTCCCTCCTCTGTCCTTGCTTCTCTTTCTCCCACTTTACCTTTGTCCTATTTCTAAATATTCTTCCTTTCTTTTCTTTTCTTTTTTTTTAAATCAAAACAGATATTAAGTATGCTTTTTTCCTGCCCAAGACAGGCACTAACTTAAATTTGGGTATACCTGCTAGACTATAAGACAGAGTCTGTGCTAGGGGAGACTGTTGGGAAAACTCAGTGAGAAGCAAGGAAGAGGCTGCTTATTTAGAGAATCTAGACCTGCTCCGGGTGGGTTTTATCTAGATAAAAGTAGTGGGGCAGAGGCAAACAAGACGGTCTACATGGTGAGCATTACAGAGAGAATAGAAGTGGACCACAGGTGCAATGTTCTCCTCATGAAAATAATGACTATGAATTGACAAACCTACTGAGTACTTGCATCACTTCAAATCTGGCCAAAGCTCTCTTCACCAGTACATTGCTTCTCTCACTGATAGGCATAAGTCAAACTTGAGGGCTTTTTAAAAAACCACTTTCCCTTTATCCTATCAGAATGTTAACAAACCTACCAACGGTTATGCTAGTCTGATAAACATGGTTATGTGTGTTGGGGGTGTTGGGGATACGTGTATGTGCTTATGTATGCGTGTAGAGACAAAAAGATGCCCTACTGGAGACTCTGCCTGCTGGAGTGTATGCACAGGATGAAAACGCTGAAACTGACTTATTATGGTTGGGTTCGTGGAGTTGTTTGATCACATGTGATTGTTGTGAATTTTACAATGCTTTCAGGTTTTGAAAAGACACAGAGTCACTCTGTAGTTTAGGCTAGCCTAGAACTCACTCTGGAGCCCACCAACACTGAAACTCCCAACAAGCCATCTGTCTCTCTCTGCTCCTGAGATTACAAGGAAGAGCCACATGTCTTTAGTGATTTTGTATCACTAATTGGGGACTTTTATAAAAGGAAATTCCTGAATCAATATTTTAAATCTCTTCCCTCCAAAAAAAATGATTGTTGAGTTTAGTCAATGGATGGGTCCGTGAGTAAAGCCACCAACTGCCCAGCCTGATGCCCTGAGTTTGCTCCTTGGAACCCACATGATGGAAGTAGAGAACTGACTCCTTCAGATTGCCTTCCAACCTACACACACACACTTTACAGTACATACATGGTTGTGTATATGCACGCACACATTCATACATACCCCACAAACAAGTATCTAAACGTTATTGTTTATTGGCTCAGTGTGCAATAAGCTCTGTGTTCTGTATTGGGAAAGTGGCAGGGAAGTCATGGAGTAGTTTTCATCTTGAAATTTTTAATCTAATATAGTTTACAGATATGATCATAAACAATTACAGGAAGTCCAAGAGGATTCATTATAAAACAAATGAGTATGATCCAGATACCAGATCCCTTTAGAGTGAAAAGTAACTGAAATGCTAATCTAAATGAAGCGGAGAAGATCAGGTATGTTGAAGGTAACAGAGCCCTAAATAAGCAGATACTCCAGAAATATGTCGAAAAGAAATAGGGAAGGCAAGGTGGCTGAGTGAAGAAGTGATCACAGACAAGCCAGATGACCCCAGTTCACCTTTGGAATCCACACGGTGGGAGGAGAAATTTTACTCTCCCAGGTTTCCTCAACACGTATGCCATGGCTCTGACACACATGTGTACACACATATGCACCCCCACACATACACAGCCACACTAAGATGAATGTAGAGGGAAGAAAGAGAAATATGCAAGGCCTATGAAAGAAATATGATGAAAGGTGATAATTAGCTGAAATTTTAAATGATATGTAAATGAAATTATAAAGTGTAAGTCTATTCCTGGGTAAGACAGTGTATTATGATGATATCAACATCCCCACATCATTCTGTAGACTTGATAGCCTTCATCGAAAAGCCAATGGGACTTTTGGTAAATTTTAGTATAAAATAGTACAGACTTCATATAAGAAATAACAGGATGTAGTTAGAGATAAGCAGCAAAGGAGGAATTCAATCATTGTAACTCAGTAGAAAAATAGGCAAAGTCAAAATGCTTAAAAATTACAACAAATACTTGACCTTTTATGTCAGCAAAGATTGTGGTTGTGTGTGGGGCTGTGGTATTTTTGAAATTGATACTATATACTGTTGATGTAAAGAAGAAAGCGCCTGTAAACTCTCTAAGAAAGAGAGCACAGCTGCTATAGAAAGCAGTTAGACTAAAATATTCTTTCCTCCTGCTAATTCCCCATCTAGATAAATGTTCACCCACAAATCCAAAAAGGCATGCATTGTTATTGCTAATAGTCAAAAACTGGCAGTAAGCCAGGTGTCTTTTAATAGGAAAGTTGTTAAATAAAGTATAACAGCTTCATTATCTAACCGCGTGTGCACTCATATGAAAACTAGAGTAGAGGCTATGTGGCAGTGTCAAGTGCTGAACTTTCTACTGTGGGTATAGGGAGCCATTGTGGGGCTTTAAATAGAAGTGTCAAGTGACATGGCCAGACTTGAGTTTTGAGAATATCTTCTTGGATGGATTATGGAAAACAGATCAGAGAGACGTAAACTAGGGTAGAGAATCCCATTAGGAGAGTTTTAATCCAGTTGATCATTATTGATGGCCCTCTGAGATGGCAGTACAGTGCTGTTACCAGCCAGAAACACTTCGAAGTAGCAATATATTTTAGTGTTCTGTTTTGACATCTCTTGGGCAGCTCTTCATACAAAATGCTTACTGAGGCCTAGATGATAAAATAGGTCTGCTGACTGAATCATCAGCTGACTAAATTATTTAGAATTATAAGTCCATTTTTCTCACTCATTGGCCTTCCATGTCCTTGTTGAAAGGATGGAGCCCATCAGTGTGACATTGAGGTTCTTCTTCAGAGTCATGAAGCTCTGAGGCACACACCATGTTCAACTGCATGGGCCTAGATTAGGTTTAGGTCCAAGCCAGGTTAATGGTACAGTTAGCCTCTGCTCTTTCTCCACAGATTTCGTATTTTCATTTTCAAAGGCTACATGGTATGTGTGCTTTTTATTATATACCAGTTTATCCACCTTTGGAGACTAGACAGATTTAAATTACTAATAAATGAGTGAAGTATAAAAGTCACCATCTTAGCCATGCTGTGGCTTTGATCCCTTGGTGGCTGTCAAGGTGTCACTTGATATTTATCTCTGCACATGAATATTTCATATTGGTTTAGAAAAGGTCATCTAATAATAAAAAAAAATCATTTTAAGCTCTCACCAGCTATTTGTAGTGATCAGGTTCCCAGAATTAATTACACATTTGCAATGTTTCTATATAACCATAATGTGACTTTAAACGTGAGGATGTAGCATGGTGTGGCAGCTCAGACTCTAGAATCGGACTATAGGGTGAAAGGGTGAGTGTAGTTTTCACCTAGCAGCTGTGAGAACGGGGGATACTGTGGGACTCAGTGTCTTTGAGCCTCCAGGTTGAAGTGGTGTTGAGCAACAAAATTAATTATATTAGTAAAACACTTAGTGTTATTATGTGCTAAGTGAACACATTAAATGGAAGTCTTGATATGTATGTTTAGATGAAATGTAATAATAATTTCATTGAAGAATACACAATAAGAGAACCATTTAAGGTGTAAACATTTGTTTGTGGGGTTTTTTTTAAAGATGTATTTTATTATTTATTTTTGTATATATGTCTCTGTGTCTGTACACATTCATGTGCATATGTGTATGTGTAAAATCAAAGACCAGAAGAGGGCATCAGATCCCCTGGAGCTGAAATTTAAAATGGTTATAAGTAATATAAAATGGTTATTACATAGATACTGGGAATTAAACTGATCCCCTGAGAACAGGCAGTGCTCTTAACCACTGAGCCATTTCTCTAGTCCCTGGTCATGGATTTTTTCTATATGCAAATATAGCATTATGAAAAGAATATTTTTATGCACATTAATAATATTAAAACCAGAGTCTGAGGAGTTTGTTTTGTTTAAAAAAAAAAAACTGAAAGGTGCCTCGCCAGTTACAACATGACATCAATATCCCAACTATGGCCAATCAACCTTTTGACTAAAATTAAATGTCGTATGTAAGCCAACATCCTGCCTCTATCTAGCAACTGCCAGTGCAATAAAAGATGACATCAGCTGGACATGGAACTACATGTTTTTAATCCCAGCACTTAGGAGGTAGAGGCAGGTGGATCTCTGCTTGGTCTACATTGTGAGTTCTAGGCCAGCCAGAGCTACATACATAGTGAGGCAAATTCTCTTCCATCTCTGTCTTTGTCTCTGTCTTTCTCTCTTACACACATACATACATACACACACACACACACCACATACATACATACATACATACATACTGACAGGTTCGAATGCCTTAATGGAAATGGTTCTCCATACATTTGATGTGAGAGATAAAGAGGTCCAGCCCAACCCAGTCCAGCCCGGTCCAGCATGGCTTGCACCCAGCCTGACTCTGCTCAGGTCACATGTTGCTTCTGCCATATCAGGGTGTATTTCCAGCAGGGTAAGCAGTACTGGGAATGGTTCCAGCTCACTGTGAGGCTTCTTGGTCCCTGAACAAGACAGTATGATTTCACAGGCACATTCGTCAGGAGGGTGGTCATAGCCTGAGAGCATAGAATACTTATTTGCCAGTATCATTCTCATCTTTTCTCTAAGGCCTAGGTGAAGGATATTCTGACTAGGAAGTACGTCATGGCAGAGAAGGCAGGACAGCAGGAACATGGGGCTGTTTGTATACATCTTGGCAGACCAGGAGAAAGAACTGGTTAGAAACGAGGCAGACTGTAAACCACTATAACATACTGCCCAGCAACCCACCTCCTTCGGCTGAGCCCCACTTCCTTTTTTTTTTTTTTTTTTTTTTTTTTTTTTAAAGATTTATTTATTATATGTAAGTACACTGTAGCTGTCTTCAGACACTCCAGAAGAGGGCGCCAGATCTCGTTACGGATGGTTGTGAGCCACCATGTGGTTGCTGGGATTTGAACTCTGGACCTTTGGAAGAGCAGTCGGGTGCTCTTACCCACTGAGCCATCTCACCAGCCCAGAGCCCCACTTCCTAATGCTTCCTTAGCCTCCCTAAATGGCACTGAGTATTCAAAAACATAAGGCTGTGAGTGGGTGGTGTTTAATGTTTACATAGAACTGTCTCTGCCTGTCCACTTTCTGCAATGGTGTAACACAGTAGGAAGGCCCTGGGCAGCTTCTCCACCTGGATTTTAGATGTCGAGGTGTCCAGAACTGTGAGAAAATTTTAAAGTAAGGTAGCCAGTCTCAGATTCTTCATAATAGAAGCGCAGAGTGAGAAGATCTCATTGGAACAGTTTTCCTAGTCAGCATTTTGACATGTGCAGTTCTCTATTTGATACTATAAACTAACCCAAAGTACATAACTATATGTAGCTCTTTAATAAGCTATTTTAATTACTTTTTCAGCTAATTAGGGAATGATGTTGGAATTCCTTCTTCCATTCCCCATCATTTTAGGCTTGCCTGAACCAATAGGATTGCACCATTAGTGATTGTTACAGTGTCTTTGCTCTTGCCTTTTGTGTTGCTCTAGACACATGTATGAGTAGCAAATGAAGAGAATGCCATATGGGATGCTGAAAGCATCTACAGGGGACTGGGTGTCAAGCGGGCTCTCTCACACAGCAGCCTTCAGCAGAGATGCTTGGAGTCTCTGATTCTGTGAAGTACAAGCAGCAAAGGGGATGTGAATCTGAAACCCAGAGAGCTCCATGGATAGGATAGTTATTGCAGCCTCCCTCTATCATAGGCGCTAATCAAAACATGGACATTATCTAAGGCCCTTACCAAAAATTACAAAAGTAAACCCTCTAGGGAAAAAGTATACAACTGGGTAGAGTCCAAATTGGAGACTTTTCAGAATATTAATTAATGTTCCATGGTACAGATTCGGACAGAACCGTATACCCACTAAAGGCTGATTCACCATTCAGGAAGTACTAGGAAGTATTATGATGGGGAAGTAGGAGTGGGTGGGCTGGGGAGCAGGGCGAGGGAGGATATAGGGGACTTTCAGGATAGCATTTGAAATGTAAATGAAGAAAATGTCTAATAAAAAATATAACATGGTGATACTAGAAAAAAATTGTTATGATGGAGGCATTGTTTCAAAAACTGGACAAAAAGGAAAAATATAGTTGTGTGCTATTGTCTTGGATGTTTATTTCTCCCAAAAATGTCCAAGGTAGGGCAGGCAGGATGCCTCAGAAGGTAAAGGACTTGCTGCCAAGCCCAGCGGCTTGAGTTCATTCTAGCAAGAGAAACATGTGGCGGAGGAGAGCCCCACTTCCCCACACCCATGTCCGTGTGAGATGGTGAGCTGATTAGCTCGCTTATGTCATATAGGCTGTATTCCCTACCATGGGACCACAGCGTGCACTGCTCTTAAACTTCCTTCTGTCAGGTGTACCATTTAGGAACAGAGAACTGTTTATTATTATGGTTTGGGTTTGTTAATGAAGAAGTACTCAATTGCAAATAACTGTTTAATCTGTAATTAAAACCTGGCAGCACTCTTAAGAATAAAGACAGTTAAAATGCACCGTCACTGACATGCTATATTGAGTATGCAATGGCAGCGTTAGGCAAGGCCTATCTATTTATCACTCGTAATGAAGTTTTCACCCTGCAACTACTTTAAGCCCTCGCTGATGCTCCTGTCACCCAGTCCATATGCTTCTAACAGCAGTAACTGTCCCTGGGCCTAGGCCTGGACATGGCTTAGAATAAAATCAAAACCTCTAGGTTTTGATCACATATAAGCGGGTCAGGGAAAAAATCATTATCATTACCATATCCTCATTAAGATGATGGGTCCTAGCCATATCCGCATGTTTGCTTGGCCATCTGAAATTCATGCATGCAGAGGAAATTTTTCTTATCCTTTTGAAAGAAGAATAATAAATATTTATAGTGCACACACAGCCTTAACTCTTTCAGGCAGGCACTGAATTGTGTTATAGAAAAGACAGGAATTGCTTCTGGGATTTTTTTTTCTTCCCCAGCATAATTTATTTTTCCAATAATTCCTTTAAAATGAATTATAGATTGATCAGTATTGAAAATACTCTGTTTTCTTCCCACCCCCATTAAACACATTTTGTCTTACTTTTTGGCAGTCTTTCTGAGCCATGGCTTCTAACATTTTACATCTTAGCTTTTCATACCTGGTCCTCAATAAGACAGTGTACCTACCCAAGATGCTGATCTGCCCATCATATCCAGGAGCCTAATCCTTCCTGGAACCTACACTCTGCTAGCAGTTGAGACATAATCTAGAGCCACATATTCATACCATGCTATAAATAAATAAATAAATAAATAAATAAATAAGCAAACTCACATGAAAGCTGGGTCTCACCTGGTCCAGACTGGCCTCTAACTTGCTCTGTAGTTGTGGATAGCCTTGAACTGCAGACCGGCTTGTCACCTCTGCAAGAGTGTTAGAATTGCAGGCATGTGCCACAATCAGTTTTATGTGGCACTGGGGTTCCTGTGAATAGAGTATATGCATGTTTATATGTACTAGACAAATATGTTACCTACTGAGCTACACCGAGTCCATCATGTGAGTATGTGCACCTGTGTTGAGGTGCACACATCTCTGTGTGCACTTGTAGAAGCCAGGGTCTTTCTCATCTAATTCCACCTTGGTTTTTTGGGTCAGGGCCTCTTACCTGAATCTCACTGGTTGGCTGGATTGGCTGGCCAGCAGACCCCAGGGATCTTCCTGTCTCTGCTAGCCCTTAGAGTTACAGCGTTGTTCCACTGGCTTTTTGTGAGGTTGCTGGGGATCTGAACTGAGGTTCTCACCTTACCCACTGAGCCATCTCCCTAGTCACACATCCCCACCTCCCTTGTTGTTTTCCCAGACTTTTTCCCATCCTGAGGCAGGAAATGGAAAGAGCAACCTATCTCCTTAGAACAATCTCACGACTTAATTCTTAAAGATATCCAGCAATAACATAGATAACCATAGTATGTTGTAACTGGCACTGTAGTATGTAACATATCTATAATCACATCACTTGGAAAGTTAAGGCAGGAAGAGCAGAAGTTCAAAACCTTCCTCACTACACAGCAAGATTATAGCCATGAAACCTTGTATCAAATTCAGAGAGAGACAGACAGACTGACAGAGAATACTGCTATAAATGTTTCTGCTCACAGAGCTGCGTTTACAATAAATGAAAAGTTTGAATTTGGTAAATACATGAAGTTGTTGAGGTTCTCTTTCACTTACATGAAGTCTATAGCTGTGGTGCTACCTAGAGGAAGCACAGTGCTATCAGCTCTATTATGATAGACTAGTTCCTCCATCACCTGTCAGCCTATTAATGTGAAAGCAACTCAAGACGCATGGCACATAATTATTCTAATGATATAGTTCAGAAAGTGAAAGTCTCTTCTGTTCATTCTGTCATTATCCTTTTGTTTTGTTTTTTTTTTTTAAAGATTTATCTATTTATCATATGTAAGTACACTGTAGCTGTCTTCAGACACACCAGAAGAGGGAGTCAGATCTTGTTACAGATGGTTGTGAGCCACCATGTGGTTGCTGGGATTTGAACTCAGGACCTTTGGAAGAGCAGTCGGGTGCTCTTACCCACTGAGCCATCTTATAGTAGCAATGAGGGGTGGGCAGTTAGGGGAAGGCTATTATCTTTTGATCAAAAGACATGGCCTCTTCTCCTCCCTTAAGAGTCAATCCAGTTGGACTGGCCTATCACTTAAGAAAGGGACTGCCTCAGAAAGGCCGTCCACCTTAAGCCATGCTAAAGAGCCAGGAGGAATGATCATCCCTTTAGTAAGATCAAGTCCTCTTCCTGCCCAGACTCCTTGTCTTTTGTGCAGTTACAGAAGAAACACCGTGAATTCTGTTAGGTCTGTCCACCTATCTGAGTTCTAACTCAGAAAGACAAAACATCATTTCCTTCTTTTCTGTCTGCTTGCTGTCTGTCTGTCTGTCTGTCTGTCTGTCTGTTTCTGTCTGTATGCTGGCTGGAGCCTACATATGCTTTCTCTGGTCCTTTGGTCTGGTTTTGCTCCAGTGGGGCTACCATGTTGTTCACTGTGTGGTTGCTCACAAAGGTCCTGGCTCTGTCTCTTCCTCCTCAGCATCTTTCTCCTCTAGGCAGCTGCCAACACTTACAGCTTGTGGACCTGAAAGCTTTTCTTGTAAATTCAATAAAATTGTCTTCAAGCTTTCTTCTAGATCTGGTCTTAAATTATTAATGAGACTGAGAATCCCAAGAGGAGTTCCCAGGCAACATGTGGAACCAACTCTGTTGCCATGTGATGCCTGGAAAAGAGAGGGCTATTGACATGCTGGCTGCAAAGAAGGAAACAGAGATGGTCTTCAGCATTGTCCTCCGAGATGTCTTCAGAAATCCCTGCACAGTCCCTGTAGGCACTTTCAGCTTTGTCATTAAAGTCAAGTTTCCAGCTCCTAGCAAAGTCCACAGTAAAGACTTTTTCCCTTCTGTGGCTCCTTAGGTTCTTCTGTCCTCCTTTCTCCATCAAGGTCAGAGTTCACATGAGAGTTCCGAACACAACTTCTAAATGTGTTGTGAATGGACTTTAAAATAAGAACAAGCTACCACTCATAATATGTTATTGCATATTTGAGTCAGAACTTTAAACCACCATGGAAATAAATATATTTCTATAATAATATAATAATGCTGATCTCTGAAACAGGATTGAAAGTCATTGGGGAATCAGAAAACAAAAAAGAAAAAATCCTGCCGTGCCCCCAGTGTGAAATGGCAGGAAAGACTAACTTGACATATAAGGAGGATAACAACAGCAGTGCTCGGTCTGCAAAGGAGGCTGGCATGAGTCATTCTCTTGTGCAAGAGTTAATAGGATGAGAACATCTCAAGAAATGACTGAACCCCCAAGCAGGAGGACGTGCATTGGATGGAAATGATATAATATATGGCAGTCTAACACAATAGGACCTCAAAGCAAAAAAGGCTTTCTTTTAAAACCTGGGAAGGAACTTCATTAAGGATTGAAATAAGAAAGGGCAGGGAGAGCCACCATGAGAGGAATGGTGGGCAAAGGCTGATAGACCACTTCAGAAAGTAGGGTTTCTATGCAGACCCCAAGGAGTCTCTGTGAAGTCTCAGACCAGTCACTGGGGAAAAAGGAGAGGTCTGACTTTGTGTGACTTTAGGGTGGCAGGAACTTTCCTATCATATGATGTGCTTGAGCACAGGGCATATGACAGGAGCATGGATGGGCCTAGTACTGGTTAGGACCATAAATCAGGGACTATGGTCTAGCACAACTCTGGAGTCTCAAGTCCTTTACCACATATTAGAAGGCCTTGTAGGATTTAAGTGCTCCCCAAAAGCTATTTCAATTATGTACTGTCCCACACAAAATATTATAGCCTTCAAGTGTCTGGACAACTTTCAGTCTAACTTCAGTGGTCCCAGCGTCTCCTGGTGCCTGCCATACAGTAGTCAGTCCTAGAGGAGTTTGGAAAGCCCAGACAGACTGCATAGGTTTTCCCAGGCAGGCCAGCCAGTTGGCTGGATTTTCCTGTGCCATTCTGGGAGCTGTAGCAGAGGTTCCTGTCTGCATCTGTGATAAACAGCTTTCCTAGAGTGGCCACAGACCTGGCTAGATTTGGCTTCAGTCCACAGTGCAATATTGTGCTTGGCAGCTGAAGCCATTATGGGAAAGGGGAAAAAAAAAAATCAAAGAACTCTCACACCAAATTTCCTTTTGAGAAGGGCATTACTGATCAAAAAGTAGTGCTCAGAACTGATAATTGCTTAGATTAAATGACTGTGTCATTTTTTTTATTCATCTCTGGCTCAACCCTTACCCCAGAATAGATGAATATTAGAATTCATTGAGACTTTCGGTTTTTTTAGCAATCACTCTAGAGAAATAAGTTTGTTTGCTTATTTGGTTCTGTGGGATCTTTTATTCTTGGTTTAAATATGTGTAAAAAAAAGTCCCCTGTCCACAAGTCCTGTCTGTCTCCCTGTGTTGAATTTCATGTATTTTCACACTTGTCTGTCATCCAAAGGAAGCACAGAGACTAGGTCTGAAACAAGACTCTCATTTAAATTGCATGATGTGTGCATGTACGTGTGCACCCAGCTAATTACAGGTTGCAGTAGAATGTGGTAGGATTTCAATTTCGCTTCATTATGTCTCAGACAGGGACATAGCATTGAGAAGGAATTGCTAGACTGGGGGAAGAGAAGCACATAGGTAGAAGTTTCTTTTAATGCAGACTTTTAAGGGGGATGGGATTTAGTTTGGGGTCTTGTTTTGTTTTGTTAGGTCAATAAAGACCTCTTTTGGTGGGAGTCCTATCAGATGGATAGCAGGACTTATTTGTGCTTAAGAAGATCCATTACCCCAGCAGAGAAGACTGAGAGTGCAGGTGTCTGGTCCTGCAAGTGGGATTTTTTCCCCCTACTGCCCAGATGCTTGGCTAACAAAGCAGAGGCTCTCCAGCTCTGGTCTCAGGGTCTCCCGGAGCTAAGCTTAGAAGCAAGGGAAAGGAAGGCTAGCAGGAGAGAATAATTACTATTCAGTCTTCTTTAATGAGATGTATGGCCCACTGCTGAAAGATTGTGGCTGTGTCTTTTGTTATGCTAATTAGACACCATTAGAGCTTGGCAGTCTTTGATTTCTGCTTAATCCTTTCTGCTTCCTCAGCCTCAGTCCTGACTGGCAAATGGTTGGCAGATAGTGGGCTGTGTCTCACCACACTTGTTATTTATCACTCCTGTGTACGCTGACTTCTCTGGTAGAGAGGTGGATAATAAAAGATTTATTTTACCAAAGGTGGTATGTGTTTAGGGCATTCATTTTTTTTTGGCTTAAATTTTTTTTTTTGTTTTTTGTTTTTTTTTGTTTTTTAATTTGGAAATGAGCATCCCCCTCTCTGCCTTTTAAGTTCCTCTGCCATTGCTGTTTCTGTGGCCACTTTTTCAGTCATAAAGAATATGTGACAGTTTGAATCATCTTTCTCCTAGTCCCAGGATGTCCCAAAAATCTCAGTGTAAAATCTCAAGTTGATTACACCCTAAAATGTTAGGGAAGCTGTAATTTGAAAGGGGGTGGGGAGAAGCAAGAATAATTTAATAGCCCAAACAACAATTCAGCCTGACTTTACAATTTGCAGATATACCTGCCTTCTTTCCTAAGACTTACCTGGAGGGCCCTCTTCTAAATAGTACAAGGGGTGGTGTGACCTGTGAGATTCTCTGACAGCATCACAGTGATCTAGAGTACCCACGTGCAGGAAAAACTCAGGGTAAACTACAGATTTTTTTTTAATTTCCTGCTAGCCATATTTTTTAAAATGTGCTCAGTCCCTATTCCCCGTGTGTGTTCCTAAATTCATGAATATAACCTGCTTGATATATATAATGTTACTTGTGTGCATATAACCATTCAGTTTTGAATAACCCATCCCTCCCTGTTCAGCTCATGAGACTTCATGGGTGTAGCTTATGACACTTCTAGGGAACAGAGTCTCTCAGAAAACTCCCCGTTCTGGCTCCTACAATCTTCCCGTCCCCTCTTCTCCAGTGATCCTGAATCTTAGGTGTAGAAGTCGTGCTATAGATATCAGTTGGGACTAGCCTCCACAACTCTACTTGGTCGGGATGAGATCTACACTTATCCAGATAGACCTGGAGGAGGGTCCCCAGTACCACCTTTTAAAAGTGAAAAGAAACTGGTACACTTAGACTTAATCTTACATATGCTATAAGTCAGTTTACCAAAAGCGGTGTTTTAGTCTAAGCCGGGCATAGTGGCGCACACCTTTAATCCCAGTACTTGGGAGGCAGAGGCAGGCAGATTTCTGAGTTCGAGGACAGCCAGGGCTACACAGAGAAACCCTGTCTCGAAAAACAAAAACAAAACAAAACAAAAAAAAGAAAAAGAAAGTAAAGAAAAGAGTATAAAAACCAGTGTAGAATTTTACATGATTTTATTCATATTAACTTCTTGTTTTAAATAAAGGTCTCAGTTATACAGGCTAGTATCACTCTCCTATAGCCAAACACAACCTCGAACTTTTGATCCTCCTGCCTCCATGTTCCAAGTTCTGGGATTACAAGCATGTGCTAGCACACCCCCTTTAGATGGTACTGGGGATAGAACCTTGAACCTAGTGCATAGGAGGCAAGCACTCTACCAACTGAGCCACATCTGCAGCCTCATGTTGAGATTTTTGTGTTTTAAACCAGTGGATATTTTACTTACAATACCGTTCAGTTTGGATTTGTTGCCTGTGCCATGGTTGGTGGCATTATGTAACTAGAATAGATTGTATTGAACAGAGGCTGTTTAAGGTAATCATTCAATTTGCCACTTGACTGACATACCCGTCAGGAGCAAGCCCATGTTTAACTTAATGGATTAAATCTTATGAGCCTTATGCCCTTGACCAAGTTACATTCTCTAAGGGGCCTTGGTTTTCCCTCTGGATCTCAGCTAAATGATTTATTTATTCTTCTCTTTCGTCCTTGCCTCTATGAATCTGAACTTGGAAAACTCCATGCTAGGCAGCCAGCTTAGCTTCTCTGATTGAGGATTTCAAAAGCAACTTCCCTAGACCACAGTTGGAAAATGTCCAGTGTACCAACAACCACTCCTACCCCTCCTTCCCTCCAAACACCCAAATCCTCTGACTTCCCCGCACTCCTGACCATGTGATGATCTCGCTCTTAACTCTTTGCAATGTGGACGTTGGACTAATCTTGGGTGCTTGTGAGCAGATCACCAGGTTCCATAAACTCCATCTCTCTCAAATGCAGATTCACCCTTCTTTCTTTCTTTTGTTTACTTTATCTCAGTTTATTGTGTCAACAAAACAAATTTCTGCAAGTGTCTTCCCAGAACATGGCCTGTTTAGGAGCCCTTCAGAAGTAAGATCACACCTGTTCCTTTTGAGTGCAAGGCAAGAAAGCAAGCTGGGATCCATTCATTCATTCATTCATTCATTCATTCATTCATTCATTCTTAGCTCTTCATTCATTGTTACCATTTGTAGAAAAAGAGATATTTATCTGGTGTTTATTTCTTTGACTAAAAACAAGATAGAAGTATTTTCATGACTTAGATTATTGTGGGGGGTAGGGTGTTTGCATGTGTGCTGAATTGTTCTTTCAGCAGTCCATTCTTCAGTTGGGAGCATTCATTGTCTTCTTACTGTTTCATGGAGCCTCTGGTTAATATAATAATACTGCTAATATATAATAATAATAGCTAATATAATAATATAATGTATAAGTAATAAATAACATTTGTTGTGTTACTTCTCATATGTGGCTAATAACTCAGAAGTGCTAAAAATCTTTTTTTTTTTTAAACTTGATGGGCATGTTGCCTATGCCGTAACTGCTGTAGATATAGTCAGATCCTTTCATGGCTCTTGAAACCCAGGTTGTACCAAACTCTAAAGGTATTGTGAGTTTTTCCTATGAATACCTTCCTATTATAAAGAAGTTCCTAAAGAGAAAGAGAGACAGTTCTTATAACTTCTTCAAGGCTGAGTGACAGGTGAGAGCGTCAGCGATCCTGGAAAGCCTGGAATGCTGCAAGTCTGAGCATGGTTACCCTTGGGTGATCTTTTGAGCCCTTACTAGCCATTTCTTACTCCCCTCTGCATGTGGCCAAACATCTTTGAGACCATTAAGTAAATCCTTTGAAATATAGAACAAAACCCACGTTTTCACAAATCAAAAGTCTGAGGATGTCCTTGGAGACCGTCTGAGGCCTGTAGCTGAGAGCGCCCTGCTTTGCTGTAACCCCCTCCCTGATGCACTCACCAGTGGATTTGAAAAGTGCCTTGGTTTGTGATGGTTTTCATTCTCTTACTGTAGAACTTTATCAAACTGTACTAAGGTGGATTGTGGAATTTAGGGTACCCTGAACCTGTGTTCCTGGCCATGGCTTCCCATATTGGCTCTACAATAAGTTATCTTTATCTCCTTTGAAGGGAGAACTATGGTTTTTTATCACTTCTATAATAAAATTTAAGTTATAAATAAGGCACACTAAGAGATTAATAATAATGATAATAACTGCTAATAAAATTATAACAATGTGACATAATAAGTATTATGTGAGTGGTCTTAGCCAGACATATCTCACTGTGCTGTGGGTTCCACTGGACAAATAGTGTGGACTGTGCAGCTCCTGGGGAATGGATGGTTCTGTCCTAGGTGGGACATAGCATGAAGTCACCAAACAGCATAACGCTAATCAGAGCTCTGTGGAATCTCAGGCAAGATTTTCAGACTGAAGTTGGCGAAGTGTCACTGAACCTGGGGAAAAGAAAACCACAGACAAGAGGGAACCACTGTACATTCACTTCTAAAAATTGGCATTTGCCACTGGCAACATGGCTCAAGCCTGATGACCTGAGCTTTAAACTCTACAAGAACCACATGGTGGACAGAGAGAGCCAACTCTCACAAGTTTCTACATACACCACATCACACATTCTCACAGGCATATATGCAAACATTTATTTAATTAACTAATTAAAATTTAAATACATAGCTAAAGACATCTCATGGACATATAACAGTTATGACAAAGTGTTTTATGAAAAAATTATATTTCTTGGATCATTTTATAGTGTTTTTGCCTTTCTTGTATATAGTTAATAAAATTACATATGATCAAAGTGTGTAATGAATTTATCTATCTGTATGAGATTCTTATCAAAGAAATTTGGCCCAGACTTGCCAAATAATAACCAAAGGAAACCAGTGGGGACGATTAGTGAGCTAAAGCTGAGTCAAGACTTACGCATTTAGCTTTGGGCTTTGAGGAACAGGGCTCTGAAGAGATGAGGACTCGGTGGTTATGAGCATGTCTTGCTCTTCCAGAGGACCCAAGTTCTGTTCCTGGCACCGCTGTCAGATGGCCCAGAAGCACCTGTGGCACCAGTTCCAGGGTATCTTAGGCCTTTAACCTTCACGGGCACCAATACAGACATACACCCACACACACCCCCACACACAAACATTATTAACAATACAAAACAAAAATAAATCTTAAAAGGGGTAAGGAACTCTATCCATGTATCTCAGGTGAGGCCACATAGTCACATTAATAAGATTCCATGGGTAGCCTTTACTGCCAATATCTAGCCAAATAAGCCAGTTAGCTTTGAATGCTAAGCATGTTTCCATACTACCTGAGCATAGTAGAGCTTACCCGTGCTAGGAAAAATAGATGGAATGTACTTGTGCCAAATCTGATAAGGGGGAAGGATTTGTGTTAGTTTACTGACAACATATTTCTCATACTGTCCATCAGTACCCACACACACACAAACACACTTGCACACATTTACATACATACACTCATACACACACTCACACATACTCACACTCCCTCTCTCATACACACACACACACACACACACACACACACACACATTTCCACTAAAGCACTATAGGCCATATCCTGAAATGTTCTCCAGAAACCAAGCAGATAGTTATACCTGTAAAAGTCTTTGACTTCCAAGTCTAGGGAAGTAGGTGTAGGCTTACTGTAGAGTGGTCTCAGATGGTCAGGTCAAACAGCTGGGCCCTGCTGCTTTTGGCTCTGTCAGTAGGTGAAAACAGGTCTAGAATGAGGTTTGGCCTCCAGCTGGGAAGAACCTACCAGGATTTGCCTTTGTGGCTGCAGTGTCATAGGACCGGAAAGAATGAACCAGCCATTACAGAGAAAGGGTCTAGGGCTTCTGGCACAGCGGCTTCAGTCAGCCTGAACTCTTTAGTTTCTGAGTCTGTGTCAGTTTGGAGGATCTGATCTTCAGAATTTCTTCCTATTTAGGTAATTTCTAAGTGAAAGGAAGAAGAGATACATTGAGGTCCTCACAGCATTTAATCTGTATGCAAATATAGATGACTTTAAAAAGCACAGACTTTATGCTTCGAAGGAGTGTTTTTTTCCCTCTTGAATAAAATTAGCCCTGTTAATAAGCATAGCTAAACATCAGTTTTTCTACGTGGAGAAAAATGTCTTTTTAAAACACTAAAACATTTTTATCATTGTTTCGTAATTAGACACAAGTTCCCTTAAATATAAATGTCACCATCTCTTCTGAGCGCTCAAGTAGCTCAGGCAAGCTGGCTCCGTGCTGCTGGTCTGAGGCTCACTGTCTTCTGCAGCCTCGCCTCTCCTGACACACATTCCTGTGCTGCACCCCTCCTTCATTACAGAAGAGACGAACTGTACAGTGAGATCGGTGTTAAAATTCAGTGCTACTGCTGTTTTCACTGTTGGCTGTCGTTAGTATACCTGCGCCTGGGTCTTTAATTCCAGTGCCTGGCACACGAGAATGCAGACGTGTGCACGAACAGTCAGGAAGAGAGTGGTACCTGGAGATCCAGTGTCGCACGCTCTGCCTGTTGTGAGTGATGAGTCAAAATGGAAAGGTTATCATTTTCATTAGCAGAGAACAAGACCATGCTTCTCTCTCTCCCGGTGTAATTACAGCGGTTCACTGGCAACAGCACACTACAGTAATTAGTCTAAAGGTGTGTGTAAGGGCAGACTTCCCTGCACAGACACTAGAAATATTATTCCACAGTTTAAGGTCACAGCCTTGTTTAACATGTTCCAGGCAGCTTAGGGGAGAGAAAAAAAAAAAAAATCCAAACTTAATTTGACTGGAGCTAATGAAAGACATTTGACATTTTCCAGAGTCATGCATTCAGAAGTTAGTCAGGTAGAAAAATTGTATTTTATTATCTACAATGAAAAAGAAAACTTAGTCACAGGAGTAGCATGTCATAATATTTTGTAGGGCAAACAGAGATAAAATTCAAGCTGATCAGGACTGTGGTATAAATGACTATAAGCACATACACCTTAATTAATCTCCCTTCTTTTTTTGGAAACAAGTATGGATAGAAAAATTAACTTTGTTTTGTTTCTGAGACAGAGTCTCACACTGTAACCTGAGCTGGCCTGGAATTCATGTGTAGCCATATGGCTTCAAACCTCTGATGAGCCTCCTGCCTCAGTCACCCAAGTACTAGAATCTCAGGAGGCTGTCTCCAAGCCCAAAGTAGAAGAAACATTTCCCAAATCGACTTTTTGGATTTTCTAAGTATAATACAATGGTAAAAAAGAAAAAACAAAAAGTGAGCACTTCACAGGTAAAGCCTCACATGAGTTTAGAGACTCCATTTGCCTTTCTAATACAGAGTGGGGTTATGTAGTCTCTTCTCTCACTGAATTAAAGGCATTCACCCAGATACCCCAATTTAGTCTTAAATTTGAGTAACAGTTGCCTTTCTTCTAACAGTTATTTTCAGTTTTTCTCTCCAAAGTTTTCAGTATCATACTGAAGGGTATTGTTTGAGAAGAAATGAGGGTAATGGAGTGGTTCTGACTGAGCATGCCATCAGCAGCCAGATTCTGAGGGAGAGCATTCCTTTCTTCATGTACTGTGTGTGTGTGCATGTTCCCCAGCCGGGAGGTTAGAACTGATCTCCCTCTCAGCTTTAGCACTCGGGAAATCTGAAGCTGAGATTTGATGCCAGTGACAACTTCTGATGATGTCACAGGCTAAAAGCCTGCACAGGAACCCAAATTGAAAAGTGGTCTTTTCTGTTTGTCCTCGATAGTGTTTTTATAATCAGAAGTCAGATACTGCAGAATAAAGTCCCTGAAGCTGTGAGTGGTCAGCTTCAGTTACCAGTTAGTTGAACAGGAGGCATGAGACTTGGCCGGGTCCAGAGGCCTCTTTCTATGGCTGCTGATGTGATGCCAGGAACCCTGTCTTGGGAGACCCCAGATCCCTCCCTCAAATCTAACACTTCTAAGCACCCTCCAGGTTCAGAATTTTCCCTGTCTGTGGAAAGACTGGCTTTAGTTTCTGTTTTCTGTTGTGCTTGCAGGATGGAGAGGAACCAGATGGGTGGGGCTGGGAGATTGAGAATACTGCGATTGATTTTCTTGCTTCATCTTTCCAAGGCCTGGACCACTGGACCGCACTGATGTCACAGGCAAGGGCTGTGCTTCCCAACAGCCCTTGGACGGGGTGGGGGAGGACAAATTCACTCTGGGTCTTGTAAGAATATCTGCACACCTGTCCTTATCTCACCCGGTCACCCAGTCTATTAAGCAGATGGCTTTACAGGATATTTTATAACTCATCTTTTACAGAGTGACCTTTCAAAGTTAGGTTAAGATGGGTTGAATGAAGTTTTGTATGTCCTGGGAAAAGTCGCTTTCTCTGCTGACATTTGATGAGTAAATAACAAAGGATACTTAGTGGATACCAAGACCAGGAGCCACTCCAGAAAGCCCAGAGAGCTGAATTAAGAAATAAGCACAGGAGTCACATTGTCCCTTGCTTCTAAGTCAGAATCAGTGTTTTCCTGGCAGATGGGCTGACGATGAAAGCTCTGTAAAGGGAAACTGAGCAAAACCCTTCAGCTCCAAGGGAGTCCCACATAAATAAACAAACATGTTATCTGCCTGACTGTAAAATGCATACTTACAAAACAAAAACACAAGAGGCATCTTCCTGAGGGCTTTTTTTTTTTAAAGGGTGGTTAGTTAAAATTTTCATTAGACATTGGGTCATGGGTAGCCTTTTGAGAAAGTTGTGAGCGCTCTGTGGTGGCCATTAGAGATTGTTAGTTTAAGCACAGAAGACCAATGGCTGTCATCTTCAGAGTGTTCTCTGTGTAGGCTTACTGTGAGAAAAGGAACAGCCTCTACTACACAATTTCTTTTGCCAGATTCTCATGAAGCTTTGTGTTCATGTCAGTTCATAATAATAATAATAATAATAGTAATAGTAATAAACTACTTTGGTATGAAAATTCTTTTGTTTAAGATTTATAGTGTGTGTGTGTGTGTCTGTCTGTCTGTCTGTCAGTCTGCCTGTGTGTTCCTGATGAGTCCAGGAGGGGCATCAGATTCCCAAGAACTGTAGTTACAGGTAGTTGTGAGCCACTTGATACAGGCTCTGGGAACCGAATTCCCGGGTTTCTAAGTATTGTCTGTCCTCTCAGCACTTTCCATTCTACCAACTTCCCACGGAGAAGTGACGGGCAAAGCATAGTCCGGTCTCTTTATCTCAGAAAATATCTGCTGGCAGACACCCGGTGGCTTGTTCTGCTTTCCTACCCACATACGTGGCATCACTGTGTTTTTAGGTTAGGTGTTATGGAGTTTAGGGGTTTGGGCTTTTTTTCTTTGCATCTCCTTTGGGTGCCGCTAGATCACATGCTCCTTCTGCAGCCCACCATGCCTTTCTTCCTATCCTAGAATCTCGAGGTTGCTCTGAACAACCTGTAGAACTTTCTGGAGACTCGACAGTGGCAACTTAACTTTTTCTGCTGAATATGATAGTGTGCTGCCACAGGAAGATTTGTGAAAACCATGTTTTCCAGCCCAGGGTTTTGTTTGGTCATTTTACAGAGTGACATGACCTTGCATTCCTGTGGGTGGCTCCAACCTTTGGCAGAGTTCTGTCACTGAAGGGAGATAGATGCAGAAGGCCAAATCTTAGCAGAATGTCAGATGAGGAGACTTGTGGCCTGGTGCTGGCTATAGCCCAGTGCGTGCTCTATCATTCTGTAAGATAAGCTCTGGTCTCTTCTCATGGATCAGCCCTGCTGCTAGAAAAGTAGCTAGGAAGGATGGATGGTGTGATACGTTTATGGAGGCCTGTGGCTTGACCCTTCTGCCAGATGCCCTCCTTTTATCTCTGGGGTGGGGCCTTCTCACTCTACTGGCAGAAGCACTCATGATAAGGCACGTCATGCTGCCCACTGGAAATCTTGATGGATGAGTCTTTAATGGAGGGGGGAGTGGGGAATCACATTAGAAAACATAAAAAATAAATGTTTCCTCTAAAATAAAGTTTGATGACTGGGGTATAACTCAGTGGCAGAGTACTTACCAGACCTGTGCTAGGCCCTGAATTCTATGCCCATCATTGAAAGATTAATTTTTAAAAACATATAAAAGATGTGAGGCTTATAATTTGACAAATCTGTCAGGTCTTTATTGCTTCTTGGAAATGCCTTTCCTCAACGTATTATGGCTTCTAAGAAGACTTGAGGCAGTCAGTTCTCCTCATGGTTGTGATTGATAGCCAGTCCAAGTCTCCACTCATAGTAATCATGAACAGGAGCATTATTCCACTTACAGTAGCTTTTACAGGTGGGGACAGTTGCAGCACGGTTGATCGCACCCCACCTTTTCTTCTCTCTTTTGCTCAGTTTCCTCTGGGAATTGTTAAGAACTCCACCAGTGACCCAAGGTCCCTAGCTGAGAAAGGTATCTGTCCCTGTCCATCTTCACACACTACAGTTCTAAGCCCTTTGGCAAATGACAGCTAAAGGCTCACCATAAATAGTTCCCTGACTCATTAAAATCCCAGCTGTCTACGTTAGAGTGCAAAGTTTTGTTGGTCGGTTTGTTTGTTTGATTGATTGATTTTCTCGTCATCATCGTTTCTATCTCCACATGAACTAGAACAGCCCAGAAAAACAGCGAGCAGCACACACCTTCCGTGTCCTCACAGTGTCAATGCTAGCTGAAGTATAATTGCAGATTACCTTAAGAACCATTGACAGGTACTCATCCGTCATAAGCAACTCACACTGTGAGCTGTGTGCAAACATCCCAGCTTTCATGGGGAAAACACCCATGAAACCTACTATTTACCAGTCTTTTTTTGATAGCTGGAACTTTGGAAGCTCATCATAGAAATTGAGAGAACTTTCCTTGGGTCTATTTGGATTGTTTTTAAAGAGATGTGTTATGGGAATGTGCATTGCTTTTAGAGTGTGAGATCAGTGGGGGGGCGGGGGGGGTGGATTGTTTGGTTTTGTTTTTTTTAAGTCATCAGAGGCCTCACAGCCTTTGCCTAAGGAGACTACATTTTGAATAGGGTTGTAAGCGAGATGGCACATTGTGGTGTACTCAGGTATTAGCAATGTAAGTAGGGATGGGGAGTTTGCTCTGTTGTTTTTTTTTTAATTGTTAGGTGGTCTGTGTGGTGCAGCTGTGTTTATGGTTCCTAAATGATAAGTGCCTGAACACAGTGACAAGTCCCCACAAATGAGCATAGAACTTTCTTTTTAAAAAGAGAAAAATTCACCCAGCCAGTATGCGGTGTGTATTTACCAAGCAGCAACAGCAAAAGTTATCAGGCAGGTTTACAGCAGGTTTGATGGAGCAGGCATTTTTGACAATGTTGGATTTTGTTTGATTTTTTGTTTTGTTTTGTTTTTTGTGGTTTTTCGAGACAGGGTTTCTCTGTGTAGCTCTGGCTGTCCTGGAACTCACTTTGTAGACCAAGCTGGCCTCGAACTCAGAAATCCGCCTGCCTCTGCCTCCCGAGTGCTGGGATTAAAGGCGTGCGCCACCACGCCCGGCTTGTTTGATTTTTTTAAGTAATTGATCCTTTAAAGGATACATTTCACAGTGCAATAAACTTGGAAATGACAATTGGGAGGGGCACAGTCACTTTTCTTTACCCATTGTTTGGCTGATGTAACCTATAGTTATTAGAAACGATTGCATAGATTTGGAAATATAGGCCTAACAGACCTTTTGGTTGCTTTTTAAAATGTATTTTTATTAATTCTTTGAGAATTTTATATAGTTTATCTTCTCCACCCCCACATCTTTCCCTAACTTTTTAGAGACTCTCCCTACCTCCCCACCCTTTCCCTTTTCCTTCGTGTTCTCTCTCTTTTTAAAACTACCCACCTTATGCTGCCCACATATTCATGGGTATATGACCATACTGGAGTATGGTTTTGTAGGATTTATCTACTTCATGTATAATAGTGCTCTATATGCATGTACATCTACATGCCAGAAGAAGGCATTGGGTCCCATTCTACATGGTTGTGAGCCACCACATGGCTGAACTCAGGGAAGTATACTCAGGGTCTCTGGAAGATCAGCCAGCACTCTTAACAGCTGAGCTGTCTCTTCAGCCCTCAGGGACTACATGACTCCTAAAGAAAGTGGACTCTTTTTTTCCCCCATAAGGAAGCAGCTGTCCAGTCGCTCCTCAGAGATGGAGGCTTATGAGCCCCTCCCCTCTTCCACACTAGAATGTTAACTGGCTTGATCTTGTACCAGTCTTTCACAGACAAGCACAGTTTCTGTGAGTTCATGAGGTCAGCATTCTTGCCATGTCCAGAAGGCACGGTTTTGCACCCATCCTCCCTTACCTCTGGCTCTTACACTCTTCCCATCCCTTCTGGACTGTGCCCTGAGCCTGGACTGAGCACTCCACTGACACTAGTTCTCTATTCGTTAACCACCACTTACAGCACAAAGAAACATCCCCGATGAGAGCTGAAAGCTGCACTATGATTATAAAGATACTAACCTGGTCCTGTGACCAAAGTATGTCCTTTAACAGTAAGGTTCTACCATCAGAATCAAGTTGGGCAACCAAGAACAACAGCAATGGCCAGTATTGATTATTGCTTTGGAAGTCTCTAGGACATCTCTTAAGGGGAGGCATCCCACACCTGGCACTGAGCTTTGTGTGTGTGTGTGTGTGTGTGTGTGTGTGTGTGTGTGTGTGCATGTGCATGAGAGAGAGAGAGAGAGAGAGAGAGAGAGAGAGAGAGAGGCAGAGACAGAAACAGAAACAGAGAGGGAGGGAGGGAGGGAGGGGGGAGGGGGGAGGGAGGGAGGGAGGGAGGGACGGAGAGACAGAGAGAGTATCCCACAGATGCCAACACATGAACCTCAGGCCTTTTACTGTGGGGCACTGAGCTTTTTATTTGGCAATTGTGGATTCTAGGAATGTCTAAGGGTTTTTACTGCAGTGATAAGAGACCATGGCTAGGAACAAGTTGAGGAGAAAAAGGTTTATCTCATTGTACAGCTTGTAAGTACATCATCTATGAAAGTCGGGACAGTAATTCAAGGCCTAAGCTGCAGGAAGGAACTGATGATGCAGAGGCCTTGGAGGCCTCTTGCTTGCTCCCCTTGGTTTGCTCAGCCTGCTGCTTATACACCCAGGACCACCTGTCCAGGGGTGACACCACCCACACAGTGAGGTAGGCCTATGCACACCATTCATTAATCAAGAAAATGCACCACAGACTTTTCTACAAACTAGTAGAAATTTTCTCAGTTGAGGTTACTTTTTCCCAAGTGACTCTAGCTTCTGTCAAGTTGCCAAAAAACTATCCAGCACAGAAAGAAACATTATCCCTTGTATATTGAGTATGTGTGTATGTGTGTGTGTGTGTGTGTATGAAGCTTATAAATACATACGGCTTTTTCAGACATCTTTAGTATTAGTCATCTGTCCTTCCTTTGCCCTACCCTCCCATCCTTTCTCCACCTAAGCCTCCCTCCCCTTTATTTCCATTTTCCTCTTCATATCATCTGTGTTCTATCCTTCTTATCTTAACATCCTTCTCCCCACTCCCTACCAATGCCTCTCTGGTTTTCTGAACTCTACAGGTACTTCCAATTAAGCACACACGTCTAAAGTCCCACTTATGAGTAGTACATGTGACATTTGTCTCTCTGGGTCTGATATTGGTCACCTCACTCAGTATAATGTGTTCCAGTTCCAGCATTCAAATGTCATAATTTCGCGTTTGCTCTTTAAAAAGTAACAACGATATGGGGTTATAGCTACAACAACGAGACACTTGCCTATAAAAGAGAAAAGACACATAATAAGTAAATACTTAAGAAAATTAGTCAGAATTTCAGAATTGTATGGAACAAGTGGAACACTGAAGTGTGAAGGCCTAAGAACTAGTTTTATTTTCTAAATTATATTTAAAATCAATGTGTGGGGGAGGGGGATGTGTATATAGGCGAGTTCTGGTTCCTCTGAAGACAGAAGAGGCAATCAGATCCTTAGGTCTTCTGGAGAAGGTGTGTGCACACTTCATCACGGTTGTCTCTGCAGCCACTAATGACTAGTTTTGGGTGCATTTTCTTTAGTGTTATATCCATTATAACTCAAATTAATGTTTATTACTATCCTCCCATATTGCCAAAATATTTTCCTGCGTTTGGCTTAGGAGCAGCTTGTTCTGGCCTGCTGTGCAAGTTTGTTGCAAGAAACAAAGTGCTGTTTGGATTTGGGTGCACTGTAGAAGCTTTGCTGTATCTTATGTAGAAGAAAGGAATCTGATTGAGTTTTTTCATAGTCGTGTAAAAAAAATAAGGGTTTGTGCCATGATTATTTTACATTCCTGAATAGTTAATGTTTTTCAAGAGATTTGAATGAGTTATGCACAGTGTTGTCTGTTAAACAACTGACCATCTGTAGTCTACTTTAAATTCATGAAGCAGCAGCTATGGTCCAGGAATGTATGGGCTGCTATTTATTTTCGGATTCTTGCTTCTTTATCCTTGTCTTTTCTTCTCCCCACAGATTGGCGAAAGACAACAAGTGCTAGTCACAGAAGAGTCTTTTGACTCCAAGTTTTATGTTGCTCATAACCGATTCTATGAGCAGGTAAGAGCCTCATTTCCTCTTCCTTTTCTTCAAAGTAAGACAAGAGCTGAACGTTCGAGCCAAAGGAACAAGAAGAAGAAAGGGTTGTATGACTGAAGGGAACCAGACTAGCAGGGTGGATCTTGTAAGTGTCACTGTGTGTACTGGAGGCCATGCATGTTCAGGACCGGACAGCCTCAGGCTTCTGGGAGTTGGGACTCAGAAGCTACCACGGGGTGAATGGAGAGGGGAGTCCTGTCGAGAAGGCAGGAAGGGTGTATATACCGAGCACATCAGGTTTTCTCTCACTCACTTGCAGGTAAGGTAGGGAAGACTGTCAGGAAGGGCAACCCTGGGTGGCCTCTAAAACCTCCAAGGGAATTTGCCTCAACCTTACAAGGCCTCATTACTCTGAGGGGAATCCAGAGACTTAGACCCTCTCTCTTTTGTTCCCATCCTTTTAGCAAAATAGAATTTTAAAAAATGGAAAATTTAAATGAACCAAAAATATCAACCCAGTAACCAGACACAGCCACTGCTGAGGGCTGTTTAGACCTGACTTCTGTCAGCACTTGAGCCTCAGCTCCCCAGCAGGTGAGAGAATGTCAGAAGTGATTCACACAGCGGTTTCCTCTGGGAAGAACCCTGGAAGGTCCAAGCAGGACTCGTGACCAGGACACGTAGAGTGGTGTGGGATGGCCACAGATGGTCCTGAGCAGTATTAATTTTCCTTAATGTCGGATGGGGTTTCCTCCTCTTACGTTCTTTCTCATCAGATGAGAAGTGGATTTTTTTTTCCTCCCTCTCTCTAGGTCATGACTAGAATTGGAATTTGGGGATTTTTAAGTATTACACGGGCATTTCAGATGAGGCTGGGCCAGGGAGAGAGCTACTTGAGTTAGAAAGCAATGAAAGGGCTACACTCTTGCTTATGCACATGAAGTCCTATCAGGCCGGGCAGTAGTTCTCTAAACCAAGTAGACACACTTGCTGGGGACCCAGGGAAGGCGGGAGCTGAGGAAGGAGCTCCTGTGCCTCACCTTAAAGCCAAGCCTCTTCCTGCTCCCATCTCAGGAAGAGCCATTTCCCTGTGCTGCCCAGCCCGCTGCTCAGCCCTCAGGAGGACTCTGATGTATTTTGGTCATCTCTTCCCTGGCCTCTCTCTGGCCATCTGGGGTTGTGCCTCCGCAGGGAACCGTTTCCTTTCATTTTAAATGCACCGGCATGCCTCCTTAGCTGTTTCCTCCAGTGGAAGGCAGTTGGGCTTTTTCCAACTATTAATCCAGAGGGGTGGTGGGGAACAAGCAACACAGAGCCCTTCACGCAGGTCGAGGCAGCAGATCAAGAAGACTTATACTCCCAGGAATAGCACCAACATTTGTAGGCATAGCTTTGGCTAGGAATTTTCTTACTTTATGAAAATTATTTTAAAAGGGCCTGATACTAGTGTTCCTTTAGTTGGCCTGCTTGCCACGAGTCAGCCACCCTCCGGTGACCTTTTCCCTACCCTTTGATGAAGTCTGGTGTGTGCTGTGTGCAGTGAGCATAAAAACTAACCTCAGAAAGACCAACACTCAATGGCTTCTCAGGGACATTGGCTGTGCAACTGCAGGCTCTTCCCTGGCCCCCCTCCCCCCACACTTTTTTTCTGTCTCTATAAATAAGCCTTTCGACAATGCCATACCTTTTATTTTCCTAAATAATATTGTATGAAAATATCAAACTATTGATGGTTTGGGACTGA
Organism: Mus caroli; assembly: GCF_978045245.1. Lineage (NCBI taxonomy): Eukaryota > Metazoa > Chordata > Mammalia > Rodentia > Muridae > Mus > Mus caroli. Next base: position 91,770,950 of record NW_028227270.1, read on the forward strand.
TTTGTGTGCATTGGGCCCTGGCTTGAAGAGTTTCACAAGTAGCTACAGTACTAAAGCTGCTCTGTGAGGGAGGGGACAGAGTGACCACAAACTGCCTGTAAGGCCCCAGCAACAGGAGACCTGCTTGCTGAGGTAGAACCAACAAGAGGAGATGCTTGCTGAGGTAAACATATAACGCTATCATTTTATCAGCAAGCTCTAGCAGAAAGAGCCATTTGAGCCAGCCAGAGTAGCCTTCAGAGTGCTGCTTCTGAACAGGGACTGGCTCAGGAGACTAACAAATGCTTTCCCTTTCTCATAACAACAGGCATGAATGGCAGCCATTAGACGGAGGAGCCATTTAGGCAACCGCCAGTGTGCAGTTACTGAAAGTTGTTTTAAATGCTCTTCCTCTTACCCTTTTGCACACATGAGTACGCGTGTGTGTGTGTGTGTGTGTGTGTGTGTGTGTGTGCGCGCGCATACATACGCACACTCATTTGAAGCAACAGCTAACTTGAAGCTATTGCAAGTGTGTGGCTTTCATAATTTTCTAATTAGTTTCCTTCATTACACAGGACAGGCAATGCCCAGGTATCAAAGGCCTGTCCAGAAGTGGTTGGCTGGCTGTGGGGAATTCCCCAGGCTTCCTGCCATTGTGCTTCATTCAGGATAGCTGGCATCTGGTCATGGAGGCCTTGGGTTGCAGGCCTTTGGCTCCTCTCAGAAAAGCCTTGCCACTCCCCAGGACTCAAAATCCTCCTGCAGCCAGGCAGTAGCTCTGCAGTGGAACCCTAGAGCATCTGAAGGAAGTGTGGACATAGTTGTTAGTGCCATATCATTTGTCATTACTTATGGTGGCAAACACACCACAATGATGTAAGGTATTAATGATGGCCAGAGTGATGTGAGGATAAAGAAGCCTTCCTACATCATTGTTCTAGAACCTAAAACTGTTGTAAAATAAGACTGTCTTTAAAACTTCTAATTTCTGAAAATCTGTTTTAAGGTTTTAGTACCAAAGAACCCTGCATTCATGGGGAAAATGGTTGAAGTCGACATTTACGAATCAGGAAAACACTTTTTGAAAGGACAGCCAGTATCAGAAACCAGAGTGTATACACCATCCATCAGCAAGCCGCTGGCCAAGGGAGAAGTCTCAGGTTTGACAAAGGTAAGTTCCAGGTTCCTCCCCTCCAAACTGCTAATGGCATGGCAGCTTGGGATGTTTGGTGACCCCGGCCCTGCATCTGTGATGGTGCACCAGCCCCCTTTGTAAGAAGGCAGGAGGCTTCACTTCTTCCTTTTTGACAGATGGAGATCGGGGTGTGCAGGGCTGCCTTTGTTGATAGCTAGACTTTTGCTTCTCCTCCCATAAAGGGAATAAAGTGCTTCCTTTTCCAGGGCAGAGGCAGAGGCAAAAAAGCCATTTTCGCAGGTAAGAGATTCAACAACAGATCCAGTGTGGTTATGTCTCATTGATCCTGAAGGGAGGGTAAAGCGGTCCCAATGTTTCCCTGCTGACAAAGCTGTTTATAACACAGTCAAAGCCTACAGGTGAACAGACACTAAGCTGTGGCATACGAGTGGTTGTGGTGCCTCTTGCTAGTGTGAGCTGCATATATACTTGAGTCCTGTGGAGTGAAAATTAAACATTTTTTTTTCATTCCATAAAAAAGTAACCTGGCCCCTGTAAATATGGCTGTTTGCCAGGCTCTCTCACACATTTCGTTGAGCTACAGTTGTAAAAGCTGATGGAGTGTGAAATGAAAATGTGTATCACATTTCTAAGCATCATTTGATATCCTTTCCTCAACACAATTGTTAAACATCCCCCTCCCATAAAAGCATATAGCAGTGACAACATATGGAAAAAAGATAACGGATACTTATCTCCCATGCAATCCCTAGATCATTTTACTCTGTAGTTCTTACTTCAAATGAATGGTAAAGACATCTTAATTAAAATAACAGAAGTACAGCTTTACTTCAGGAATGGTGACAAGCATGGTACCTCTACCTGTCTTCACTGATGATGCTAAACTCAAATCCAACAAGAGTGGTACCTCTTCTGTGCTTGGCTGTTGCATAGGAGGGTACCCATAATGATGTCTGGCCCACAGCAGAGGAGCATGGATTAGCATGTGTCAGAACCATGCCATGTTTCTTCTTTTGTGTGTACATACTTTATGATTATGATACTATCTTTCAGTGTGTGTGTGTGTGTGTGTGTGTGTGTGTATGTTTGGGTATGTGTGTTTGAGTGTGTGTGTGTGTTTGGGTGTGTGTGTTTGGTGTGTGTGTTTGACTGTGTGTGTGTGTTTGTGTGTATGTGTGTATATGTGTTTGGTGTGTGTGTGTTTGGTGTGTGTGTTTGACTGTGTATGTGTGTTTGTGTATATGTGTTTGGTGTGTGTGTGTTTGGTGTGTGTGTGTTTGGGTGTGTGTGTGTTTGGGTGTGTTTGGAGGTGGGGGTTGGGTGAACATGTGAAGATCAGAGGACAACTGTGCGGAATTGGCTCTCTCCTTCCACTGTGAGATCCAGGAATTAAGCTCAGGTTGTCAGGGTTATACAGCAAAACTCAGAACTTTTCATCCACTGAGCTATCTTATACCAGTGCTTTTATTTTGTTTTATGTTATCTTTGAGACAGGGTCTCATGTACAATAGACTAGCTAACTTTGTAGCTGACAATGAGCTTGAACCCCTAACCCTTCTTCCTTTGCCTCCCGAGCGCTATAGCCATGTACCACTTTACCCAGTTTGAGGCTGCCATCTTGTTAAAACTTGACAAACAAAATCTCTAGCCGGGGAGGTATTTTAGTTCTTGCTTTTGTTTTTGTTTTTGTTGTTTTAGTCTTATTTGGAAGTTAGAGAGAACAACCTGGAAGCACAGTAGTCTAGTATTGAAATTAGATGGCTAGAAATTCAACTGGATTATGTCAGCTTATTCTTTGTGTACGTTTCAAGAAAATAGCTAAACTATAGAGTGTACTGTAAGACTTTTCTTTATCCAACATTCTGGTCCGTAGACTCATGGCCTCATGTGTGCTAGGAAGGCTCTCTGTCACTGTGCTGCTTCTCTGGGCCTAGGAAGTTGATTTTCAGTGGCTGTAGTGGAAACAATTTAACAGCAAATAGAAGACATATTTTAAAGACCCTGCATGGCTTGGTTCTCACACATGCATCTCTTGTGAGCACTTGAGTTCTAAAACCCTCTTGTTTAGTAACAATCCCTGGGCAAGGAAAGCCCCCCTTCTGTTGTTCTTACATGCCTTGTGCTTTCTGAAAGTGCAGCCCACTTGTCTCTGCTCCCCTCTCTCCCTTCTTCCAGCCTAGGAAATAGTGTTGCCACCAGCCCACCTTTACACATGACAGCACGGAGGGTTGGGTATGATGAGGTCATGTGGCTCCTAGCTTCCCTGGGCTTATAGCTGGTAGGGTTGTGTTAAGCTCTGTCTTATGTCGTTTTTCCTCTTTTACTGTTATTTGTGCATATACCCAGCATGCCAGGATCAGAAGGTTTTGCCAGTAAATTTGTTCTGTTCTTCACTGTATTCTTGAGGAGGAGTGCTGAAGCAACCAGGAAGGGAGCACAGTAGTTTCAGGCTTTTCAAGCAGGCAGTAGAGATAATAACACCATCTCAGGCATGTTGAGCTTTGACAGCAGGGAAAGGTTCTGGGATTTGTTTGGGAAACACCTAGCTCTGTGTGTTTGAAGTTTGGGCACAGGGACCTGGGTTTGCACCTGGCTTTGCCAGTGCACCTTGGTCTCAACTGCTCAGAGATTTAGTTTTGCCTGTTCTGTGGGAATGAAATATCCACCTGAGTGCTGATAAAGTAATAAATTCCTGCCTGCTGCTGAACTAGGTTCAGCTCGTAAGTTTCCCTACCCAAATTACAAATGTTTTTTATCTTCTCCCCAAACCTTGCTGTATTCAAGAAGAGTAGGGTGAAGAAACTTCAAGAAAAACATCTCCATTTTGTTGTTGTTGATTATTTTAGCCATAATAATGGGTTCTCATTGTCTTTGGCAGGGATGGTAGTTCTGTTAGGATGAAGCCACAGAGCTAATCCTATCAGAATTTACAATGATCTGAACTTCCTAGGCTTCTGCTTGGTTTTTTTATTTTTTATTTTTCTAGAGTAATCCCTTCCTACACACTTTGTAAAGAAACCACAACAGAGCAGGAATAGCATGGTGCGTGTAATCTCAGCATTGGGCTAGGGCGGCACAAGGATCAGGAGGACAAGGGGATCCGTGGCTACACAGGCTACACTGGGCTACACACTTCCCATCTCAGAAAGGAGAAGGGATGGGAAGAGAAACCCAAAACCCCAGAGGGAAGTTACTGTGTCTTTATTCATATACATGTGAGAGTGCCTGCATGAGTTAATGTGCAAGTGAATGTAGTACCTGAAGAGGCCCTGGATCCCCTGGAACTGGAGTAGCAGGTAGTTGTAAGCTACCCAATATAGGTGCTAGCATGCAAACTCAAGTCTTCTGAAAGAGCAAGAAGTGTTCTTAACTGCTAAGCCATCTCTCTGATCATGGTCTAGATATTTAGTCCTGTACTTTGGGCTTACTCCACTGCATGTCAGGGCCTGCAAACATCCTTCACTGGAGCTGGTAAAAGGGACAGCTGATTAGGGAAGTAGTCTAGGCAAGGGAATAAGAGGTCTGTAGTATGGAATTCTGACTCTTTAATTGACTTGTTAGCCTGTATATCTCCAGGCTCCCCAAACCCTGGTTGTCTCAGTACATGGTTGTGCATAGTGAGCACTGAAGAAACTTCTGTCTTTACTGTACAATGATTGAAAAAAATGTCACTTGACAGAGTAGACTCAGTGCTACTCTGTGGAAGAACTTAGAGTTCATAAATAAGAATAAAATAACGAATTAGTATTTTAAATGATGACTAGATAGTAAAGTAAAAGTAGAGATGCTGTCTCTAAGAAATACATCTTCATGGAAAAAGACAAAGAGAAACCTTTTCTCCCTCTTCTTTGAAGCACTGTGAACTGGGCTCAGGGCCTCCCACATATGAAGCAAAGTTTGTTCTATGTAATTCCTACCTTTATAAGTTCTGTTTTCAGACAGGGTCCAGCCCGTCCCCATTCTCCTGCTTCAGTTCCCTCAGAAGCTAGGTGCATAGGTTTGCACAAGCGAGACAGTTAGAAATGTCATAGGCTGTCGGCCATGCTCTCTCTAGCTTTATTAAACATGTAGGAGGAGAGAAAAGTGGAGACACAACTAGTCTGACTATTCTTAGGGAAGACGGAGATAAATGCCACTCATAACTTAAGAAATGGGCTGAGGAAGTGTGGTTGATGTCGAAAATATTATGGGATATCTTAAGTGAAGGCATCTAAACTAATGGAAATCACATGAAGCCCAGACTGGCCTTTCCTGGAGAACAGATATGCCAGGGAACCATGGTCTTGTGGTGGATGAAGGATGGTGACATGCATTCTAAGACAATAATTTGTCACTGTGGTTCCCATGCTCATGGTGCCAGCATCACTCCTGAACTGTAAAAGGACACAAATTCCACTCCCACCCCTTCCCCAGCCTCCTAAGTCAGAGACTCTGGGGTTGATTCACTCAAGAATTTTTAGGGATATTGAGTTGTTTTTTCTTGCCCTGTTTTTGAGATTAAGCCACACTGAATAGTCCCTGCTGCTCTGGAATTCACTATGTATGTAGCAGAGGTTGGCCCAGAACTCACAGTACTTCTTCCTCAAGAACTAGGATTATAAGTGTGTACCACCATGGCACATGCTCTATTTTTAGATTATAAATTTTTATAAGTTCATATACCTGCATATGAATATATAAAATGTTGCTTATATTGTACCCACATTATCTTATTTCCTTCCTCCAAACCTTTTCTTAGTTCCAAAGAGTTCCCTTCCTACTCTCATACAGATCATGTGTGGAATGGGGCACCCTTTTGCATTTAACAAGGGCTTCTTGCATGGCCAGAAGTAGGAACTATTTATTAGAGCAAAGACAACCAACTTATCAGTAACCACACTGAGGAAGGAGCATAACTCCACCAGCCCCTATGCTTCTCTTGAGCCTTCTTCATAAGTAATGAAGAACTGACTATGTGAACTGGCCAGTGTTATGTAAATAGCCACCACTGCTATGAGTTCATCAGTGCAGCATGCCATGTCCAAGAGACAGAGTGGCAGCCTTCCTTCTGCTTTCTCTGCAGTGATACTCCTTGGAGGGCATGAGAAAGATACCCTACTTAGCAGTCATTTATTCTCAACCCTTTGGCCAGTTGTGAGTCTCTGCATTAACTATCACTCATGAGAAACAGAGGCTTCTCTGACCAAAGCTGAGAATAACACTCATCTCTGGATATGAATATAAACACTTAGAAGGCAGTTGGACAGCATATTCATTTAGCAAAACAACAGTGAGGTGTCCCTGCTCTCTAAGCCCTATGACCTCCCAAGCCATAGGTGTTTTTTAAGACATGAATTTTTTCCACCTAGAATCCAATCACAAGTTGTTAGTTGCTGCCTCTCAGTCGTGCCACTACTGCAGCAGTAAACACATCCTGCCTGTGTTATAGCTCACAGGGTCCATAGCTGGATAAGGCTGTTAACGACTTTCCGACCCCAGCAGCCTGCATCTCACCTTCCACTACTATGAAAGTTAGCCAGCAGGAAAGATTCTTCCTGTTCAGTTTCAGCTGCATTTCTCTACAACCTAAACCAAAGTACATGGTGTCTTTAGCAAAGGGTCTTCCTGAGTTTCAGTAGGTGATCAAGAGCAATGGCAAAAGTCTGTTTTGTTTGGGGGTGTTTGGGTCCTTTCTGATCAGCAGCTCAACTTTAGGGCAATATCCCACACCTGGCACTGGATCTGAGAGCAACATTATTCACCCCTGTAAGGTATCTCCCTTGAAAGTATTTTTATTATATTTTCAAAAATATAATAGCTTACAAAAGAATAGGTTTCCATATGGCTTTTTTATGCACCTTTAATGTTGGCTAAGCCTTCCTCTTCTCCTTTTCCCCTATCTTCTACTTTCATCTTCTCTTAACCCTTTCCTCTCCAGTGGTCCTTCCCCCTACATTCATAACATGTATGTTCTATCTATATAGTCTGTTTCACTTTGTTTTTGCTTTCTGGTGACACTCATACACATTAAAATTTAAGACCTACTTCTCAAGCTTGTGAGAAGTATCTGATACCAATAAGAAACAATTATAACATCTTAATGAAATTATACACAGCTTTCCTCCCACCTGTGTAGGAACTTCAGGTGTACATCAAAAGGAAACCTATGGCCACAGTGGCATCCACTTGCTATCCCGACACTTTTGCTATCCCAGTACTTTTGTAGACGATGCAAGAGGATCACAGTTCATTCAAGGCCAGCCTGGGCTACACAGGGAGATCCTGACTCAAGCAACAAGAAACCAGGAAACCTATGGGTAGACAGGCATAGTAAGGTGTGCACATCCATAGCCCTTCAATAGAGTGGAAAGTTATCAGTGACTCATCAGCCAAGAGCAACAGTCCACCAAGAGGGAGTTTCAAGCACCTCAAGCTGTAGTAGCAGAACATTGTCATCCCACATGCCCACGATTTCCCACGTGGGACAGTTGTCACCTCATAGCCAATCTTATGTCATCTCTGTTCTTCACTGCCCACCTATCTCCTACCCTAATTGTATGGGAATTCCATTTATCATTTTATCTAGAACCAGTTACGTTTAGGCTATTTTTAGGGTCTAACTTTTCTTTTGTCTTTGGGACAGTCTATGGTAGCCCAGGTGGCAGCTGGCCAAGGCTAAGCACGAGCTCTGAGTCCGGACCCCCAGAGTCTACCTCTGGAGGACTGGGATTTCAGTCACGTGTGTCTTCAGCAGCTCATTTTAAGTAGTGCTAGGAATTGAATTCAGAGCCTCTCATACTCCAGGCCCTTCAACCTACTAAGCTAGATCCCCAGCACAAAACCATAATTGTATTCCAAATCTCAAAATAATGATCCTTTTCCATTGGTTAAATTCTCCAATCCTTCTGCTACAGTCTCAAACCAGCATTTAGGGAGTGATTACCATGGACCAAGTGGCATGCTGAGTGACATGCATTCATATCTCCTCGTGACAGGCTACTGTTACCATCCAGATTTTACAGGTAAGGAACCAAAATATCAGTAGACTAATAAATAACTTACTCCGAGTCATGAAAAGAGAAGAACCAGGTACAGGCAAACAGGAGCCAGTTTACATACAGGTCTTACCAGCTTCAAGACCAATGTAAAATCTGTGGGGCTAGAGAGATGTTACAGTGGTTAAACCCACTGGCTGCTTTTCAAGAGAACCCATTCCAGAGGTAGCATCATGTAGTAGATCACCATCAGTAACTACAGTACCAGGAGATCTGACAGCCTCTTCCGTCCTCCATGGGTACCAGGCATATACCTAATGCATGGACATATGTGCAGGCAAAACACCATACACATAAATATGTTTGTTTGTTTTAATTTGCAGTTTGGCCAGGCCTGGTGGCACAGATTTTTAATCCCTGGTACTCAGGAGGCTAAGACAAGAGGATCATTAAGTTCAAGGCCTGCGTGAGCTATGTAATATGTTCAGGGCTAGCCTGGACATCTTATTAAGACCCTATCTCAAAAAAATAAAAATAAGGCTAAGGGGTGTAGCTCTGTAGTTGAGCCTTTTCCTATTATACAGGAGATCCTGGTTTTAGTGTCCAGCAATGGATGTATGAATGATGGATGGATGGATGGATGGATGGATGGATGGATGGATGGATGGATATAAGAAAAAGGGGATAGGAACGAAGGAAGGAGAAAGGGAGAATGAATATGAATAAATTTTCCATTGTGACCATTTTAATAGTGTCATTGTTCAGAAAGGACTCTTGTTAATGTTATAAAAACCATAACTCTGTACTTATCAAACAGTAACTCCCCTCCCACCCTTCTGTTAATCCTTAGCAATTTATGATCTCTTTGTCCATAACTCTACCTACTGGAGGTGATTGGTAAAAGTGGCATTGTACTACCTTTGCCTTTTTGTGACTTGTATGATGTCCTCAAATCTCATCCATATTGTGCCTCCCCCAAAGGCTGGGCAACATTTCATTGTGTCATTACATGCTGGGTACTACTCCATGGCATTTCCTTTGCTCAGTCTTCCATCTGAGCACATCTGAAGTGCTGCCACCAAGTACTCACTGGCAACATGGTGCCCAGATGCCTGCATAAGTCCTTGCTCTAGAGCGCATAGTAACTCGGCTTCTGGCTTTGTGAGGAACCACAGCGATGTTCAAGGTCACTCATAACCATGTCATCCCATGGCTTTGCCATAGGCTATCCAGGTGTGCCGACCAAGTTAAAGCCCAGCTCCACTTTCTTTACATTGCAAGAGTCTTATTTGATAACTTCTGGTCAGGAATTCCTCTTTATATAGTAGACTTTGGTTCAGTGGATCCAAGAAGAGAAGGAAGGAGAGGCAGAAAATGATAAGGAAGTGGGTATGGGTGGGATGAATCACCTTTTGTGTACTCGGTCTTTAGTGATTAGGCCCTGCGCTATGAGAGAAGCAGAGTTGCTGACGGCCCTTTCCTTGGAGGTTTATGTGACATCTTACTCAACACACTTGATCTGACCAGTTCTCTCATCAGTATGTAAGAAGTCAGCTGGGCCATGCCCAGCAGAAACATTTTCTCCTGAATTTTAAGATGACAAACATTTGGCTTTATTGTAAAGATTTATTCTTTTGTTGAGTTCTCTCCTGGTGCTATAGTTTGTTTAAGAAAGAGGTGAATGAGCCACTTGTGAAAGGCCAGGAGAGCTTGTGGTCTGGCAGGTTTGGGTCAAATTACAGTGACAGTTACTGCAATTCTGTACAGCGCTCTTCCTGAGTCACAGTGTCTCTAGAGTGCACTTATTACCTCATCCAGGGAGGATTAAAGTAATAGTGTGGACATGGACATAGTAGATGTAGGAATTCAGTAAGCATAGCAGCACTTTCCTGGCCTTTATTTTGACCATAGGTTTCTTTAAAGTACTTTACTTACATTGGCTTCTGACATACAGTACAGTATAGCAATTCAGAGCATGCATTCAGGATTCTGATAACCTAGGTTTACGTCCGCATTCCACCCCTTACAAACAGTACGAACTTGGAGAAACCTCCAGCCCAGGTCTCTGCTTTTGAGACCCACAGGAACACCTGTTTTACAGGATATAACAGAAGAGGCTTAGCACAGTAAATATTGGCCCACTAGCAGCAGTACTAGCAGCATTATTATGATTTAATCCAAGGCATGATCTTCCTGTAACTGACAATAGAAATTACACACTTGTCTATAATTTCTAATATACCCATTAACCATTGACTTCTTACAAAATGGCAGAGGAAAGCAAGTTGCCCTAAAAGACTGTAATGAGAATGACATTGATGCAAACCACAGGAGGGCCTGTGAGACAACTCAAGTGAGCAAAAGCACCCATGTTAGATCCTGAAGACACACATGATGATGGAGGCACACATGAAGACACATGACAACCTGCAAGTTGTCCTCTGACCTCTACACACAACACTATGACATGTGTGTCGCTCAGGCAAGCAGGGCACCTCAGCTTCAATCCTGAAGCCACTCTTGGTAAGGAAACAGGCATTTTAAGGTGGCCTGCTTGCTTCATTACCTGACAAAGGCCCAGCAAGACCATCAGATAAACTGAATTTTGTGTATAAACTGTGCTGTGTTTTCTGAGCTTTGACCCTTAGAAAAACCGTTTAAATGCTTTTTTTTTTTCCCGTCTAACATTCATTTCCAAAATCACTGAAGTGAAAGGGGCTATTAGTTCAGGGCCAGATTTGAAAGCACATGAAAACTTTGTTCATGAGGTTAAGAAATGGCTTAATAATTAAGTTAAAACAGTTGAAAGTGGATCTAATTTCAAACAGATCAGCTAACCGTGTTAGGAGCAAATGAGGGTGTGTTCCTTCCTATTCTTCCACTCCCAAGATGTTGGCTATAATCCTAAGACGTTTTTCCAGTTTGTTTTCTTTTTCTTTTCTTTTTTTTCTTTTCTTTCCATTTTAAACCATGCAAGACTGCATTCTTTATTGCTAGAGTGTTAACTTGATGTCACAGACAATTAAGACCATAACACGTGTAATACCATGTGCACTGCTGTCTTCCATGGTGCATATTGTCTGTTTCTTCTGTAGATCAGTTAGGACCCATGTGAGTTGCACAGACTGGATAGCTGTTACTCCACACTTCTTTCCAGGGTGCATTTAGTTGGACACTGCTGAACTAATATGGACCATGTCGGTGGAAACTGTGTAGAATATGTTTACGATGCCTTCCGTGTACCAGTCTGAGTACCATTCAAAGCATCATCAGCCAAGATGATGCTGAACAATTAGTTTTCATTTCACTTGAACCCCTAATTGTGCAATCAGCAATGATAATTTCCCTCCTCCCGAGGGTTGGAACTGGGCATGCAGAGGAGAATTGCATGCGTCAAGGGACTAATTGTGCTTTAATAACGATAATAGCAGCTACCATTTCATGAGCCTCTACCGTGTGCCTAGCTTTGAGACTTGCAATGCCTTGCGTTGTTCCTGTAGCCTGGGAGAAGGTGCCTGAGTACCGTGAGAAGTGTTCTCAGCATCTCTGTGCACAGTGACAAGGAGATGCCTACATGCATATTTATATACTCATGTGTGTGCATGCACACACACACATATCCTTTGCCCCACTGGGGCAGGGAGAAAGAGTGGTGAAGCTGAGACAAAAGCAATGAATGATGCCCAGAGCTAGGAAGGCTGGTGAGTTCCAGAGCAAAGACTCAGGTGCTGGAGCCTGAATTGCTCAGACACACATGTAGTTGCCCCTGACTGCATGTCTCCATCTTCACAGAATATATTATCTGGGCACTGAACTTGATATTACAGATGCAAGCAGTGAAAGGGGCCTGGAACTTTGTGGAGGTTTTGGACTGGCTCTTGTGGTTGTTCTACTATTCTGTTATGATTCTCATCAGCAGGATGCAGATTGAGGGTAGCAGTTGTTAAGAGGTACACTGGCCTCCCTTATGACACAGAGGCAGAGCTGCGGCTGTGGCAGCAGAGATGGGAAGTGGCAGGCTCACATCTGGGTAGACTAAGGAGGGAAGCGGTGCTGGCTTTCAGCTCACTCTCTCCCTTTTCCTCTTGTCATGCTGCCTGGGAGCCATGCCCAAGTGACAGGGCAGCCCATGTTCAAGGCAGGCCTCACTCACTCAATTCACCTTGGGAAACACCCTTGCAGCCACACCCAAAGGTGGTCTTTGCTAGTGCTCAGGGCTTTTCAGAATCCATTCAGGTCAGTGATTAAATGTAGCTAGCCCAATGGCATAACTGACTAATTTGTGGATGATTTTTCTCAATTGTAAAGTGATTCTAGTCGGATCAAGAAAAACATTTGGTGGGGAAGCTTCCTTGTTAGATCAAAAGCTGTACTCAGCAACCTATGAACCTGGAAGGTCGCTGGCACCCTGCCGCACCTCTGAAGGTTAGAACTAAGGCAACTCTTTGGAAACACTGTCCCCTGTGGTGAGTGGGTCCCAGTTTCTAGAGCTTTCCTGTGTCTTCATGTCACTTCATTATTTCTCTACATGTGTTTTCCCCTTTCCATTCAGTGACTGCTTACCAATCCCAGATGACACCCTGTGTTTCACTTGTCTGGGGCTATCTCAGTCTACACTGTGTCGCAGTCTCTGCAGTCTTCGACCTGCGGAGACAAGAACGACACGGACACCAAGGCAGGTTCACGCAGCAACTACTTTACTTCTGGCTTTTTCTCATACAGCTCTCTTCCCAGCAGCGTCTTCCCCTCTCCTTCTTGCAGCAAGCCCTATTCTCCTCTTAGGCAAGGGCAACAACAACAACAACCTTCCTATACTCGTACTGACTGACCTCATCTAGCTTCACCCCACCTCATCCAATCAGAATTCAAACACGCGCCCTTCAGGTCCTTGTCAGCACCACAGAGTCAGCGGACACCCCCAAGGTCACCTAGAGGACACTCCATGGGATCTTAGGACCACCAGTTAGTGGAACACAACTTCTGTTCCAATCCAATCACGTGGAACCTAAGACAGCATTAGGGAATCAGGAAACCTGGCCTGACCAGGGTCACAAATCCGGTCGGGTCACCTTGGGTGCAGAGTCGGCAGACACCCCCAAGGTCCCCTAGAGGACTCTCCACATGATCTTAGGACCACCGGTGAGTGGAACACAACTTCTGTTCCAATCCAATTGCACAGGACCTGAGACAGCATTAGGAAAGCAGGAAACCTAGCCTGACCAGGGTCACAAGTCCCTTCCAGTCAGCACCAGCACTGGGTCACCTGGGCACATCAGAGTCTGCAGATACCCCCAGGGTCCCTAGTTGACAGCTTCTGAGACAGACCCCATTTCGGGCTCCAGACATCCGGGCACCTTCCCTGCCAGAGGAGAGGTGTCTGTCCTGCCCCGGAGGGCTTTGCAGGAGCACCTGGGGGAGCCATCTTGGTTCCCGGATCCCTCTGAGACTAGTGTGTGCAAGGGAGAGTGTTGATTGCAGAAGCTGACAGCTTCTGTGACAGAGCGAAACAACACAGCTTCTGGGACAGATCCTGTTTCAGGCCTTCATCTTCTGCCAGGAGGGAGGTCCGAACGCCAGGTATCTGTGCACCTTTCCTGTAAGAGGAGAGCTTGCCTGCAGAGAGTGCTCTGACCACTGAAACTCAGAGGAGAGAGCTTGTCTCCCAGGTCTGCTAATAGAGGCTAACAGAATCACGAGTGGAACAATCTCTAACCAAAGACAACTATAACAACTAACTCCAGAGATTACCAGATGGCGAAAGACAAACATAAGAATCTTACAAACAGAAAACAATACCACTCACCACCATCAGAACACAGCACTCCCACCTCGCCCAGTCCTGGGCACCCCAACACACCTGAAAAGCTAGACCCGGATTTAAAAGCATATCTCATGATGATGGTAGAGGACATCAAGAAGGACTTTAATAACTCACTTAAAGAAATACAGGAGAACACTGCTAAAGAGTTACAAGTCCTTAAAGAAAAACAGGAAAACACAACCAAACAGTTAGAAGTCCTTAAAGAAAAACAGGAAAACACATCCAAACAGGTGATAGAAATGAACAAAACAATACTAGACCTAAAAAGGGAAGTAGAACAATAAAAAAAACCAAAGTGAGGCAACGCTGGAGATAGAAACCCTAGGAAAGAAATCTGGAACCATAGATACCAGCATCAGCAACAGAATACAAGAGATGGAAGAGAGAATCTCAGGTGCAGAAGATTCCATAGAGAACATCGGCACAACAATCAAAGAAAATGCAAAATGCAAAAAAGATCCTAACTCAAAACATCCAGGAAGTCCAGGACACGATGAGAAGACCAAACCTACGGATAATAGGAGTTGATGAGAATAAAGATTTTCAACTTAGAGGGCCAGCAAATATCTTCAACAAAATTATAGAAGAAAACTTCCCAAACCTAAAGAAAGAGATGCCCATGAACATACAAGAAGCCTACAGAACTCCAAATAGACTGGACCAGAAAATAAATTCCTCCCGACACATAATAATTAGAACAGCAAATGCACTAAATAAAGATAGAATATTAAAATCAGTAAGGGAAAAGGGTCAAGTAACTTAAAGGCAGGCCTATCAGAATTACACCAGACTTTTCACCAGAGACTATGAAAACCAGAAGATTCTGGACAGATGTTATACAGACACTAAGAGAATACAAATGTCAGCCCAGGCTACTATACCCAGCCAAACTTTCAATTACCATAGATGGAGAAACCAAAGTATTCCATGACAAAACCAAATTCACACATTATCTTTCCACGAATCCAGCCCTTCAAAGGATAATAACAGAGAAAAAACAATACAAGTACGGGAACCAAACCCTAGAAAAAAACAAGAAGGTAATCCCTCAACAAACCTAAAAGAAGACAGCCACAAGAACAGAATGCCAACTTTAACAACAAAAAGAACAGGAAGCAACAATTACTTTTCCTTAATATCTCTTAATATCAATGGACTCAACTCCCCAATAAAAAGACATAGACTAACAAACTGGCTACACAAACAAGACCCAACATTTTGCTGCTTACAGGAAACTCATCTCAGAGAAAAAGATAGACACTACCTCAGAATGAAAGGCTGAAAAACAATTTTCCAAGCAAATGGTATGAAGAAACAAGCTGGAGTAGCCATTCTAATATCTGATAAGATTAACTTCCAACCCAAAGTCATCAAAAAAGACAGGGAGGGGCACTTCATACTCATCAAAGGTAAAATCCTCCAAGAGGAACTATCAATTCTGAATATCTATGCTCCAAATACAAAGGCAGCCACATTCATTAAAGAAACTTTAGTAAATCTCAAAGCACACATTGCACCTCATACAATAATAGTGGGAGACTTCAACACACCACTTTCACCAATGGACAGATCATGGAAACAGAAACTAAACAGGGACACAGTGAAACTAATGGAAGTTATGAATCAAATGGATCTGGCAGATATCTACAGAACATTCTATCCTAAAACAAAAGGATATACCTTCTTTTCAGCACCTCATGGTACCTTCTCCAAAATTGACCACATAATTGGTCACAAAACAGGCCTCAACAGATACAAAAATATTGAAATTGTCCCATGCATCCTATCAGATCACCATGGACTAAGGCTGATCTTCAATAACAAAATAAATAATAGAAAGCCAACATTCACGTGGAAACTGAACAACACTCTTCTCAATGATACCTTGGTCAAGGAAGGAATAAAGAAAGAAATTAAGGACTTTTTAGAGTTTAATGAAAATGAAGCCACAACATACCCAAACTTATGGGACACAATGAAAGCATTTCTAAGAGGAAAACTCATAACTCTGAGTGCCTCCAAAAAGAAACTAAAGAGAGCATACACTAGCAGCTTGATAACACACCTAAAAGCACTAGAACAAAAGGAAGCAAATTCACCCAAGAGGAATAGACAGCAGGAAATAATCAAACTCAGGGGTGGCATCAACCAAGTGGAAACAAGAAGAACTATTCAAAGAATCAACCAATCGAGGAGCTGGTTCTTTGAGAAAATCAACAAAATAGATAAACCCTTATCCAGACTCACTAGAGGACACAGGGACAGCATCCTAATAAACAAAATCAGAAATGAAAGGGAGATATAACAACAGATCCTGATGAAATCCAAAACACCATCAGCTCCTTCTACAAAAGGCTGTACTCAACAAAACTGGAGAACCTGGATGAAATGGACAAATTTCTAAACAGATACCAGGTACCAAAGTTAAATCAGGATCAGGTTAATGATCTAAACAGTCCTATATCCCCTAAAGAAATAGAAGCAGTCATTAATAGTCCCCCAACCAAAAAAAAGCCCAGGACCAGATGGGTTTAGTGCAGAGTTCTATCAGACCTTCAAAGAAGATCTAATCCCAGTTCTTCACAAACTATTCCACAAAATAGAAACAGAAGGTACTCTACCCAACTCATTCTATGAAGCCACAACTACTCTGATACCTAAACCACAAAGAACCAACAAAGATAGAGGACTTCAGACCAATTTCCCTTATGAATATCGATGCAAAAATACTCAATAAAATTCTTGCTAAGCAAATCCAAGAACACATCAAAATAATCATCCATCCTGACCAAGTAGGTTTCATTCCAGGGATGGTTTAATATACAGAAATCCATCAACATAATCCATTATATAAACAAACTCAAAGACAAAAACCATATGATCATCTCGTTAGACTTGGAGAAAGCATTTGACAAAATCCAACACCCATTCATGATAAAAGTCTTGGAAAGATCAGGAATTCAAGGCCAATACCTAAACATGATAAAAGCAATCTACAGGAAACCCGTAGCCAACATCAAAGTAAATGGTGAGAAGCTGGAAGCAATCCCACTAAAATCAGGGACTAGACAAGGCTGCCCACTTTCTCTCTACCTATTCAACATTGTACTTGAAGTCCTAGCCAGAGCAATTCGACAACAAAAGAAGATCAAGGGGATACAAATTGGAAAGGAAGAAGTCAAAATATCACTTTTAACAGATGATATGATAGTATATATAAGTGACCCTAAAAATTCCACCAGAGAACTTCTAAACCTGATAAACAGGTTCAATGAAGTAGCTGGATATAAAATTAACTCAAACAAGTCAATGGCCTTTCTCTACACAAAGGTAAACAGGCTGAGAAAGAAATCAGGGGAACAACACCCTTCTCAATAGTCACAAATAATATAAAATACCTTGGTGTTACTCTAACTAAGGAAGTAAAAGATCTGTATGATATGAACTTCAAGTCTCTGAAGAAAGAAATTAAAGAAGATCTCAGAAGATGGAACGATCTCCCATGCTCATGGATTGGCAGGATCAACATTGTAAAGATGGCTATCTTGCCAAAAGCAATCTACAGATTCAATGCAATCCCCATCAAAATTCCAACTCAATTCTTCAACAAATTAGAAAGGGCAATCTCCAAATTCATCTGGAATAACAAAAAACCTAGGATAGCAAAAACTCTTCTCAAGGATAAAAGAACCTCTGGTGGAATCACCATGGCTGACCTAAAGCTGTACTACAGAGAAATTGTGATAAAAACTGCTTGGTACTGGTAAAGCGACCGACAAGTAGACCAATGGAATAGAATTGAAAACCCAGAAATGAACCCACACACCTATGGTTAATTGATCTTTGACAAGGGAGCTAAAACCATCCAGTGGAAGAAAGACAGCATTTTCAACAAATAGTGCTGGCACAACTGGCGATTATCATGTAGAAGAATGCGTATTGATCCATTCCTATCTCCTTGTACTAAGGTCAAATCTAAGTGGATTAAGGAATTTCACATAAAACCAGAGACACTGAAACTTATAGAGGAGAAAGTGGGGAAAAGCCTCGAAGATATGGGCACAGGGGAAAAGCTCCTGAATAGAACAGCAATGGCTTGTGCTGTAAGATCAAGAATTGACAAATGGGACCTCATAAAATTGCAAAGCTTCTGTAAGGCAACAGACACCGTCAATAAGACAAAAAGGCCACCAACATATTGGGAAAGAATCTTTACCTATCCTAAATCAGATAGGGGACTAATATCCAATATATATATAAAGAACTCAAGAAGGTGGACTCTAGAAAATCAAATAACCCCATTAAAAAATGGGGCTCAGAGCTAAACAAAGAATTCTCACCTGAGGAATACAGAATGGCTGAGAAGCACCTGAAGAAATGTTCAGCATCCTTAATCATCAGGGAAATGCAAATCAAAACAACCCTGAGATTCCATCTCACACCAGTCAGAATGGCTAAGATCAAAAATTCAGGTGACAGCAGATGCTGGCGAGGATGTGGAGAAAGAGGAATGCTCCTCCATTGTTGGTGGGATTGTAAGCTTGTACAACCACTCTGGAAATCAGTCTGGCGGTTCCTCAGAAAATTGGACATAGTACTACCAGAGGATCCAGCAATACCTCTCCTGGGCATATATCCAGAAGATGTTTCCAACCGGTAAGAAGAACACATGCTCCACTATGTTCATAGCAACCTTATTTATAATAGCCAGAAGCTGAAAAGAACCCAGATGTCCCTCAACAGAGGAATGGATACAGAAAATGTGGTACATTTACACAATGGAGTACTACTCAGCTATTAAAAAGAATGAATTTATGAAATTCCTAGGCAAATGGATGGACTTGGAGGGCATCATCCTGAGTGAGGTAACCCAATCACAAAAGAACTCACATGATATGTACTCACTGATAAGTGGATATTAGCCCAGAAACTTAGAATACCCAAGATACAAGATACAATTTGCAAAACACATGAAACTCAAGAAGAACAAAGACCAAAGTGTGGATACTTTGCCCCTTCTTAGAATTCGGAACAAAACACACATGGAAGGAGTTACAGAGACAAAGTTTGGAGCTGAGACGAAAGGTTGGACCATCCAGAGACTGCCCCACCTGGAGATCCATCCCACAATCAGCCTCCAAACGCTGACACCATTGCATACACTAGCAAGATTTTTGCTGAAAGGACCCTGATATAGCTGTCTCTTCTGAGACTATGCCGGGGCCTAGCAAACACAGAAGTAGATGCTCACAGTCAGCTATTGGATGGATCACAAGGCCCCCAATGGAGGAGCTAGAGAAAGTACCCAAGGAACTGGGGGGATCTGCAACCCTATAGATGGAACAACAATATGAACTAACCAGTACCCCCGGAGCTCATGTCTCTAGCTGCATATGTATCAGAAGATAGCCTAGTTGGCCATCAGTGGAAAGAGAGACCCATTGGTCATGCAAACTTTATATGCCTCAGTACAGGGGAATGCCAGGGCCAAGAATTGGGAGTGGGTGGGTGGAGGAATGAGTGTGGGTGGGTGTTGGGGACTTTTGGGATAGCTGTGGAAATGTAAATGAAATAAATACCTAATTTAAAAAAAAAAAAAAAAAAGAATTCACACATGCTCCAGGCACAAGCTCAGGTGGGTCACTGATAGGCTGACAGGTCCAAATCACAAGGAACAGTCCAGCCTAGCAGGCAGCCCAAGCATGCAGCCTCACTGTGCATGCTTGGGCAAGGCAGTAAACATGTGGGTTCACAGGACCTGGCAATGGGCCAGGGCGCCATCTTGGCCCATGTGGCCGCTCCTGCTTCCTGCACACTGAAGGCTGATACCACTTGTACTTCTATCCTCCAGAAATGGTTTGAATGAAAAATTATGTCATTAACTCTGAAGAGCCCAAAAAAGCTCAGAAATGTGTTAACTGCTGTTTGAGATTCAGAGGTCTGGGTGTGGACTTGCCTTTCAGGTTGTTAGGAGGGAAATATGTGCTCAGTATTCATGACTCCCCAAAATTCTTATGTGAAAACAACCAGCACCATGAGAGGGATGCAGGCTTTGGGACACAAGTTGAGTGGCAGAGACCCTAGTATAGCAGCCTTAAATCTCCTGATACAAGGTGAAGACACAGCAGAGAGGTGCTCTACATGAACTTGCATGCAGCTCCAACAGTCTAGATTGAAGTAGCTAGGCTTCCCAAACTCCAGACCTGTTGTTCAAATGGCTCCCAGTCTATGGGATTTTTATTCTAGTAATTAAAAGAATGGATATGTGTCAGTCAAATGTGTGACATGTCCTCGAAGACGTCTGAGGACCAGAGCACTGCGGGAAGCAGGACATAGTGACAGCCTCAGTAGGAAGGGTTTTAAGGCCATTTGTAGAATGGCTGGAAGCTGGAAGCAGTCTTTGCTGCTTTCTGGAAGCACATGGGAGCTGTCGTAAGAGCCGTGGCATTTGCTCTGCCTCCTATGCCCTGTCTGTTTCTACAGTCTTCCTCATGCTCAACTACCTTCAATTATGGAGGCTGAGTCCTGTGTTTGCCCCTGGGGACAAAGACACCTGAGAAGAGTTTGTGGGCAAGTGTATGACCCTGACACGGTAGAACTGGCATTGGGAACTGTCAACACAGAGAGGACCTTCCGCTTCCACTTGGAAGGAAGGTTTCAGGGATGTGAGATATGAGCTGGGTTTTGGGTTTGGAAGGTGCGAAGGACTCAGGCAGGTGAAGAATGAAAGTCTCGGTGTGAAAGCGTCATAAGTGAATGCAGAGTGATGTTCTTTCACACTCAGAGTAATTGTGGGCAGTGGGAAGTCACAGGGAAGTAATGCTCGGTACGAAGACTGAGAACTCTAGGTTTTGGAAGCTAAATGTTTACACTAAACCTGTTAGAGAATGTGGCTTCCTCGAGGATCTGTTATGCTGCACTGCAGCACAGGCTAACCCTGACATCTCAATCTTCTTACATGAAAGCAGCCACGGCCTGCCCAGCCCACAGTAAGTGGTCACTGTGGAGTCAGATTGGCTACCCCATACAATCACTTGGTGACTGAGTCCTCATTGACAAGGCAAGAGACATTCAGGGAAGAAATGCTGGAGAGCTATGTGAGCAAGAGCAGAGGTGGCCTCCCTAGGTGGCTATACGCATTCCACTTCCAGACCATAGTGCCAGGGCCACTCCAGTTAGTCCCCAGCCCTTGGCTTTCGGTGATGATGAGTTCTCTGAGCAGAATGGTTGGTGTATCCAGTACCCTGTGCATATCACTCAGGATGCTAATGTGTGCTTTGAGCAGGGACTCTCAGGCTAGCTTCTCAGTCTGGTCCTTGAAGTCTTTTGACATCATGATAAGCAGATTGCAAAAGCTCCTTTGAAACAGATAATGGTCTTGTAAAGTTAAGTTCCTTTCATAGAAACTATGAGTACTTCAGAGCAGGAGCTCGCTTGCTGTGTGAATTTTAGCTTTCCCCCTCTTCTTTCTACTTAGTGAAAAACACAGCCTATGTCCCTGTCAGACTCAGTGTAGGCTTTGCATTGTGTGTAAAGTACTAGACAACACTTCTAACATGGCTTGCAGTATTTTAGGTTTGCAAGGACGAGCTTTCAGGAAACAAATTTCTTCTTTCTGCCTATCTCCCAAATGCAATGCAATTCTGTAAAACTACCAAGGAACATAAATATTCAAGCCACACATCAGTTTGGTTATCTCAGGCAGTTATCTGGTAGGGTGCCAACCTGCAAAATTGGGAACCGGTGCATTTCAGATTTGCCACCCCTTGAGAGAGGAGTCCAAAGAACACTAGCAGCAAAGAATGATTGCAGACCTTATCAGGAGGAGCGCTTTCCTCCCGCAGGCCCCTGGCTCATCAGGCCTTTTTTCTTGCTGGCATTCATTTAAAAAGAATAAAGCAGCCCTTGTGCCCATAAGCTTGGGACCAGTGTGGCTTTGGCATTGTGGCCTACCTTTCAGATTGTGCCATCATCCTTTGGGCATTTATCCTCTCTAGATAGTTTGCTCAGCTACAATTTAGGAGTGATAAAGCCTGATTTATACTTTTTTAACAATAGACCAAGATAAGGCTTGGGGAATGCTCAGAGCAGTGTCTGGATTATAGTAAGCAATCCATGCATATCCTGTGGAATTGAAGGTTTGTTTGGGGGCTCATATCTCATCTGTGGTTTAAAGACCTTGTCCCATATCACATGTGTTCAGTGAGAACAGAGCATGATCATCAGTATTTAGCTAGGTATATAAGCAGAAATAGCATTTATAAAGGATAGTTACCGAAAACAAACCATCTTGATAGCATTCGAAAGTCCTCCACTCTTCCTTTGACTTTGGGCGACTTTTTCTCCGTTCCTCTTCATCCAAGCTCACTTGTTCTGAGCAACCTGAAAGCATCTGTGTTATCCATGAGTCTCTTTCAAGCATTCTCCTGCAAAGTAACTTCCCCTGCTCCACAGTTATCCTATAACATTGCAGTCTGTCTGACTGTCTTCCTGTCTCTATCAAGGCTAAGGCAGATTGTGTCCTCCTCCTCGGAGCCATCAGAGGTCCACAGGACCCCAAAATCCCATTCTTTTTTCCTGTACCCAAAACAACCAAAAGTAGACTCCAATTCCATTATTTGTCCTGGGATTATTCACTAAAAAAAGAAGCAGGCCAGCAACATCCCAATACACAAATGTATGGACAAACACCGTATGGTATGTGGGGTAATAGAGCTTCATTCGACAATGGAAAGCAATGAATTTCTCATGTACATGACAGCACAGGTATACCCTGAGTTTGAGGTGAAATAAGACAGACCAAAGTATGACATACACCGTGTGCGGTATGTGGAATAGGCAAGGAGAGGGTCATTGAGCCCTCCATGAAGTGGGCAGCCATGACACTGACAGAGCTTCTGTATGGGATGATGAGCCATTAGAAACAGTAACAACTGTACCACAAGGAGAACCCAGGAAACGGAATGAGTGTCATGGGACTCTGCATTTAAAATGGCTGCAGCTGTCAGTTTGTTTTACATATATTTTACAATACAAAAATTAAAGTAGGAAAAAAACAACTTCAGGGTTTCACGGTGAAAGCTGACAGCATCCCACAAGTCCGAGACCTTGACTTTTCTCCACTTACGAACACTGGTCCAGCCACAGTGGCCTGCCTGTTGTTCTTTGACATGAAAGCATCCCAAGTGCCCCTTTAGGAGGAGGGCATGTGCACCTGCCTGCCCCTCAGCTTGTACTGTGTTTCTCGTTAGAGGTGTCTGTCATCTTGTATCTCTCAGTGTCTGCTGAGACACTGTCTTATCAGTGACCACCCGCCACCTATCACAGTGTCGGCTACTATTTTCCTCCATAACGTAGTTCCCTGCCACACATGTCAAATACCTTATGTCAGTTTCCATCCCTAAAATGTAAGCTTATGAGTTCTAGGACTTGGCTTCATTTGCATTTGTCTTTTTAATAACTAGATACCTGCCACAGAGTACCTGCTGTTAAATGCAGGTATTCAAGAGATACATGCATAGCCCTTATTCAAAACACTGCTGGACCAAATATATGGACATCATCTATCAACAGCTCTCCATTGCTACCATAAATGCCCCCTCCCAAACAGCCTCAAAACCTCAGGACGGCACAACTGATCTCTGCAGGGCTCACATACGTATTCGTATCAACAATAGGGCAGTGCAGGATTTCAAACCTTAGCAGGACTCTGGTGACATGGCTGGAGGTTTTAGTGGCTCAGATGTGCTCAGCTAAGACTACTTGGATGAATCAACTTTGTTCTCCAGGTCTTAACCCTACAGAAGACCGTGGGAGCATATTCACATAGTAAAGGCTGAGGAGCAAGAACAGTAAACGGGAATACGTAGTGACCTTAAGCTTCTGCCTACATATTTGATAACATTCCATTGGATTGGCCAAGTAAGTCATGTGGTCAACAGACTTGTGAAGCCAGAAGGCAGATATACAGAAAATGAAGAGTACGAACCATCACATATTCAGTCTACCAAAGCCCTGAACCTGGGCATCTGTGATCCGCGCTTCTCCACAGCCTCTTCCTGTATTCCCATAAGAAAACACATTCTGCTCCAGTCTTAGATGCCATACTTAGTCTGGCTCTGTAATGCCTTGTCTCCAGGTATCAGTACAACTAGAAGTGCTGGACCTCAAAAGCAATCAGAACACTAATAGAAGGAGCCGTCTTACTGTTTGTTTGTTTGTTTGTTTGTTTGTTTGTTTGTTTGTTTGTTAGGTTTTTTTAATTAGGAAGTGTATATTGTTTTAAGCTAGTTAGATAGATTGTGATCATTTGTTGCCATTAGCATTGGGAAACGAATATTGGGATAGTCCTTAACCTAGACCAGTGGCTCTCAACCTTCCCAATGCTGTGACTCTTTAATACAGTTGCTCAGGTTGTGGTGCCCCCCAACCATGAAACTATTCTTTTTGCTCCTTCATAACTGTAATTTTGTTATTGTTGTGAATCGTAATGTAAATATCTGTGTTTTCTGTAGTCCTAGGCAACTCTTATGAAAGGGTCCTTCAACTCACAAAGGGGTTATAACCCACAGGATGAGAAGCACTGCTCCAAGAGTGTCTAGATAAAACGTGAGAAGTTGTGAGTGGACACCCAAAAAATGATTACTTCTCTGTTTTCAATATTGACCAGCCACTTTGTAACTGTCTTCTCACTGTTGAATTCTGTGGTGGACAGGATAACAGCCCTCCAGGTATCCCCACTGTGCTGGCTAGTCTTATGCCAACTTGACACAAGCTAGAGTCATCTGAAAGGACAGAACCTCAACTGAGAAAAAGTGCTCTCATAAAATCCACCATAAGGCATTTTTAAATGAGTAATTGATGGGGGAGGGCCCAGCTTGTTTTGACTGGGGCCATCCCTGGGCTGCTGGTCCTGGGGTCTATAAGAAAGCAGGTTGAACAAGCCATGGGAAGCAAGCCCAGAGAGCAGTATCCTGCCATGGCCTCTGTATCAGCTCTTGCCTTGTTTGAGTTCGTGTCCTGACTTTCTTCAGTGATGAGCATCGATATGGAAGTGTAAGCCAAACAAACCTGCTCTTTGGTCATAGTGTTTTGTCACATCAGTAGAAACCCTAATTAAGACACATCTTAAACAGTCACATTTGTGACTGTGGTAGGTTACATGGCAGGAGTCAACTTGGCTAATCATCTGGCTTTCCAGTGAGTTTCATGAATGGACCTAATATAATCACAAGAGTTTTTAAAAGTGAGTGGCAAGGAGACTCAGGGGTGAGGATGACGGGGAACCTGACTTGCAGGCTAGATCCTGGCCATGAGCCTAGGGACAGAAACTGCAAGGATAGGGAAATGATTTTCCTCTAGATTTTCAGAAAGACACAGCAAGCAGCAAGACCTATTTGTGACATATGAGCTCCACTTTTTACAACTAGGAGTTAGGGAACAATTTAGGAGCTGCAGGCAGCCAAAGGAAGTGTTGGGGAAGATGGGGTTTAGTCACTGGGGCCAAGGAAGGGAAAGAAGCGTGTTAAGAGGGACGGAGAGTTGCTGTCCTCAGAAGTCTGACTCTGCTTGCCTTGGGCACCAACTCCTGGGGCTATTTCTGCCTTTGACCACCCTAATCTCTAGCCCACACCCTGTTGGAGTAGTTAAATACACCCCTATTAAACATCTCCTAGTTATTTTAAGTGACTTTTGGTAGGACCAAATTTTTGTTTGTTTGTGTTTGTTTGCTTTTACTTTATAAAAACTGTGAATTCGAAGTAGAAAGAGGACATGTCTAGGGAAGGACCGTTGAGAGAGTGTATAAAGGAACTCAGTACATTTATAACATGGAACTGGTCTTAACTAGTTTTCTAGCACTTTCCAAGCTGAATGTCTATCAGCATCAAGGCCTGTAGGATATAGTTTTATACTTTACCTTATTCTATATGAAGCTCTTTGAGACAACAAAAATACCTGCAGTTCATGGAGCTAAGTGACGTTAGAGATGATTCTAGCTACTATATGAAAACAACGCCTAGAACCTCTGAGGAGGTCAAAGGACAATGACATTACCATTACCCGTGAGTGCTTTTTCATTTAAAAATAGAGACTGAACATAGTAACTTCATTAGAAAGAAACTCTCAATAGTAATTGTTTGAGTTTGATTGATTACCTGAAGATGCATTGGAATATTCCAATTGTATTACCCAGCATCCTTAGCGCTCTGTGTACATGGCTCTGGAGTGAAGATGGCTCTGGTGCAGTTGGAAAGAATAATGAAAGGATTTCATTAGTAATGCATCCTGGCCCTCCTGAGCAAGATCTTATTTCTCCAGGGCCTGGTACCAAGGAGAGGGCAGTACTACATGATGGAAACACAGACTTCTACCTGCTCCTTAGAAGTGTGTGTTTACATTTTATAGAGATATAAGTATTCTTTCCACAAGAAATACAAATGTTGTATTTCTTTTTTATCATTAATTTATTTTTATCTCATAGATTACATTCCAAACACAGTTTCTCCTCCCCCCTCCTCCCATCCACTTCTGCTTTCCCTTCAGAAACGGGCAGGCCTCCCAGGGATAGCAACCAAACATAGCATTATCAAGTTGCAATAAGACTAGGCACCTCCCTTCATACTAAAGCTGGATGAGGCAACCCAGTAGGAGGAAAAGGGTCCCAAGAGCAGGCATAAGAGTCGGGGAAGCTCCTGCTCCTACTATTAGGAGTACCACAAGAAGACCAAGCTACACAACCATAACATATAAGCAGTGGACCTAGTGTAGACCCATGCAGGTTCTCTGATAATGATTATACCAAGCTTCTAGCTATGAATATAGCAGAATATCATTAGGAATCATGTTGTTGACTTGTTTTTTTTTTTTTTTTTTTTTTTTTGTCAGCTGTGTTTGGTTCTATCCTAGGTGTCTAGGCTGTCCTGCCTCTGGTTCCTAGCCCTCCAGACAGTATTAGGGACGGGCTACCTCCAGAGACATGGGTCTCAAGCTAGCCACTCCCACAATTTCTATACCAGCTTTACCCCAGCACATGTTAGATGTAAGGGATAATCATGCTGTAATCCACAGACCCAGAGAGGCTAAGTTTCAAGGAGGGCTCAGAGAGGGGGTCGTATGAATCTCCCTGTGCAGGGAAACTAGAGTAAATATGGAGGAGAGACTGGGGGGACAAGTAGGGACAGGAACCAAAGGGATCAGGTGCGGAGAGGGACAGGATAGAGAAAGAGAGTACTGGGAGAGACAACTGGAATTGGGGACCATGTTGAGAATCAGCTAGAAGTCTGGTGCAATGGACACTCCCAGGAGTCTGTGATGGTGACTGTAGCAGAGACTCCCAGCAGTGGGGGATAAGGAACCTGAATGGGCCATCTTCTGTAACCAGGAAGACTTCCGGTGGAGGGACTTAGACACCAACCCAGCCACAAAACCTTCAACCTACAATTGTCCAGCTTACAGGATGTGCTGGGCTAAAAGTGGCACAGAAATTGTATTTCTTATTAGATGATCAGATTCAAATTCCCTCTCTCCAACCCTGCCTGTGCAGCAGCTTTAACTTGCATTAATACTACTCCAATTTAGAGTAAATGACCTCAGATTTCTACTACTATCCTAGGCACTGACTATAGACATTAGATCAAAGTGCAGCCCTTTGTTCCATCTTTATGCCAAGACCTGCCAGTGTGTCAAAGATGGATGACCAACTTGCATTAATGGCGTTTACCACAAGAGGTGGGTCTTGAAGCTTGTATTTGAAGAAATAAGATGCAGTTATGGTAGAGATTACCTTTTGACACAAAAATATTTTTATATTAAAAGCAAAAACTCAGCACTTGAGATTCTTCCCTGGATGCTGCCTTGTACTGGGCGAGTGCTGGAGCTCAGCAGGCTTTCTGCTGGGCCCACATCAGGCCCTTAGGAGACAAGGATGATAGAAAGTCTTTCTTATCCTGAGACAAGGGCTATCAGGCATCATACCCTCCATCCTTATTAGTTTGCACTTCAAGCTGTTAACTGTGCCTCTGAGTGCAGCAGGAAACAAATTTACACATGAGAAATGTCTTCAGTCTTTTATAAGAAGTTCTGAGCTTGGAAGGTTTTTTCTCATGTCTCTTGAGTCAGATGAAATGCAGACTCCCCAGGAGTTACAATGAGGTGACAGTCAGAGCTGGGCACAGTCCACGTCCAAGGGGTAAGCATCCTGAAACAGAGGGGTCACCGAGGCCACGCAGGGACACATCACATGTATTCCTTTGGTGGACGTCAAGGCAAAATTATTCAGAATATAATCTGAAATTCCTTTGATCATATAGGCAATAGCTTAATAATTTATGCTCAATATTAATAGTAAAGTAAACATAAGCCCTTGCTATCACCATAATAAGATTTAAAAAAATTAGGATCCTAAGATTAGAGTGAGATTTTTGTGTCATGTTCATGTTTAAATTTTTTGTCTTGCAATTTTAATGACCTGATAGCAATTAAGCATTTGGGGTGGGGGGCAGTAATATCTGATGTTGAATCCCTCATGCCTGAAAGCGTTACAGAGAAGCTGATAGTGTATTCTCATCGTGTGACTGTGTGTCAGGTTTTCAAATGAAAAGGCCCAATTAATTCTTAACTGCAGTCTGTTGGCCATGTGTATTCCACGGTGCCTACTAAGCTGACAGGCTCTGTATGTAACATCTTAAACATAGGCATCAAGAACTAGAAGCACCCTTGGCTTGCAGATAATCAAGGACTACTATGACAGTAGCATGTTCCCAGGTTAGGAGAATCAACGACTCCTATGATAGTAGCATGTTCCCAGGTTAGGAGATGTCTAGGAGAATAATTGAGATAGTTTCGTACCCTTGGTCACTATATGGCCTATTATCTCTTAATGGCATGAATCACTGAATCATGGGGAATGACATTGTCTGCCAATCTGAGAGAAAGAGCTGGCACTGGAATGTAATTGCAGGGCCCTGGCAACACCTGCAGGTGTCAGGGACAGAAGAACTCATTTAGAAGCTGCTGTACAAGCTGGGAAGGCAGGTGGTGACTCTCTTACAGGGCTGTCTTTCATTTGAGCAGAACCAGACCAACTGTTCCTCATTAAAATGCATTTTGCAGCATGTTCTAATATGAGCATGTCAGTTGTATATGTATGCATGCACATGTGTATGTGTGTGTACTCCAAAAAAAAAAAATCTATACTCCTTGTATAGATACCATCTCGATGTGGCTCAGGACTGTAAGACATGCAGTTCAAAGTGGCTTATGTGTGACCTAGGCTGGCTTTCCTAGGATGGCCTTCTTTAGAGAAACAGGAGCTGAACCTAGTACCTCAGAGGGTACAGCATCAGGGAAGGTACATAAAGCCTATTTTCTGGAAACCTGGGTTCATGTCAGTCAGTCAGTTAGTCATGAAGTACCTGACATCACTCTCTTATTTACAGCTGATCATATCATCATCTCTGAAGTGTGTTGTGCATTGTAGAGCTGAAGCCCAGCCTCTCTTCCCTGTTCACCATACTGAAGAGTTAGGTTCTACCTGCTCCTTCATTGGGTAGTTTCAACAACAACAACAACAAAAAGTGTAAAGTATGAGAGGCCTACTATACACACGGCAAGCTTCCAAAAATGCTGCTACTACTGTTCCCTTCTGCTTCTATAGCCTACTCCATAAGAGTACCAGGCAGGGCTTCAAGGGAAGTCACCAAGTGATCTGACCTCCTTCCTTCCATTGGAGACCAAACCCCCACAGCTCCCAAGGAGAGGATACGGATACAGTGACTGCTGACACAGTAAATACAGATAATAGAGAACCAAGTTGAAGGTAGTATCCACTCTGCAGGCCTCCTAGGAGCCTTTCCCTGGGGGATCTTGTCTCTGGTGACTGCAAGTTCCATGAGTAGAACAACTCAGAACAACACATGTAGTCCCAGTGGCCTCACAGTGAGCAGAGTCAGGCCTGTGCTAGCTGGAAGGAAAAGGCTTAGCAGAGACTGGGCCCTGAGGGCCTCCTGGTTTCTCCCCCTAGTAGGCTTCATGGCTTAGCCAAGGCTGGGCCCTGGAGGACCCCTGCTCTCCTCCCCCATTAGGGGGCTTCATGGCCAGCCAGCCTGTAGCTACCTTCAGCTGCTCTGCATGTGTGACCACTGCAGTGCTGTTGGGGTACATTCTCCTGGGCTGAGAAATTGGTTCAACTCTGCCAGAACTGAGCATACATACGAAAAGCTGAGCACACATATGTGCAGTGGTGAGCACAATAGGCCCACATCTTAGTCCCGAAAATTGCACACATGATGCCGATCCTAGAAAGAAGGACTTTGCAGGCATGGCTAAGGAAGGATCTTGAGATGAGATTGCTCTGGACTGTCCCAGGATGATCCTTGTGATATGTCACCATCTCTGTGCTTCCAGCTTTGAAACGGAAGATGCAAGCAGCCACTTAGCCACCTAGAAAAGGCAAGGATAAAGTTCTT
The DNA here is from genome assembly GCF_978045245.1 of Mus caroli. Lineage (NCBI taxonomy): Eukaryota > Metazoa > Chordata > Mammalia > Rodentia > Muridae > Mus > Mus caroli. The sequence continues at coordinate 91,801,349 of NW_028227270.1, forward strand.
TCCCAGAGCCTCTGCAAGAAATGTGTTCATCTCTACCTACAGCAAAATCCTAGAACACATGACCTCCAGAATTCTAACAATAGTTTTGTATTGTTTGGTATTGTAGAGTTATCATAGTTTGTTGAAATCATTAGAAAACTAATCAACAACATGTATAAATTACTTCTCTCATGGCTGTAATAAAATATCTGACATAACTAACTTAAAAAGGGAAGTGGTCTTCGGTCATGTTTTTAAACAAATACAATCTGTCATGGCAGAAGAGGCAGGCATGGACCCTGAGCATCTATCGGGAAATTAAGGAGGTCTGCTCAGGATTGCCCATAGGACAGGGAGAGTAAGCAGACTTAGCACAGAGCATAGGATGTGCAGAGAGGTAATAGCTGACAGGGTGTTCCTAAGCCAAGTCCCGTCTTCAGTTCAAAACTGAGAAAATAATAACAAGAAGAGACAAGGGGTGGGGTGGCCTTAGTTAAGAGCTTTTCCCAAAACTCATTCCACAAGTCTTCTTGCTCCTTCTCAGGGGTTAATGTCTGTGAGAACATTACTAACAACAGATGTCATTATCTTGGAACTGCTGCTAAGTATCAGAGACCCTGGTCTTCACTTTCCCATGCCAAACCCCTGTATACAAGAGCAACAGCAACCTTTCTTGTGTGCCCAGAGCTCAGGCTGAATCCCTGGCCTGTCTTCTAACTGTAATACCATTTTACCGCAGAGGTTAGTCTTCTTGCATCATAGCAATGGGAATTATGCTTGGATCCCATTGCCAGTTAAACTTGGACCTGCAGTCATTTGTCATACTGCATGCCTCCTGCTGCTATTTGTAATAAACTAAAATAACATGAACAGATTACTCATATCTGGAAAGCAAATAAAATAGTGACTTCATAATTTTACAAGACCGTTTGAGGTCATTTGCATAGTCCATTAGAACCTCAGAGTAGTATGGGATCCATTGATCTTGGTGATCCTTAAATGCTAATTTCAGTCCTCACAACAACCCAGGGATGCACAGATGCTCTAAGCACTACCAAGCACGTTATAGGCGGGGAAATGCCTGTTGTGAGAGAAGACCATGCCCGAGATATACATATACATATATACGTATACGTACACACATACACACACTTATATATATGTACATATACATACATATATGTGTGTGTGTGTGTGTACACATATATACATATATACATACATATGTGTGTATAAGTATGTATATGTATATATCCACTTCTGTTTTTAGGAGATTTGTTGCTTTGTTGGGATTTGATAAACTATACTTTAGAAAATTGAAGCAGTAAATCTCACCTATAATCCCAGCACTGAAAGGCTGAGGGAGAATCTTGTTTTCTGACTACTTCTGGACCATCCTGGACTACATGGAAAGACCCTGTGTCAAGATACCATGAAAATCTAGCAAGTAAGCAGGCTTAGCAGTGAGATTTCCGAGGACGGAATATATTGAGCATCGAAGTTAGCAGGGTGCATGATAGGAACTGTCAGGGTAGTCCTTCATCTGGGAAAATCAAGTGAATTTTTTTCTTTTGATTGAACAAATATCAGTTCCTGCCTTGTTTCATATTGTTTTTGGGAAAGATGTTTCTGAGAATTCAAGTAATTAAAAAGTATAAATATCAGAATTGTTTCAATAAGCATTAAATTTTCTTGAATTGGGCATTTTAAAGAGATATCTTGAATTTTAGGAATACATGACTTTCAGTAGCTAAAAGACTTATTGGAAAGTTTGGGCCTTGCTGGTATTATTTTTTTCTAGTATTATGGCATGGCTATATTTTTCTCTAAAGTACATTATATTCACTGTTCTATTGTGTCAACTTTTACCTTTTTTCGTCATTTATAATCACTTCACCTATATTACACTCTGTATTATTACATTGCTTTGTTGGCCAGGAGATGCTAAATGGATAAAGCACTAGCCACACAAAAGTGAGGACAGGAGCTCAGGTGCCCAGAACCCACAAGAAAAAGGTAGGTAGGCATGGTGGCTGCCCCAGTGCTTGGACCCCTGGGGCATGCTGAGTAACTAGACTAGCTCAGTCCGTGAGCTGTGGATTCAGGGAGAGGCCATGTCTCAGTAAGTAAAGTGTAGAGCAATTGAGGAAGGTACCCAGCATCAAATCCCTAGCCCTTACATGTACACATACATGTGCCCCAATGCATGTGAATGTATATACTCATATATACACCTTACACCCACATGGAAAACAAAAGCTCCATTGTTTTCCAATCATGATTCCTGCTTCCAACTTCATTGATGTCAGACATCTACCCAGAAGTGGGCCTGGACAGATGGTAGCTCTGGGTTTGGTTCTGAGGACCCTCTGCCCTGTTCATTATAGCAGGCATACCAATTCACATTTCTAACAGAGATGTTAAAGGAATCCCCTCTTCTATACATCCTTATCAGCATCTTCATCTGGAGACTTATGGCTGTCAGTTCATTTTAGTTGCTATTGTTACATCCATTTCTAACTAGGGCCAGCTGATGTTTCCTTGTAGCTTTTGACTTGCCTTTCCTTCATGGTTAATGCTACTAGAAATGCTTTCATGGATTTGCCATTTGTATTTGTTGAGAACAGTCCATTCGGATCTTTTGCCCACTCCTTAACTGTGGTTAAGTGTGTGGGCTTCCTTACATGCTCTAACACTAACGTGTGCAGTGAGCAGCTAGCAAGGTTTCCTCTCATTCTGTAAGGTGGGGCTTCACTTCGTTGTTTGTTTTCTTTACCGTGTAAAACACTCTTAACTGGAGGCCACACTATTTGCCTGTTTGGGCTTTGTTTCCTGTGACCCGGAGGCCTTACCCAGATAATTATTCTTTGTGCTGCTGCAGGTACATCTAGTTGTCACCGCTGGTTACCTCAAGTACTTTTAGTGTCAGGTCTTAGATTCATTTTGGGTTGGGTTTTATTATTTGCTCGCTTGGTGTTTTTTGTTTGTTTGTTTTGGTTTGATTTGGTTGGTTTTTGTTTCTGTACTAGATGAGAAATTGTGGTTAAGTTTCAGTGTTTCCCATGTGGGCGTTCATTTTCCCAGAACCATTTATTAAAGATGCTATCTTCTCTCCAATGGACATTTTTGGAGATTTAGTCAATGTGTCTGCCAGTACTGTGCTATTTTGATGACTGCGACTCTGCAGTATGTTTTGAAATCAGGGAATTATGCTTCCAAATTTGTTCTTATTTGCTCAATATAGATTTGGCTATTTAGAGTCTTTTGTGTTCCAAAGAAACTATAGGGTTATTTTATGCAGTCTTAGGAAGAAAGTTGTGAATTCTGACTGTGGTTTTGCTGTCTCAATATTCTTTTTGATAGTGTGGTCACTTAGCAACATTAATTTTTCCAGCCTAAAACCTGGGAGGTTGTTTGCATATATGTCTCTTTATCTCTTTTATTGGTCATTTTCATTTCCGAGCTTTTTCACTTTCTTAGTTACATTTACTCCTGCATATTTGGTAGGTATTTGTGAATGGGATTGCGTTGTGGAGTTCATTATCATCAAACTCATTGTTGACAAAGACCAGATTCTGCTACTTTACAGAGTATAGCAGTTTTAAGTCTCTTGATGGCGGGTTTTTCTTTTGAATGGAACCACATCACCTGCATGCAGGGTCAACTTGACATGTTCCACTCCTATGTTTCTTTCTTTCCTGTGAGTGTGCATATGTGGGTGTGCCACGCCACATGTGTGGAAGATGGAGAACTTAGAAGTGCGTTTCTCTCCTTCTCCCGTGTGGGTCCTGGAGGTCAGACTAGCTCCCCAGACTTTCCTTTTGCACTGTCTCCCTGGGAGTTTCATTTCTGTCCTCTCTGATCTTTCTACTCATCTTATACAAGGCCCCAGGGCACTTCTTAGTCTGTGGTCTTTGTCTGGCACGCCTTTCTTCCATTTCAGTTCCCTTGGCATCTGGTCCTTGTGTGGAGAAGCCATGCTACCTTGTGTTTCTGCATTTAACTTTGCTCATCCTGTGGGTTAGGTGACTGTGAGTGTTGCCTGAGGCATCTTCTAGGTCAGCAGCTCTCTCCTAATGGTATCTCTGGGTGTTGGTTTGTTATGTGGGTTTTGGTTCTCATGGAGCACCATAGTATAGTGTGGTCTCTCTGCCGTTTGACTGAGGTTAGTGAGTTTGACCATAGAGCAGGCCAGGGGAGCAGGAGTGGGGACACTTCCATTTCAGCCAGGCCTAATCTAGGCAGCTTTCGGCCCAGGGTATTCACTGCACTCTTTCTGCTCCTGTAATGAGACTCTTAAGGTATTAATTAAAATAATACAAAATAAAGACCACCATTGAAGACGGCTCTGCCTTCACAGCAGCAAGTGTAGGGCCTGAGCTCTTATTCAGACCAGTCAGCAGCAGGATAGCAGCCCCTTCCACACAGGAAACAGAGGTGTTCAGGATTGTCAGAGTGCTCAGGGAGGCACAAGAGAATCCTATGGCCTCAAGGACAACTGTGCCACGCTGCCTCTGCTGAGCCTCTCCTTCATCGCCTCTGATCGTCCCATCTCCACATCCTGTTGGCTCTAGCAGGGATGGTCATGCCGTATAGGGGCATTGTTTTGACAGGAGCTGTATAATGTGAACCATCTCATCTAATGGAGCCAGCAGGTACTTTGAAATACTAAAGCTGCCGTGAGAATAGCATGCTCCCCCTTCAGCTCAGGCAGGCTATAAGCCTTGCTCAGTGGATGCCTCCTTGAGAGCAGGCCGTGGTGCTCACTCACCTGTACTCTCCTCCAGCCTATGTTCTCCAGGCTTTCCTGTCTGGCACACCAAGGCAAACGAAGGGAACACTGGACTGGGGCCCTCTGGTCACTCAGACCCCTGTTAGGCCTCCCTGGAGGTGGGCTCAGCCTACGGCAGAGCATCTTGTATTATCTGCCTTCAAGAGTGTGTTTGATGAACAAAATGTCTCCCATGGAGTTTAAAAACAAAACAAAACAAAAAAAAAAACATGACTGTGTTCTAATCGTGGAGAAAAGAAACAGACTTGTCCATTCCAACCATGGGGTTACCTAGACCCTGCAGGCATCCAGATGTTTCTATAGTGGAAGGAGCTATGGCTGATACAGCTGCAGGAATTTTTTTTCCTGAAAATTGTTTTTCTTTTCTGTCTTTATAGGAATTCAGAAATAGGCTTGGGAATCATCCAAATGGAACTTCAGACACCTGTCCTGCAACTCAGCATGGCTCTGTGTATTCCAGAATGGTGCTGCAGATGTCCCAGTATGACTGTGCACTGAAGGTGGCTGCAGGCCTGGCTCTCCTCGCTCTCCTTTTGCATTTCTGGCCAGAGTCTATGCTTACAATGTAACTAAGTAAAGCCTCCATAAGGAGTAAGTTTCTAATTCAAATGGTCAACAAACAAGAGGACATCAACACCAGTTTTCAAGAGACTGCCTTCTGAACTAGACACACTGCCTTGTCTGGATCCCTTCTAAATGCCCTCACACTGAGCTGAGCCATTTGACCTCAGACCAGATCACAGCTTCTGAACATGTCTTTCTCATCAAACTCCTTCAGACTGCTTCTTAAAAACAAATACAAGTGGTTGGGTTTTTGGTTGGTTTTTGTTTTTTGTTTGTTGTTTTTTTTTTTTTTTTTTTTTTTTTTTGTCTCCAGTCATTGAATCCCAGCCTAAGTGCACAGTGGCTCTGCCTATTCATGGCTCTGGCCATCCTTTCCTTGTGTGGAAGAACATCCAGCCCTTGATAAACATTCTCCGGGCTGTGTTTGGAGTCCCCGTGCTACAAACATCTTTTTCACAGCAGATGTGTTCCTAAAAAGTTTATATAGAAACCTATTTTGAGAACTTGGACCCAAGTCCACCACTTAAAGGACTCTTCCTGGCGTTCTAGAAAATGTGAAGTTTCCATGCCTGTGGCACCCACAAACTTTCAAACAAACCATGATCCTTTCCTGACACACCGACCAGGCATGTTACATTTATCATTTTGACCCAACACCACCAGCAGTCTTTACTAAATGAAATGACTTCTTTCACAATAAACAGAATTGGTACAATAAGAAAACATTGTGTTTATTGGACTTTAAATGAGTTATTTGGATTGGGTAGGTGAAGAAAAACCAAGTAAATGCCTTTAAATACCATAGGAATATTTTCATCTCTAGACCCATACCCTCTGTCAGCACTTCGTTACATCTGTCCCCTAAAATCTCTACCCCAAAATATAGTGTCATTAGTTGGGAGAAATGTGCATATGCAACTACTCACATGTGGACACTCATTACTAACGTAACATTGGTGACCAGCTTGCACAGGGGATAGCAATGGCTGCAAATCTAGCTTGTTCATTCCTTTTACCTCCTGCTAGAGGAAGGGAGGAGAGAAGACTGTCCCATTCTACATTTGAGCCATTGAGAGGGTGTAGAAACGCAGCTCTCAGGGACAGGTCTTAGTGTGGCTAAAGCAGGCGTGGCTTTTAGTGGCCTCTCCATCTTGCCTTCCCCCATCCAGTGCAGTTCTACGGCTTTTCCTTTGAGGCCAAGCAAGTCTGCATGTGTTTTTTTAAGCAGTGAATATATGTGCAGAAGTTCTGTCTTTGGGCAGCTGGGTTGCAAACTAACTGGTGTACGCTTGGCTCATCCCACCATTGTGGTGAAGGTGGGCTTTTGTGACTGAAATTTTCTTCATCCTGGATCCATGCCCGATCCAGCCACACATGCATCAAGCCTGGAGCCCCTGCCAGATCCAGCTACATGTACTTCATCAAGAAGTGTAGTGCAGTATAAGCTACTAGGCCTTAAGCCTGTGTTCATATGACCTGACTCATGCCAGCAGTCTGCCCAGATAGGACATGACTTGCAGATTGTATCTCTCCTCTTTTAAGAGAGTAAAAATTCATTGAAGAAATTTTAACTGGGAAGGATTTCCACAAAGTGAGTTACATTTTAAGCCAACACCTGGAGGCCACTCAGACAACCTCTGTGACCCATTAACTCCACCACAGAAAACACAGCCACTGTCCCTATCTCTAACACTGACCATTTGAGGCATTTATATAAATGCAGCCAAACTTTTTCATATCTACCTTCTTGTGCTCAGCATTGTGAAATCCATCTGTCACAAGTAGCAGGGACTTGTTGACATTTATTGTGGAATAGTATTCTGTCCAAAAATCCCTTGTGTTTACCTGTTCTGTATTTGTTTCTGACTTTTTGTGTTTTGAGACACGCTACTCTAAAGCTGCCTTGACACACAGAAATAAGAGTGCGCCGAGTGTATACTGAGGACTGGAATTGTCACGCTACAGCATTTGCTTGTGTTCTGCTATCATAGACATTGTACCTGTGTGTCCCAACCCACAAGCAGGTGGTAGGAAGAAGCCAGCCATTCTCCTGTATCCTCTCATTACAGCTTTGAGGTCTTCACCAGGCCTCTCCCTCACTGCTGCTTGTAGCGGGACCTACCCCTATTTTAATAATAAGGACTTGGATGGCCACTCACTAGCATAATGTGCTAGACAGGAAGTACATCTAATTAGTGCTATTCAGTCCTAAAGAAACAATTTGAGATAGGTATTAATACGACCTAAATGAGAAGAAAGAGAGAACTCATGAGACTGCCTTGCCCAAGTGCACAGAGCTACTAAGAGGTGAAATTGGTACACAGTTTGAATACAAATCGCCTACACTTGTACTGGGCCATTCTGCACCCTCACCTCATCTTTGACCTCAACTTGACCTGTGCTAATGAATGTGTATCTAGGACTGACCCTGAAGATGCTTGGGTCCTAGGTATCCATTCTGTAACATCCTACTCCAGAATGTAGAGTACATATTAAATAAAGGGTTAGTTGTTGAGGTTTTTTTCCTTTACTCCTCCTGTCCTGCCCTCTTATTCCCTGCTTTGCCAGACATGAAATGGCCCATCTGCGAATGTAAAGACTTAGTAAAACCCGAGCTCTGTGTTGGTAAAATGTGTAGAGAGATGTCCAGCATGTCTCCATCAATGCTCCTGCTCTCTCTGGTGACTCCACTCCAAGCCAGAGTTTCAGTGGGCCTACCGTGCTATGGAGGGAAAGTTCAAGTTACAAGTGAAATTTGAAGAGGTTTACTATAAAACAAATAGTTTAAAATGAAGAATGGGGGAGGGGCATGACAGGATGTGAGGAGGAGAGAAAAGGGAAGTTCCTCGGGCCTGAGCAGAGGTGAAAGTGTAATGTGATAGGTCTCTCCCCATGCTTGTCTGAGGAAACCATTCCAAATCGCGACAGGCATATCTGAAGTGGACGCAGGAGAAATGAATATGCAGATCCAGAAGGCTTGCTGGAGCCTCGGAGTTCACACAAGTGCCTTGGGTATTCTCCAGTTCCTGAAGGAAACAACATTTATCGAATGCCACGCAAACTGCAAGCTCACAACAGCTCCATTTTGGGGCCAGCCAGATGATTCCACAAGTAAAGACATTTGCCACCAAGCCAGATGACTTGAGTTTGATCTGCAGGATCGATGGAGAAGGAGCGACCCCAACTCCCCAAAGTCATTCTCTGACCTACCACACACATACACACAAATTAAAAATAATTCCATTTCAATACTACCTTATGTGATATTTGATATTTTTTTTTTGTTTTTTTTTTTTTTGTTTTTTTTTGTTTTTTTGAGACAGGGTTTCTCTGTGTAGCCCTGGCTGTCCTGGCACTCGCTTTGTAGACCAGGCTGGCCTCGAAATCCGCCTGCCTGTGCCTCCCGAGTGCTGGGATTAAAGGCGTGCGCCATTAATGATACCACTTCTTTGTAAGAACAGGTTTTTTCCAATGATGTGATTAAAAGAAAATATTAAATGAAAATCAGTGCAGAGAAGGAAGGGTGGGCACATAGGGCCGGCTTCAATGCTGAAGGGGTGGCATGGTGGCCCGCAAATGCACAGCTCCATTGCCAAGTCATGGGGATGACTTTTTCTTTCCACTGTGATGATTTTAACATGAAGTAAATTTCTGTCATGCTTAAATATAGTTCTTATGACATAATAGAACATGAGTGTATGCTAAAATCTACCAACTAAATAGACCCTTTGGTGATTTCTTCAGTCTGCCAGTGCCATTTGAGAACTTCTGCTATAACACCTAAGATTCATGTTCAGTGTATTTAATCTAGCGTCCTAATTACTTCAAGTTAGCTTATTGGTCCACACATCATTAATATACTTGTTCTCCCCCCCAATAAATATAAATATATATACATATATATATATAAATTTTTTAAGATAAGGTTTCAGTTTTACAAACAAAACAGAATACCCCCCCAAAAAACAAAACAAAACAAAACAAAACAAAAAAACCAACAAAACAGTGTCTATGTACATAGCTCTGGATATCCTAGAACTCAGAGAATCCACCTGCCTCTGTCTCCCAAGTGCTGGGATTTAAGGACTTGTGCTATTATACCTGGCCAGGAATATACTTGTTCTTAGCCTATAGTTTGATGTATATGTTGTTGAAGCTGTAAAGGATGACACAGGTCCCAGTGGTTCTCAGTACACATATGAGGCAAACAATAAAAAGAAAAAGCATAAGAGATAGCCATCAGCAAACCTGGGGATTAACCAGACCACTTTCTCTCTTTGAGTCTCTTATATAAAATTGGAAAAAAATATTTTATTGTAGGTTGTTGAGACATATTGCAGGCTATTATATATATGAAATACTATGCCCTTAAGTGGATCTGATAGTACATGCATTAACTACCAATACACAGGAGGTAGAGGCAGCTTGATCTCTGAGTTTGAAGCCAGCCTGATCTATAGCCAGAGCTGACAAGGAGACTTTGTCTAAAATGAAAATACACTATGTTCTTACATATATCAGTTCCTCTCCTTGCAGAACATTAGCCATTGTAGAGGCAAAAAAGTAGCTGATACTCCAAAGGAAATCTGAGATACTTTATTCTGAGTGTAATTGGAGTGTCTTTAGAATGAGAGCATAGATACAGAAGGTCCCAAATGACATGCCCTGCCATGGAAGTGGCTTCTGTGAAATTTTTTAGTCTCGGACTAAAAGGTAGCACTAAATTACTGTTTTTAACAAATAGCTTTTCAACACATGGGTGGGTATAGCAGATAGGCAAGGTTTAGAAAAACAGGAAAATTTCTGCTATAATCTGATGATGTTCTTAAAGATGATTAATAGGAACTGATTTTCAAGTTTTTACTGAGCCTTTTATAAGGACAGTAATAAGGAGACCAAAAGTAATAAGACCCAATCCATCCATCTCTCCAACATGGGTAATGCAGGCAGAACATCAGAGAACTTCACATCATTTAGGGGTGAAACCCAATTTATAAGTAAAGTCAGTTTTGGATCCTGATACCAACACATGAGGACTCAAATGAATTATATGGCAAATAAAAAGATTCCTGCCTCGAGGGACTTTGGGTCTGATGCTAACAAATTCAGCAAAGGAAGGAAAATTCAAAGAAAATGGATTGCAGCTGCATTTCAAGAGATCAAATTAATGCATAAGTTCAAGTGCAGATTTGAAAGGCTGCTCTAAGATCAAGAAGGAGACTTTCTGCGGCCAAAGATGAAAAGGGCATCTAGATTAAAAGAGAGGCCTGGTAAGCCATGCCCTGCTGCCCACCCCCACCCCCAACAAAAGGGAGAAGCTGTGACTTACATCTATCCTCCCAGTACCCTTTCCTAGAGTTCTAACTCTAGGAAACACCCCAATGGCCGAGAAGGTGAAGTGCAGGATTGGATCTCCATTTGCCTAGCTTTTGAGCATCTAAAGCCACTAGTCCTGATGAGACACGTACACGAAGAAAGTAGCAGAGGAAGGGATGGCCTTGTGCCAAAATGAGGGAAATGTGCAATCCAGAAAAGCCTGCCTATGGGGGATTTCAGTTCTTGGTATCTAATCTGCCTATAATACAGCCAACACATCATAGTTATGTCTGGATGGGCTGCTTCCAGAGAGAGCCTTAAAGCCTGTGGCTCTTAACAGACCTAAGATTTTCCATGGGAAGCACACTGTTTACCTAGGACATTTTATGTTTTGAACACACATACAACATACGATGCACACAATAGATACATCATTCATGATTTCAATTATACAACTAACTTTCGAGTCAAGTATTACTTCCCTCAAAAAAGCTCTCTGGTGACATTCTCAGCCCTGAAAGTCATTCTTGCACTACCTCAAGGAGAGGAAATAGTGTATGCTTGCACAAAAATTTGTCTTAAAACAACCAGAAGTAATAGACACATCTTGCAGATGGAGCTTCATATTGTACTTTACATTTAAATGAGGGACTCTGGCAATAGTCTCCCCAGAGCTTAGAGCTCCTGAGGCGATGCTTTACAGCAAGACTTTCTTCCCTAGGCAGCAAGAAAGGAGCATTATACTGCAGTGAAAAATCCCAGACAGGGTGGCTACCGTAAGGAACTTGATACCAGGGTCAGGTAAAGCCATGATGAAAAAAGAAATACACAAATCAAATTCCTTATGAATACATAGATGCCAAGGTTATCAACATAAACATTAACACATTGAATCCATCAGCATATTAAAAGGAGTATTTACACTGTGGTGATGAAATGGAATTTATCCTAGGAACTTAAGGGTAACTCAACATAAGAAAAATTAACATTCTATATCATGCCTAGAATAAAGAGTAAGGAACGCATCTCAGTCGACACAGAAAGACATTTGATAAAACCCATGATGAACATATAAGAGATAGAAAACAGGAAACAAAGGGTAAGTTCCTCAATATGACTAATAGTATTCAGGGGACAACATGGCTGCCTACCAACACACTCAGTGTTGAAAGGCCCCAAGTCATCTCCCTAAAATCACAAAGAAGTCAAGAATGCCCTGCCTACCACTGATGCTCAGTGTTGAACCAGAAACTCGAGCACTATCACACATCAGAAGGAAGGAAAGGGATCAGAAAGGAAAATGGAGTCTGTTTGCAGAAAACTGATCCTGATGTAAATTACAAGGCCCAAAGAAGACAACCAAGTGTCTATACATCAGCAACAAATAATCAGAAAGCACAACTAGGACAGTAACTACACCGACAATTGTATCCTAAAAGTCTTTAATTAAAAATGAATTCCGTAGGAATTACTATAACCAAGGAAGAGAAAGAGCTGTTTGCTGAAGACTGGAAAATGTTGCAGATACAGATAAATAAGAGTGAAATCATGGAAAATTGTGCCAGGTTCATGAATAGGAAGGCTCAGCTTGTGAAGAGTCAGTATCACTCCTGATATCAAAAAAAAAAAAAAAATATGTGTGGCTGGGTGTGATGACACACATCATTAATCCCAGCACTCAGGAGGCAGAGCCACACAGATCTCTTGAGTTCAAGACTAGCCTGGTCTAGGACAGGTAAAGCTACATAGAGAAAGAAACCCTGTCTTGAAAAAAATTAACAAAAATATGTGCATCAATGCTTCAGTAATTACAGCTGCTTGGTATGGGCATAAAAACCAACATGCAGACCAATGAAACAGGACTGCAAGCCCAAAAGTTGATTCTTACATATGATGTTAATTGGTTTTTAAAACAATGTTTTAATTCTTGGAGCTCTCAGGAACTGGGCCACAAACCAAAGAATGCACGTGGAGTGACCCGTGGTGCTGGCCACATATGTGACAGAGGATGGCCTTGTTGGTCATCAGTGGGAGTAGAGGCCCTTGGGCCTGAGGGTGTTCCATGCCCCAGTGTAAGGCAATGCCAGGGCAGGAGAATGGGAGTGAGTGGGTGGGAGAGCACCCTCATAGAGGCAGGGGGAGGAGGGATGGGATAGGGGATTTCCAAAGGGGAGACCTGGAAAGGGGAAAACATTTGAAATGTAAATAAAGAAAATAGAAAGAAAGAAAGAAAGAAAGAAAGAAAGAAAGAAAGAAAGAAAGAAAGAAAAAGAAATAGAGAGAAAGAAAGAGAGAGAAAGAAAGGAAGAAAGAAAGAAAGAGAAGGAAAAAGAAAAAGATTCCATTTAATGAATTTTAAGCATATTCATCTTCTATCCCAGCTCCCACCATACCCACCCTCCCATCCCTTCCCACTGAACTTTAAATCCTCCTCCTCCTTCTCCTTCTAATCATTAGGGAAACACAACTCCAATCACAATGAGCTGTTTTTGTTCCATGCTTGTTAACATCATCAAAAGAACAGGAAATAAGGAATTGGGGAGAGAAGTCAGAACCCCCAAACTTTCAGTGGAAATGTCAAATGACGCTGCAAGTTACCAGAAACTTGGGGTGTTGATTCCTTGAGATTTAAAGCTGGGACCAAGCAATTCCACTGCTAGCTACACCCGAATGTATTAACAAGGAGAAGAAAAGAAAGGCTAAACACCATCGAACATGGAAACGACCCCAAACACAAACAACATAAAATAGAGTGCTACTCAGCCCTGGAAATGAGTGCAATTCTGATACATACGTTACAACACAGGTGAGCCCCATTCACATACTCATCTGTTTGCTCTGAGGGCTGAACCCAGGGCCTTGCATAAGCTCAGCCTGTGCCCTACCACTGAGCTATGTCTTCAGCCTCAGGAGCCTTATTGAAATAAACCAGAAACAGAAGGACAAATACTACTTGAGTCAGCTCATCTGAGCTTCCTAGAATAAAGATTAGCAGGGGGTGGGGAGGGTAAAGGAGAATTACAACATATGGACTTATAGAGTTTCTGCCAGGGTTGTGGAAAAGTGTTACCTATGAGACAGGACTGGAAAAATTAGACTGAGAAATCATCTCAGTCTGTGTTATGAAGAGTTTTGAGGCCAAGGATTTAAGTTAGTAGAAATGTTGGCCAAACATTCACAGATCCCTGGGTTTGAACCCCAGCCCTGAACAAACTGAGTCTGGTTCACTCCTTGAATACCAACACTCAAGAGGTGGAGGACTTAGGATCAGAAGTTTAAGATCATTTTTGGCTTCATATCAAATTCATAGTCTGAGCAATGTGAGAGCTTATAAAACAAGGCTGATGAGATGGATCAGCCAGTAACGGCACCTGCTACCAAACCTAACAACCTGAGTTCGAATCCCAGGAGAGGGAGAACTGACTTCTACAAAATAGTCTTATAACTTCCACGTGGATGGCATTGCACATGTGTGCTTTCCCTTCTCCAAAACACCCAAAATAAATGTGATATAATATTTTTAAAGGTCAGCCAAACAAAACAGCAACAGTAACAACAACAACAACAACCCCAGAATTTTAATGCTGTGCTAAGGAATTTAGACTTTATGCAATAGCCACGGAAGAACCTGTGTTTGCTTCAGAACAACTTTCTTAATCTTGCAGGCTACGAAGAGGTCCACATTTGATAAGATAAACAGTGACCATGTGAAAATGGCCGCTTTTCTTATTTATACTCGGGATGGGTGAGCATCCCTCACTTTACCTTTGATACTCAGGAAACATATAATAAAGTATTGCTTTCTTAGGAACCTTGAAGCAGGGTCATGAAAGAGATAAATCCATACCATCGGTTTATTCCTTTGTATCCACAGTCCAATTTGCCAACGCAGCCATTTTCAGAAGTGATATAGGTGGCCTCACCTCAGCCGGGTGTCAGTGGTCCCTGTTGGTACTGTTAAGGGTGACACTAATGTCACTGCTCACTCTCTGGTTCCATCTGCCTCGGGATTGTCGCTGTAACGCAGGGGCAGATCTGGATGTGTGGATCCCATGGTTCTTTTAATTAAGAAAGTGCCTGAGTGAGACTCAAGCCCGCCTTTGGTGTCAGCATCTCTTACCCTAGCCTACTGTTTCCTTTGGCACTCTCACGTGGTTCTAGGAACCTGGCAACTCTTCATCCCTCTAGCACCTGCTACCTTCTCCATGCATCTGCAGTGATGTAAAGGATCGTATTGTTACCATACCTGTTCTGTTAACAATACAAGTCCTGTGAGTATTTTGTTCTCCTTCTAAGAAGGACCGAGGCACCCACACTTTGGTCTTCCTTCTTATTGAGCTTCATGTGGTCTGTGAATTGTATCCTAGTTATTTGGAGCTTTGGGACTAGAATCTACTTATCAGTGAGTGCATACCATGTGTTTTATGGGTTACTTCACTCAGGATGATGTTTTCTAGTTGAAGTGCATGCTGAAAGGAGCCTGATTTGGCTGTCTCCTGAGAGACCCTGCCAGAGCCTTACAAGTACAGAGGCAGATGTTAGCAACCAACCATTAGACTGAGCATGGGGTCCCTAATAGAAGAGTTAGAGAAAGAACTAAACAAGTTGAAGGGGCTTACAACCCCATATGAAAAACAACAATATCAACCAACCAGACCCCCCAGAATGCCCAGGGACTAAGACATCAACAAAGGAGTACACATGGCTCCAGGTGCATATGTAGCAGAGGATGGCCTTGTCAGGCATCAATGGGAGGAGAGGTCCTTGGTCCTATGAAGGCTCAATAGATGTCCCAGTGTAGGGGAATTGAGGGTGAGGAGGTTGGAGTGGGTGGGTGGGTAGGTGAAGGAACTCCCTCATAGAAGCAGGGGGAGGGAGGATGTGATAGGGTGTTTCTGGGGGTGGGGAAACCAGGAAAGGGGATAACATTCGAAATGTAAATAAAGAAAATATCCAATAATAATAAAGAATACAAGCCCTCTGTCCTTAGTAAACAGAAATGAGTGCTTACCAAGAAGTCATGTATAGCAACTTCCTTGTATTGTAGCAAGGAGATGTTCTTGGTTTTTTGTTTCTGAGGTGTCTGTGTGTGTGGTGCATGTGTGTGTTAGTGTGTGTGTGTCCATTCATATGTGGGTATGGATGCATGTGTGTGCTCACTCATGTGGAGGCCAGAAGTCAACCTCAGGTGTCATTCCCCAGGAGCTTGGCACTGGTCTTTTTGAGACAAGGTCTGTTAGTGGGTCCCAGGGCTTGCTGATTATATTAGGCTGACTGTTCAGTGCCTCCACCCTCGCCCAACGGATCCTTTTGTCTTCATCTCCTCAGTACTAGATCACACGTGGTTTTTGTTTTTTTTTTAACATGGTTTGTGGAGAGCAAACTCAGGGCCTCAAGCAACTGAACCATCTCTGCAGTTAAAATTCTAGTTTGTAGTATTCCAGATGGACAGTGTCCTAGTTAGGGCTTCTCATGCAATGATGAAACACCACGGCCAAAACCAAGCTGGAGAGAAAAGGGTTTATTTCAGTTACATATCCCAAATCACAGTCCATTGAGAGAAACCAAGACAAGAACTCAAACTAGGCAGGAAAATTGAGGCAGAAGCTGATGAAGAGGCCATGGAGGGGATTGCTGCTTTTGCTTGTTCAGCCTGCTTTATTACAGAACCCAGGGCCAGCAGCCCAGGGGAATACTACCCACAGTGGCCTGGGTCCTTCCATATCAGTCACTAAATAGTAGAGTCTTGCCTACAGCTGGATCTTTTCTCAATTGAGGTCCCCTCCTCTCAGGTGGCTGAGCTTGTGTCTGGTTGTCATAAAACTAGTCAGAGCACAGATGAGGCCTTGAGTTTTTATCAGAACTGCTGTATTAAAAGCACACCCTCCCCACAAAGGAAGGCCCCCTGTGGTTGTACCGGTCACTGCTCCATCTTACTAGTTGTTTGTTTGTTTTGAATCGCCGATTCTCTAATACTTTTCTTCTCAGACACTTCTCCCAAGTGTAAGGTCTCTGATCCTATCCATGCAAGAGAAATTCCCAAGCCTTAGGTTAAGGTTCCTTTTCTTTCTTTCTTCCTTTCTTTCTCCTCCCTCCCTCCCTCCCTCCCTTCCTTCCTCCCTTCCTCCCTCCCTCTCTCTCTCTTTCCCTCCCTCCCTTTCTTTTTCTCTCTCTTAACACCCTCCAAGGCTTTTGAAGCCAGGAAGGTTGAATGTTGTAGCTGAACACAGGTCTAAGATGATCGATCTAATCAAGCTGATTAGATTGCCTAGGGCTGTGAAAATAAGAAGCAGCAGCAAGAAAACAGAGTGGCTCGAGATGGTGCAAGCTCGGGTAGAAGAGTGTTTTTAATGCTGTTGCTTTCCAAATCAAGAAGAAAGTGGGGAGGAGAAGGCAATTTAACAGCGACTTTCCCTCGCACTGTGTGGCCAAGCCAAGCTTTCTATCCAAGGAACCGTTGCAACTCCAATTCCTACTGAAAGCAAAGCCTGAGGTGACTAAACTCCGCAAACACTGATGAAAGCTGTAAAAGCCCACTACTGCTTGCCTCCTGGAAATCAGTCCTAGACAGCCTCTGTTGCCCTGTAATGTGTCAGGGAACTCAAACTTCTCTGCAGTAATGTTTGAAATTCCAGTTGAGATTTGAGTTGACTGCAAAGTGATTGCTCTTCCTCCGTGCTTGGGGGGGGGGGGGGGAGGAGAATCTCCCCTGGCTTCAGCTAGAACTTGGTGTTTCTCCGGAAAGTAGGTGTGGAGAGCCCATAGGTCATCAAAGAGCAAGAGTAGAGGCTCAAAGAGACTGTGAGATAGACCACATGCTGTGCTGATGGAGACAGAAGTCAGAAAAAATTAACTGACTTACTCTAAAGCCATTCAATAGTGTAGGGAATTTCTAAGCAAGGCCCCTGATGCTCCTTTTGGTGTAGAGATGCTAAACGAGGCTGTTTACTTTTGATTGCCTTTTTTTTTTTTGAAGTGTCACTATTGTTTCATATGACTTCTCCGTGCCATGGTGGAGGCTCAGAGAATGAATGAATAAGCAAATGAGTCCATGGGAAAAAGACTCAGCCTCCACAGAGAACAGATGACCAAAATCACTAGGGGAAAGGCCTAAAATTTCAAAGGTCCACTAAGAAGTAGGCATATCTCTACTTCAAATCAAATATCAATTTGTTGCACCCTGTGGTTTGGGTTCAAAGAGTCCTCAAACATAATGGAAATAAACTGCTAGGTCCTTCCCTGTGAAACCAAATATACCTCAGATGTCTGTCACATGGTGTCACATTTAGGGAACTCTAGCTCCAGTCCTGAGGGTTATGGGAGATCTCAGACTCTATGACATGGTTACAAATACATTTCATTCATAAAATATTGGTGCTAAAAAAAAAAAAAAAGAAGAAATACAGGATGGAGACACGGCTCAGTGGTAGAGCACCATCAGAGGAAGTGTGCTTTCCTAACATGGATGGGGGCACAGGTTCAGCTCCTAGCACTGAAGAGAGGGGGATGGGAAAGGGGAGAGAGTGTGGCAAAGAGAATTTTAAATTTTCTTCCTTCTAATTAAAAACAATCACTAAATTATTTTGTTCATTTGGAGAGAAAAAACTGGATGCCCACATACTGAAGAATGAAATTTGACCTATATCTAACACTTTGTGTAAAAAATTAAGTCCAAATGGACCACACACCTCAATGTGAAATCTGAAATGTTGAAACTGCTAGAAGAAAATGTAGTCAGCACCCTACAAGATGGAAAAGCACTTTCTGAATAGGACTCCATTTGTCCAGGAATTGAGGCCAACAATTGACAAGTCTCACATCATAAAACTAAAGTTAAGAAAAAAAAAAAAACCAATAGGGTAAAGAGGAAACCCACAAAGTAGGAGAGAATCTTTGCCAGTTGTATATCTGACAAAGGCTTAATTTCCACAATATAGAAGGAACTCAAGAAATAGTCAACAAAAAACAAAACCAAGTGACCTATTTTACAAATGGGCAAGATCTGGACAGCTCTTTAGTTCTTCTAAAGGAGAAATAAAAATGGCCAAGAAACATCTCAAAAAGAATTCACCTTTGAGATTTTTCTCTGACCCCAGTCAGAATGGCCCAAAGTGAACAAAACAACTGATCACAAATGTGGCAGAGGATGTGGGAAAAGGGGACCCTCATTCACTGTTGCTATGACAGCAACCTGGTCTAGGAACTCTGGGAATCCGTGTGGAGACTTCTCAAAAGGCTTAAAGCTAAATGCTGAAATTCACATGCAAATGGATGGAACTAGAAACTATTAGACTGAGTGAGGAAACCCAGATCCCAGAAGATAAATACTTCATGTTCACACTTGTGTGTGGTTCCTAGCTCTACATCTTCAGACTTGAGCACATCATCTGAAGTAACCACAGAAACCAGAAGAGTAAAAAGATACCATGAGGAGCACCAGAAAGGAGACTAATAAGATATGAATGATCTAAGGGGGAAAATGGGAAAATGGGGAAGCAGGCTTTGATTGGGAAAGGGAGGGATGTCAACACCAAAGGAGGGGAAGGAAGAAGGAATAAATAACACTTTGGAAAAACCTTAAGGAAAGATTTTTTATTTTTCCTAATATTGCATATGACATGCATAAGTATATATGAATACACATTTCTCTTCAATGAAGTTATGCTACTTGGGCTGGCAATGTAATACTCAAGGTCCATAGACCATCAAACATGAGCAACAACCACCACCACAACATCATCAGCAGCAGCAGTAGCAGCCCCAGCAAACAGCTCCAGGCATGAGAAACTCACGTTGGTAACTCATGTGTTGTTGCTAAGGGAAGTCTAAACAACTCCAACACAGGCTGTCGTTGTTGCCCTTGGTTGTCCCCCAGAAGCTGATGCTAAGTATCTATTACTGAAGACATCATGTAATCACAGGACTTGGAAGATTTAAGCTGTATCTGATCTGATTTATGGCCTGTTCCCAGAAGGGACATCATGCCTGGTACTTAGCCAAAGGTCCAGGCTGAGTGAGGTCATGAATCTTAGAGGAGAACCAACTACTACCGGTTTACAAGACCAACATAATTTCTAACTGTATTTTAAGTATTAATCCTCATGCCCATTGTCTTAGGGTTTCTATTGCTGTAAAGAGACATGATGAGCAGGACAACTCTTATGAAGAAAAACTTAATTGGGGGTGGCTTATAGTTTCAAAATTTTAGTCCATTATCATCATTTCAGGAATCAAGGCAGCCCACAGACAGACGTGGTGTTGGAGAAGGAGCTGAGAGTTCTATATCCAGATATGCAGGCATTAGGAAGAGAATGCCACACTGGGCCTGGCTTGAGCATCTGAAACCTCAAAGCCCATCCCCCTGTGACCTACTTCCTCCAACAACATCACACCTACTCCAACAAGGCCACGCCTCTGAATAGTGTCACTCCCTATGAGCCTATGGAGGCCATTTTCTTTCAAACCACTACTCCCCTACTCCTATAGATAAGTACAGCCCTCATAGCTCATCAGAGAAACTCACTTTGCAACAGACAGAGGCCATCACAGAATTCTACAACTCATCAAAATACAGAGAATAACTGGTCCTGGGGTGGCAATCTCAATATACCAACAACACAACTCCTGCACCCAAGGCTCAGGGAACATTTGACAGAGGGGGAAGAAAGATTGTATGACAGAAGAGCACAAGTCTGCTGAGATTGTGTCTCCTAGAAATGACGCTCACGATACTATACCAATATGGCTGCCTAAATGAGACCTAATAATGATGACACTAATAAACACACTAACAGGAAAGGGGTAAACCTCAGGAGCCCCACCCTTAGACAAAGAACTATAGGCAGAATTAGACTTCTCCAGGAGTGAATCCCTACATGGTATTCAATACCTACAATGGTATTCAATACAGGTCAGGTCTGAAATCACATACATACAAGTAACATTAAATTAACCCAGTAAGTTGTATTTACATATTTACAAATATATGTAACAATAATAATAACAACAACAATAATAAATGAGACCATAAATTTGAGAGGAAATAAGACTTGGGAAAGGTTGGAAGGGGGGGGGGACAATGTTTATAGTAATATTTTATTTAAAATTTTAAGAATCATTTTCACAAACTAGGCTAAAGATCTGAATCTTTATCTGAAACTTGGCCATTTGGCTTCCAAATGGCCTAGAAATGTAAGAGACAGGGAGACCAAGAGCACAGTGAGACAGCCCCTCGCTCTAGCTAGAACCTGGGGCACACGGAATGCTTAGTGAATACTCTACTCAGTCATATTCCTGGACGTCCTCATCCCAGTTAAAATAACTGTCATCCGTAAGACAAAAAGAAAAAAAGATATTGGTTAGAACAAAAATGGCATCTGTTTTAGTTTTTGATTCTCTAGAGTCAGGGCTTTGCTATCTACTCTGGCAAGTCTCCTGCTCAGCCTGTTAAGTGCTGGGATTGTAGGTGTGTACCATGACACCTGGTGTGTGCACTTGTACTGAACTATCATAGTGTGCCCCCCCCCCCACGAGGGGCACAAATGTATCTCAGTGAACAGTTGCTCATCTGGTAACCATAGTGACAAAGGGGGACACTGCAGAATGGAAACAATAACAAAACCAATCCCTTTCCGGTCCTTTTTACTGAAAAAGAAGGTGCACCCTCTGGCCTTTTTTTTTTTTTTTTTTTTTTTTTTTTTTTTTTTTTTGTAGTTTTTCGAGACAGGGTTTCTCTGTATAGCCCTGGCTGTCCTGGAATTCACTTTGTAGACCAGGCTGGCCTCGAACTCAGAAATCCGCCTGCCTCTGCCTCCTGAGTGCTGGGATTAAAGGCATGTGCCACCACGCCCGGCACCCTCCCGCCTTTTAATTAAAGTTTCCTCTTATGAGGAAGGTGAGCTCTTTTACAGGAAATTTGTTCTAAAATTGATCAAATAAGGAAAAGTAAAATCTGTATCTGAATTTTCTGAAATTTCTTTCCTGGTGCCTGGAGATGGAGCATGGAACCTAGAGCTCGGACCCGAGAGTGCGGAACTTAGAGCAAGGAACCTAGAGCAAGGAACCGAGAGCGCGGAACCTAGAGCGCGCTGGCCAAGTGTTCCATCTCTGACTCTGGATGTTTTAGAAAGACTCACTATGTATATAGTTTAGGCTGGCCTAGGACTCTCAGTGTAGCCTAGACTAGCCTTGAATTATTGATCCTCTTGCCTCCTTACATAAGCACATATGTATGTAACACTATACCCTGCTGAATTTTCTGCAATTCTAAAAGAAATAGGCAATGCCACCGAGTGAATATTTTTCGTAAAGCAGAAAAATGTATTTAAAGGGATGGGACAATGTCTCAGAAGGCAAGAGCTCTTGCTGAGCAAGCCTGAGGAACTGAGTTCAAATCCCAGCACACATTTAAAAAGCTAGGCATAGCTATGAAAGCCTGTAACCCCTTGGTTTAGGGGACAGAGTCTGGTGTGTCACTGAATGCTCCCTGGCCAGCCAGCCTAGTTGAGATGGCACCAATTCTGTTTTTTGATGCAATAGCCTATCTGGAGGCAGTAAGACTGGGACAGAGGAAGACGCTGGCCATTCTGGTCTGGCGTCTGCATGAGAGTGATGTTGTACACACTCATGCAGGGACATGCAACACACTCACGCCAAAAGAAAAAGGATGGAGAAAGGAAACTATGCTTAGCCCCTCCTCTCTCCTCTCAGTCCTTTAGGAGAAGACTAGAGAGACGTAGCTCTGGCCAGCACTTCCCCTGTCTCTAGAAAGGTGACAGGTTCCAGGTCCTCTTCTCACTGCAGTTAACTCCCAGTCTGTAAGTGTTCTGGGATCAGCCGTGGTGACTCCAAGTTCTCCGTTCTCCAGCCCTAGCCGAAAAGCAGTTTCTCAAGACAGTTTAACTTCAATAACAGGCCATTTTAATCCACTGTGAGCATCAGTCTGACAGGAATGTGCTATCTTCATTATTGTAATTACTCTTCAAAACCTATTTCTCCTTGGCCCAACACTTTGCAAGAATCACTGACTAGAAATTGTCAAATTTCATCTTATCACGGCTTCATAGTGACATCACTCAGCTGCACACCTAAAGTCATGAAATTTGTTTGCGAAACTCTTTTTATCTTAAACTAGTGCGAGGAAAAAGAGTTCCCTTTTTGATGGGAAGTCGCCCACCTCTGTCACGCGGCTGTCTGTGCCCTTCTGAACAGCTGACAGTTTCTGTTAATTTACTTTCACTCCCCAGCTCCGCTCCCAGTCTGGAAAGCCGGAGTGATTTTTGAATAGCAGCAAGTCATATCTGATGTGGCAGCAACTGGCAACTCTGACATGGAGCTTGGCTGTGGCCATCACCCAGGATCCCTCACTTCTCCTTGAGAAGCAATTACAATTTCACAGGCTGGAATTAAATCTCCCTGTGGTATGAGGAGAGTAACTGACGATGTCAAAGTGATTTCGAGCCACTAATCTCTTGCCGAGAGGACGAGGGAAACTGGAGGCCTTCCTTGTGGCAGAGGAGGCCTGCAGCTCTAAAGCCTCCAACTTTTTGATGTGTTTTAATTCACACTGAGGTCAGCTGGCATGGCCTCCTCCCAAGAAAACCGATACCTCACTCAAGTTGGTAGAAGATTCGATGTTTTCTTAACGATGGAAAGGAAGGCAAGTTAAAGGGAAGGGAGAAGTGTTTGGCCTGGGAAGGAAAATAAAAATGGGCTGGGGAGGAGATGGCTCAGCCCAGGAATGTGCCAAGCAGGAGGACCTGGGTCTGATTCCCAGTGCCCACATGGTGGCATGAGCTTGCCATCCCAGCACTGGGGAGGTGGAAGCAGGAGGATTCCCAGAACTTGTTGGTCAGCCAACCTAGTGAAATTGGACAAGCCCCACATTCCTCTAACCACCACATATGTACCATGGCACACACATTCGTACACACACACACACACAAATCACATAGACTACATTATACATACACCATACACACAAACACACACATGTATCATACACACATCATACACATACCACATACACACCACACATCACATCACACACACACACATACATACATCATACACAGACATAGGCACAATTATAATAATAAATTGTAAGATGTAAGACAGGGTCTCAGATAGCCCTCTCTGGCCTCAAATTCACCCTGCAGCTGAGGCTAACCTAAACTCCTCATCCTCCTGCCTCTGCCTCCAAGTGCTGAGATTACAGGTATCCTGACAGGCCCAGCCTTGGAGTCACCTTTTATAGAGAGTCATCGTTTAATATAGTGTCATGTGTCATAGACCTTTAAGCGTAGGCCAGTTGCTATACTTCTAATCTGGTTTGGGTTTTGGCTGATTTTACATCAGGACATCTACATCTTTGGCCTGAGGAAGGCATTTGTGCTGACAGGTTCTGCCACCCCTCTTCCTCCCATCTGCCAGGTGCAATTGTTAAGTGGGATGGATGGTCTTGTCAGTGGTAATCTATAATATGTTAAAATTCAGTCTGGTTCTGCGCATTTCATTTAATTAGGCATCAACACCGAGTTTTTCCTGAGTAAGGACTCTAGACCTGGCAATATAATTACTTAAACAAACAAGCAAGCACCAAGGAATCAAAGGAGCTAACGTAGCTAAAACCCGATAGGCACTTAACAAAGGAAATGTCTATCAGCTCAGCTGCCGTTACGTTTCCCCTTTTTCATACACCATTCCAGTGGTCAGAGACAAGACACAGGGGTGGACCTTTAGCTCACCAAGGTTCGCAAGGGTGGTGGTGTGAGGTGCCCCAACATCATGCCCTAACCAAGTCCTTCAACTGATGGCTTGGTTGTCAGATTTCATTGTTAAATATGGTTAACTTCACACAACCTACATTCCCGAGTGACACTCGATGCGTCCCCCAGTGCTGTGTAGCATCCTTGCCTCCAGACAGGACTGCTCCATTCAGCAACACTCATTCCCCTCACACCTAGGCTTCAGCCTCTGCCCTAACTTCTCATAACCTTGATTTTAATGATTTGGGATCTATGGATTCGTTCATTCTAAATATCTCAGATAATTGAAATGATACAGTGCATTTCTTATATTTGGCTTATTTTATTTGGTGTACTATTTTCAAGCTTCATCACACACACACACACTCCTGTGTGCATTTTGTGTGTTAATACACACTTGAGCCGCCCAACTGTTTAGCTATTGTGAACAGTGTTATTTTCTATATGCATATATTTGTTAAGTACAGAGAGTTTGCAGCTCTTGCATTTATAGCTAGAAATGCAATTTCAGTCATGAAGTAGGACTGTGTTTAACCTTCTAAGGATCCCTCAAACTATTTTTCTAGAACTGACATCTCACTCTGTGGGATGATGCATTTCCACTTCCTTAGATATGTTCGGCAACTTCCTCTAAACTACTCCAGACCTACTAAAGTCTTGAGGGTTGTAGCTAGCCTCGTGTGCCAGCCATGCACACCTCCCGGGATCTTCCATTTCCCATGTTCCCCCTTGCTCATCCCAGACACTGCTCTGACTTTTGACATTTTTGTTGTAGGATATATATTTAAATTATGTATGTGTTTGTTTGGTGTGTACAGGATGGGAGAGATGATGGTGACATACCACAGTGTACCCATGGAGGTTAGAGGAACGCTTGAGTCTCCTCTCTTCCTTCAATGGGGGCCAAACTCAAATTGTCAGGCTCAGGGTCAAGCATGGAGCCATCTTGCTGGCCCAGCTAGAATTTTAAAGCAAATACCAGATATCAAGCAATTTCCATCCCTTCTCAACTTAACTACATCCAAAACAGGTAGGAGTATCCCTTCTGCATAAATCAACATAATAAAATTAACATAAATCCTTCAGTACCAATCAGTATGTAATCAGGATTTACTTTTTCATGAGTTTTAAAATATAGCCTCAAATTTGACTGTTTTGAATAGAAAAATCCAAGCAAGGTCCACTTTATTTGATTAGTTTATATGGGTTTTCATAGGAGAGTGCTGGGTCTAGAGCCAGCATGGTCTAGATCAAACATGTATTAAGCCTACACCCTGTCATTCAACTGTTCCCCAGCCCTTAGCACCCTATGTTGGCTCTAATCTATTCTCCTTTTAGCTATAGCAGTGATTCTCAACCTGTGGGTCCCGACCCCTACAGGGGTTGCATATCAGGCATCCTGCATAGCACATATTTACATTACGATTCATAAAAGTAGCAACATTATAGTTATGAAGTAGCCATGAAATATTTTTATGGTGTGTGTGGGGGGGGGGTGTTATCACCACAACATTATAAACTACATTAAAAGGTCTCAGCATTGGGAAGGTTGAGAACCACTGTTCTATGCTATTGTCTTCTGGGAAAAAACAAAACAAAACAAAACAAACAAGGTGAGACGGCTTACAGAATGGTGAAACAACTTTCACCACAGGGTATCTCCCTTCCTCTCTTCCTCCCTTCCTGCCTGCTTCCCTCCCTCCATCACTCTCTCCTTCCCTTCTTTTCCTCCCTCTCCCCTGACAAGGGTTTGGCATATAACTTGGTCTAGCCTTGGACTTGCAGTTCTCCTTTCTCGGGGTCCCAGGGATGGGGACTACAGGTACATGTCCCCATGCCTTGCTGTACATTCTCTTAAACACTTTCGTTTTGCCAAAGTGACACATACTCTGTTTCTATAGCTGACACGCTCAAGCCTTAACATCAGCAGGGAGAATCACCTAAAGTATTTTCTTATTTCAATTAAAAACTACAGATTCCTGGCCTTTCTGCCTCCCACTACGTACTCAGATGAGGAGATATAGGTGGCAGTACAGACATCTGCATCTTTAGTGAGGACCATAAGCAAAATGGAGCAGGCAGTCCCCGTGGAGGAAACATCACCTTGTGGAGATGAAGTTTATCGGGTCATCTTGCTCTCTGAACAAAGAAACAGCCCTATCTGTGAAAGGATTCCAATGGTGTCGAGATGACCCAGAGGAGAGGACAAGACCCAATACCATCATCTTCACAATTTAGCCACTTGAGCCAGAGACCATTTGAAAGATGCATTAAGGCCATCACGCTGGGGTGAAGATTCTCTTTGGAATGAGTTCATGACACATTGGCCACACTTGAGAGGTTGGCCAGTTGTAAAAGACTCTTCTATACAGAAAACAGGCCTCTTCTCTCCGGCTTTCCTCACTCAGTATTATTTGCATCAATACTGCCTTACAGGTATTAATCCAATATCATTCTCCTACTTCCACCCCCACCCCTTCAAATGACTCCAGCTCTGACCCTTGGGAGATCACTCACATGGCTCCGGAGTGGTGTCCTATTGATATATGGCATCAGTTGGTAATCTGTTTGGTCTTCTGGCACTTCAGGAGACCCTAGCAAATCTCCTGCACTTTCTGTCCCAGATATAGAACGAACCACTTCTCCTAGGATCCTGGCTCCTTTTATTACACAATGGTTTTATAAACCAAGGACTGTGTGTAAGGGTACTTGTTGCCTTTGAAGTGCCAATGCTTTTTGTCTC
Organism: Mus caroli; assembly: GCF_978045245.1. NCBI lineage: Eukaryota > Metazoa > Chordata > Mammalia > Rodentia > Muridae > Mus > Mus caroli. Next base: position 91,828,509 of record NW_028227270.1, read on the forward strand.
TCTAAGCAGACTGTGCCAGGAAATATGGGTGTATTACGATAGCAGGTCTGCAGTGTCAACTTGGCAGGATTTACTCATCATGGGATCTCCTCACTCCTGTGAGGGTTACCTGTGAGAATGCTTTCAGAAAGGGAGAACTGAATATAGAAGACACACCATGAATGTGGCTCCATCCCTGGAGCTCAGATCCCAACCTGAGAAATAACAAAGGAAATGTGAACTGAGCCCTTCATCCTTCTCTGCTTCCTGGCCAATGAGAATGAGGATGATGATGATGAGGAGAATGATAAAGGTAATGATAAAAGATAATGATAATAATAACAATAACAATAGTAGTTCCCTCAGTCATACAACCCAGCTTCTTGGTTGTTTGGAACTATGAGGGAAGAGCTGTAGTATATCTTTCTGTGACTTATTCAACTGCTTACTTTGGTACTATCTTACATACAGAGTTCAGAACAGAAAACTGGATGAGTTTTGCCTAGAATTATTTCTGTGACTTACCTATTTAATCTTCTCATCTTCATTTTTTGCATTCCTGGAAACCACTGAGCTGTTGATCCCTACAGAGTCCTTTCTAGAATGCTCTATAGTAGGAATGGTACAGCATGCAGCAGTTTTAGATTGACCTTTTCCCCACTTGGCAACACGTATGTGTTTATTTGTTTTAATGATTTTCAGTTGTATGTATATGTGTGGGTATATGCATGTGAGTGCAGGTAGGTGTCAGTGGAGGCCAGAAGAGGGTATGAGATCCCCCAGAGCTAGAGTTATAGATGGTTGTGCTATGACCCACATTCAGGTTCTCTATAAGGCCAGCACATGCTCCTAAGTGTTGAGTCTTCACAACAATATGCATCTGAAAATTCATTCATGTCTTTTGTAGGCCATTTTTATCACTGAATAATATTCTACTCTATGGGAAAACCACAGGTTATTTATCCTTTACCTATAGAATAGCATTTGGGAGCTTTCATGGTGAAGCAATTACTTAGAAAGCTACTGCACAGCCCGTAACTTATCTGGGTGAACATTGGGGAACAAGATTGCTGATTTCTTTATGTTTAGAGTTACCTCAGTTGTTTCTGAAGCAATCTGCCAAGTGGTCTTCCAACAGGGCCGGCTACTCTGTGTTCCCTCCAATGTGGAAAAGCACAGTCTCCTGTCCTCACCAGCAGCAGTTGTTATAAACAGGGGACTTTTGGTTACTAATATTTCAGCCATTCTCACAGTTGTATAGAGATGCTTGGAGATATATATACATATATCTGTGTGTGTGTGTGTGTGTGTGTGTGTGTGTGTGTGTGTTAGCAGCCAGGCACTGTGGTGTGCACCTTTAATCAAAGCCAGCCCTCAGGGATTAGAGGCAGACAGATCAGAGTTTGAGGCTAGCCTGATCTACAGAGCAAGTTTCAGGACAGCCAGGACTACACAGAGAAACTCTGCCTTGAAAAACAAAACAAAAAAAGCACGCAGACACAAACAAACAAACAAAAAATCAAACTGGTTTTCTATGGGCAAACAATGAACCACAAGCTCTAGAAACTACATCGTTATGAATGACCCACCACACACCCCTCCTTCTCTCACCTCTCAGAGCCCCAATACACAGAACTGGCCTCTTGTAGCCAAGGAACACTTATTGTGGAAATGGTTGGGGCATCGATAACACACCCATCATACAAAAACATCTGAACAGCTGTGGTGGCAACTCACTCAATCAAGGACTTGCCTTACAGTCTTACAGTACACTGGACATGATCTGCAGGACCTTCATCCCTATGTTTATATACTTCTAGATAAGTGCACCTCTCCGACCCTCATCAAAGGACCTTCTCACAGTGGTTGGCAATTAACACAGAGACTCACAGCTGATCAAAGTGCAGAGAATAAGAGACTGCAGAATGCTTAGCCTTAAATGGCCCGTATATCACACTTCTTCTCCTTCCTCCGAAGAACATCAAGATAGAGCAGGTAGAAAGACTCTGTAAGAGCCAGAGGCCACAGGTAAATACAAAGGAAGTTTTCAAAACACAGGCACGCGCGCACGCACACACACACACACACACGTAACATTATATAGACTGAGCAGACTATATTTAGAATATATGCATGTAACAATAATGAATGAAAATAGAGGCCATAAATTTAAAAGAGAGCAAGGTTTAGAGAGAGAAAAGGGAAGGGGAAAGTGATATATTATAATCTCAAAAATAAAAGAAAGAAATAGAAAAGATTAAGCAGATTCTTTATTGAAACTCTCAAAATGTTGATATCCTCAGCCTTGGGAAAAGCAGGGCAGGCTTGAGATAGCCAGCCCACCTCCTCAGCACAGTAGCTCTCCTGTAGCTCTTCTATGGGTGCATTTCAAGTCATCCCCACACAGTGGATGCCTGGAACTCAGAACACTATCAAACACCACGGGTACCTGTTGGGCACTGGGCTATGTACAGACAGGCTGCTCTCCAGTTGAGCTGCGGTCTGAACCCCGGAATGGTGATAATTAACCTACATGAAATGGTAGGTGTTCCCTCATGCTCCTGGAACTCTGGCTCCTGCCTAAGTTACCACCCCCCACAGCCCCGACAAGAGAAGCATTGCTAGAAGTCACGTAGGCAATGTCCCAAACTTCTGACTTTCAGGCTAAACTCCTCCCCAGTTACCTAGCAACAGTAAAGACCATAAAAAGGGCTGTTCAGCCCCACCTCCCTCTCTTACTCTGCTCTAGGCTCTCTCTTACTTCTCACTCTCACCCTCTCTCCTCTCTGTTTTCTCTCCTCTCTCCTCCCCTCTCTTACTCTTTCTCTCTAGCCTTTCTCTCTCCTCTCTCTCTTCTCTCTTCTCTCTCTTCTCTCTCCCTGCCTTTCTATAATAAAGCTCTAAAACCATAGAATGTCTCTGCTCATCAAGGCCCACTGTACTTGGAGGATGGGACAGGCTTTCTCCTAATGAGCAGTTTGTAATCTCCTGATAGAAGGCCTTCCTGTGCTCCAGTCAAGATCTGCTGTGCTCACTCTCAACGGTGTGGGAACCTCTCTTCCCGATTCCCTATCTCCCATAACCCCAGTGGCTTTAGGAAAGTAGACCTGGGGCTCCCAGGTTGGGCTGCCCCTGTCCACACCCTGAAGAGTGGGTCAGAGTCTTGGATGCCCACCTGGGGCTGAGTGGAAAGAGTCTGGTAGCCCTTCCATGTCTGCCTGTCCAGAGCATAGGTAAAACTCTGGTGGGTCATGGGTTCCTTCCCTCTCTTCTCCCAGGACCCCCTTTTTAGTTCCCAACAGGTACCGTCTCTCCTGTCTCTCTCGGTATTGCCACATGACGCCAGCTTCATGGCCTTCCTAGGCTTCTGCCTTCTCTCACAAGGGCACTTCAGATGACTGGTAAGTAAAATAAGTGTCATCTGAACATGGTTCTGGGATGTTTCCTGGACCTCTGCCCTCAGAATCAAGTGGGAACTTGGGTGATTGGTGGTTGGGTTGTATAAAAGTTGTAATTATGATGGACAAAAGGGGCTACTCATGCCTGTGGGCAGGAAGGAGCAGATGATGCAAATCGCATCACTCAGAGCAATGTACCTTTCAAAACTTAAATATTATTTATTCATGGAATTTTCTCATTTACTAGTTTTGGATGGTGGCTAACAATGGGTAACAGAAACAGTAGAAAGCAAAGCTGTAGGTTAAAGACTTTAATTTACTCCCCCCATGTTCAGTCCCTTTTCTACATGATGACATGAAATAGGTCGGAAAGCACTGGGGAAGGTGTTAGTCAGCATCTGACAAAAAAGTTCACTCAATTCTACTCTCTCCCCATATTAAGATGACATGCTGTGCCAGTCAGTGTAGACATCAAACACTATTTCAGGGATGTCAATATAGAGCCAATGTTTCCTGTTGCATATTTGTAACTAACAATTATAAATGTTCAGTGGCTTAGGGGAATTTAATATGTTTTCTGTATGACTTAAGAAGATTGTTGCCATTGTGATATATTGTTGGGCCACATATTATTCCAAGCATCTAAATCAACCACATCTATCATGATGAAATATCACTGACTGCCTAGTAAGAGCTAGCCCTCTCTTTTTTAGTACCATATTCATTCATTCATTCATTCACTCACTCATTATTATTTGTGTATGGTCACACCCATGCCATGGCATGTGAATGAAGGTCAGAGCGCAACCAGTAGACTTGGCTCTCTCCTTTTACCATGTGGAGTCTGGAGCTCAAACCCAGGTCATCAGATTTAGCAGTGTGGTGGTTTGAAGGAGAATGGCCTCCATAAGCGCATATATTTGAATGCCTGGTTTGCAGTTGGTGGAATTGTTTGGGAAGAGTTTAGAGGTGTGGCTTTGCTGGAGAAGGTATGTCATTGGGGGTAGGCTTTGAGGTTTCAAATGCCAGGTCTAGCCTTTTTTTCTGCCTTTATCCTGTGGATCAGATGTAAGCTCTTGGTAGCTGCTTCAGCACAATGCCTGCCTGCCTGCCTGTCACCATGCTTTCTGCCAAGATGATCATAGACTAACCATATGAAACTGTAAGAAAGCTCCAATTAAATGCCTTCTTTTATAAGTTGTCCTGGTCATGGTGTCTCTTCATAGCAATAGATCACTGCCTTAGATAGGCAACAAGGGCCCACTGAGCCATCTCAACAGCCCCTAATTTTTCCTTAATTTGTGAACCCTCTCCCTGATCCAGCTTTGCTCAGATAATTGTACTCTATAAACACTAATCTGATAATTCATCTTCTGTGACTTTCTGAAATTTTTAAGTAGCATTGGGGCTAAACTTTCAAAATATTAATGGAAATTTGATTTGAATGGCCTGGTTTACTTTCTGTACAGAATATATATTTTTATAAATTCTTAAAAAATTAATCATATTCTCTTGGTTTCCTTACAGATCAGTATTTGTAGTTTGCAGATAATGAGAAATAACTCCTATCTTGGCATTTGTAATTATCATGAAACTGGATTGAAAAGAATAATCTGGAAACTTTAAGGGTTCTTTGGAAAGTCTGTTGGATGGTGTTTTGCTGGGGCAAACTGTGAAGGAATGTTTCATTAAAGTGGACACAGGTGGGAAAGGCTAAGGCAGACTCATGAAGGAACCTTTTGCTGAAGAAGACACAGGAGAGAGGATGTTCTGCTAAAGCAAGTACATGAAAGGACACGTGATGAAGGATTCTTTGGTAAGGATATGCATGTATTGGTCTGTCTTACATTGTGTTGTAGTTGAGCTGCATTTGTCTAGAGAGAAACATACCAAAACTTCTGGTGGTGTGCTGCAGTTTCTTGCCACTTCCTTGGACTGATTGGTGGCTGATTGGATGCACATGCTAAGGCAATACACACACCGAGGCAAAGCACGTGGAGGACACATGATGTTTGGAGGGTATAAATAGGACTCCATAGAGTGACAGAGACAGAGCTTAGCTTGCAGGTACAGCTAGCTGTGCAACGGTTGTGGGTCTCCAGTTTTTCCAGATCTTTGCTTTCCTGAGGGAGGCAGAGCTGAGAACTTCTCCTGGTGTTCCTGTTGGTCCCTCCTGCTGACAGAAGACAAGGCTGAGGCCTGGCTGTCTCTGCTAGGTCGTGTCACTGCTATTGCCGACCCAACTCTACCAAACTGGACTGCTGGTGTATCTGTGAGGTGTTTGTGAGTGGATCGAGCTGCTGCTGCTGCCTGTAAACTGAACTGCTGATTTCTAGGCAACACATACCAGAATTGCTCCAAAGAACCTTTCTAAACAGGTTCACATCCTTCCCACCCCCGGGTTCTCTCTTGCCCACTACCTGTGGTGGGCAACAAGGGAGGTTAAAGTATTTAAGAACCATCATTAAAAATAAGATTTTAAAAAATTAAAGTTACAATAGTCTATTGTCTTAATTGATTTAAAATTAATTCTCCCACCTAATTCTGAGAGAATCCCAGTTTCTTGGTCTTATGGTTTCCTTTATTAGCATTTATGCCATTTTTAAAATATTAAATGTACTTTGCTGTTCATTGTGGGCTTCTCCCTAAGGGGTCTCTTTCTGTAGCAAACATCTGAGCTTTACATTAAGGAAAATAGGTGCTGTAGGTTCTTTGCTCCCTTATATGAGAACAAAGCCAAGAAGATAATGGGACTCACTGGTATTCAGTAAGACATGTGAGAACTGTCCTTGTCAACATTTCCTCTCACCCCATACAGTGACTTAGCCATATCAAAAAAGACTAGTGAAGGGGGACAGTAAGAAACAGACTAGTTAGTACTTAACTTTCATAATTGTTTTTATAGCTTTTCCAAAAATGTGGACTTAGGGTGGTTTTAGAAAAGCATAAGTTGAGAGCTGGTGAGATGGTTCAGTGTGTAAGAGCACTGACTACTCTGACGAAGGTCTCGAGTTCAAATCCCAGCAACCACATGGTGGCTCACAACCACCTGTAATGAGATCTGATGCCCTCTTCTAGAGCATCTGAAGACACCTACAGTGTACTTATGTATAATAATAAAGCTTTGGGTCAGTGCAAGCAGGGACTGAGTGAGTGGGGTCAACCGGAGAAAGTGGGGTTGACCAGAGTGAGCAGAGGTCCTAAAATTCAACTCCCAACAACCACATGAAGGATCACAACCATCTGTACAGCTACAGTGTACTCAGATACATAAAATAAATATTCCTTTTAAAAAAAGAAAAGAAAGAAAAGCATAAGTTGAATAAATATAAATCCTTGGCATTCATCGTGACCAATGCTTTTAAAGCACTCCTAAGAAAGGGAATAAAGAGGCATACAAGGGAAAAGGGAAAAGTTGCATATAGCATCTTTGGGATGGCACCTTAAGTAAATCTTCAGGGAGCTCAGGAGATAGTTCAGTTGGTAAAACTTGAAAGGACTTGAGTTCAAGTCCCCAGCATCCACATAAATTTATAATCCCAGCACTGAGAGCAAGAGGGAAAGGTGGATATCTGGGGTTTTCACTGGCATCTGGCCAAACTTGTGAGCCAGCCACAGGTCTCAGTGAGATCCCTGTTCAAAATACAAGGTAGATGGTTGCTATGGATTGCTGTTTGTATTTTCTGCTCCCTCAAGAGGTCAGGTGAAATGCTAATTGGTCAGATAAGGCTAGAGCCTGTGATTAGGCAATAGAAGGAAGAGGCAGAGCTGAAAGTGTTAGAGAGGAGAAAGGAAGAAGAGAAGAGACATGAAATGGAGGATGGAGGGAGACAAGATGGAGGGAGAAGGAGGAGGAGCTGGCCCATCTAGTCTGAAGAAGCTTCAAGTAGCTTCATAAGGATTTAATAGATGAGCAATAGAGTAATGTAGGGTACATTGCCTAATCTAGGTGTGCAGCTTGTATTTATATCAGTGGCAAAGCTAGGTGCTATCTAGGTCAAGCTCACCTAAAATAGACACCCACAAAGCATCACCCAATAGCTGCAGAACACACATGGAACAGTCTCCCAGACAGGTCATATTATAGGCCACAAAGAAAGGCTCAACCATTAAAAAATATTGAAAGCTTATCAAGTGACTTTTCTGACCACAGTGCTATAAACTAGGAATACATAACAACAGAAATGTTGGAAACTGTGTAAGTATATGGAAACTTCCTGCTGAGTAACCAGTGAGATAAGGAATGAATTAGGAATTCTTATTTCTCATTTAAAAGTTTTACCTTTTTCTTCAAATGAACATAGAGCTAAACCATACATACACCGATGATATGGATAAAAATACATGAAATACAGACTTAAAGGAGACTAAAGAAGACCTGGATCTTTCAAAATATGAGCAGAACTGTGAAACCCTCTGCCAGATTAAGAGAAAGGGAGACTGGAGATATAGCTCAGCTGTCGAGCAAGTGTGAGAACTCATTTAAGTAGTCATTTAAAAAAAAATGTCACCCACCAAAAACAGCTGTACTACCTAGTGTGATGCCAATCTCAAATTCTTACAGAAAATAAATTTGAAGGAAGAACTTGTTCTATGAAACCAACAAAACTCTGACAGATAAGGTTACCAAAAGAAAGAAAATGACAAACCATTATTTTCGACAAGTACAGAGACAGACATGCCAATGAAATACTACCAAGCTGAGTCCAACAGCACATTAAAAAGATGATTGTGATCAATACAGGCATATCAATAAATATGATATAGCATAAGAATACAATGTAGGACAAAAGTCAGAGGATCATCCCGATAAATATAGAAAATGCAACTCACCGTTACCTTCATGATAAAAAATGCTGAGCAAATTAGGATCAGAAAAGTCAGGCTTCCATATGAGAAAGGCCATACACGCCAAGTCAAGAGCTAGCAATGTAACACACTCAGCAGTGAAATTCTGGCAACTGGTGTTGTCAGGCTTAAACTAAGACATGTGTGGCAACATTCACTGCTTTTAGTCACCTTAGTACTGGAAGTCAAAGCAACCAGGCAACAACAATAAGGAGGAGGAGGAGGGTGAGGAGGAGGAGGAGGGAGGAGGAGAAGAGGAGGAGGAGGAGAAGAGGAGAAGAAGAAGAGGAGGAGGAGGAGGAGAAGAAGAAGAGGAGAAGAAGAGGAGAAGAGGAGGAGAAGAGGAGGAGAAGAGGAGGAGGAGGGGAGGAGGAGAGGAGGAGGAGGAGGAGGAGGAGAAATAACTTTGCAGGAGAGGAAGTTAAGTTGTTTGCATGTGATATAAGGTTCTTCCTATGTAGCCCTGGCTGACCTCTAACTCACAGAGACCTGCCAGCCTCTGCCTCCAGAGTGCTGGGATGAAAGGCATGTGACACCATGCCTGGTTACATGATGTGAGCTTCTATTTAGAAAACCCCAGAGACCCCACCACCACCACCAAGAAACTATTAGAGCAAACAATGTTGAGCAAAGCTTCAGGATACAAAGTCAACACAACACGGGGACCCTTGTGGACTCTGGGTCTTGCAAGGCTGTTTACTGGAGAGTCTCTGAAGTACAGAAAACAAAACAAAGACAAATGGAGTCCATCAAAACTTTGTATATCTTTACAACAAGGAAAAGAATCATGAGAACAAAGAGACAACTTACTAATGGGAGGAGAAAATTGCAAAGTAACATCTCAGGAGGAGTGAATATTCAAAATATATGAAGAACTTAAAAGTCTTAATAGACAAACAAATAATCTAAGAGTGGCCAACAGATCTAACAGACATTTTTCCAAAGAAGGTATGCAGAGGACCAGTAGATCAATGAAAAAATGCTCACCACCACTCGGCACTGGGAAAATGCAAATCAACCCCACAGTGAGAGCTAGGTGCACTGGCTCACAGAAGGAGTAATGACGCGGTGGGTCACAGGAGGTTCATAGGGCCAGCCTGAGCTACGAGAGAGAGCCTGCCTCAAAATAAACAGAGACAAACAAAACCCCACAGTGACATATGACCTCACTCTAGCAAGACAGACTCCTTTTTGCAAAGTCTAAGGAAAGCCTGGGATGGCTCAGCAGGTCAAGTTCCTTGCTCCCAACCCTGGTGACCTCAGTTTGATCCCTGGGTCCCACGTGGTGGAAGGAGAAAGTTAGTTCCTACAAGTCCTCTGACCTTCCCTTGCCCTCATACAGAAAAATATATAAATAAACGCTTTTGGTTTTGTTTTCAGGTCAGAAGCTGTTGTAGATGTGGAGAAAAAGGAGCCTCAGCACAATGGTGGCTTAAAAGCAAATCAGTTCAGTAGCTGTGGCTTCCCAGGGCGATGCACATGCTAGCCACGTGCTCTACCACTGAGCCAGAGATCCCGCCCTCTCTTCTTTAAAAAATGAATTTAGGATATGCTGCAGCAATACTGCCTCTGGGCATATACCAAACATATGTGAATGAATGAATGAATGAATGAATGAAGTCAGAATGTCAAAACAGCATCAGTTCTCCAAGTTTATTACAGCACAGTTTATAATAGCCAAGCTAAAGTGATCGTTAGCTTACAAATGGGTGAGGAAATCAGTGTTTATCAAGAACAAGGAATGGAGTCTGGTCCATGACAACCTGGGTGATTATTTATATAGAGATATGAGACGTGAGATGACTCAGGCCCAGAGCAAAAGCCAGCAAGGGACTGGCTTAGGTGTAGAGAATTTATATAGTTACTCCCTTGGATATCGAAGGGATGGAGGGATGAGAAAAGATGGCCAGTGGGTGTAAGCTTTCAGTTAGCTAGGAGCAAGAAGATAGAGAGTGCTATTGCCCAGTAGTAGTAGGAGACAGGTACAGGTGACAATAAGGATGGGCCAGAAGAAAAGATTTGAATGTTTGGGTTTTGGGAAGGTTGTGGGGTTTGGTTGATTGGTTGGTTGGTTTTGGTGTTTTGGTTTTGCCATGAAGAGGGGAGAAACATTCAAGATGTATTTAGCTTAACTATATACACACACATCTGTGCATCTGTGTGTCAGTGTATCACAGTGTGTCATTAAAATGTATTTTTGCATCTTTATGTTTCTACTAAAATATAAATTTAATTAGGAAAAGATTTTTCCCACTAAGATTACCATCACCCTCAGGAAGGGTTCCCTGCTGCCCCACCTAGCACATTCATTCTTAGCTCCCATCTTACCAGTAAGTGATTTTAATGGTGTCAGCTCTTCGGGGTACTAAGGAAGTCAATAACAGTCATGGTCACTTATTATTCACGGCTGCCTAGCAGGTCTTTAATAAGAAAGGAAGCCAGGCAAACAAAATGCTCTTAGGATTAGAGAAAACAGGATACTAGAGAAATGACGACTGTGCTTGTTTGTGAGTTTCACATTTGTGAATGTATAAGTGCATAGCTAATGTTAGAATCACAAAGATTGAGAAATAACCAGATTCAAGATTTTTTATAAAGAGCCACGGGGCCTAACAGATGGCCACTGAGAAGTAATAACAGTATTAAGACAGTTAATCCCTTGAATATAAATGTTTTTGGTACCACACTTTTGTCTCTCACCATTTTGATTTTAAATTTCAATTTAAAAATCTTTGTCTCTGCATGAGTGGCATGTGATACCTGCATGTATGCTCTGTGTGGTGTTGAGGCCAGAGGATGGTGCCTGGGGTCCCATTCCATTATGTTCTGCCTTATTCCTTTGAGCCAAGTTTCTCAGCAGACCTGGAGCTAGGTTGGCAGCCAGCAAACTCTAGCTATCCTCTTTTCTCTGACCCTCACAATGCATGGGTTAGAAAACCACATACCTGGTGGTGAATGTCGTCTCTGAGGATTTGAACCCAGGTTTGCTGGCTTACATGAGTGCTCTTGCATGCTGAGCATCTCCCCAGTCCTCATTTTGTGTCTTGCTTTGTTTGAACCCTGTCCAATCTAGAATTCAGTATGTAGACCAGGCTGGCCAGAAACTCAAAAGATCAGCTTGGTTCTGCCTCATCAGTGCTGGGTTTAAAGGCGTGTGCTATCATGCCACGCCTGGCTCACATTGTTTTTAATTCTTATTTTCTTCCCTGATCTCCCTGTTAAAATTTTCAGTGAATACCAGCCTTCTATTTGTTTTGTCTTCTTCCTTCCTTCTTTAGAAGGTTTAACCTCTCCTACAGCTGTACGTGGGTGGAAAATTTAAACAAACTGAGAGACATGTGTTGGTGAACACCAGCAGTCCCAGCATTTGGGGAGCAGGGTTAAAGAGCAGAAGTATCAGCCTCAACAATGTAGTAAGTTCAAGGTCACTCCAGGTTACTGGAATCCTTGATCTGAAACAACAAGGAAAGCAATAGATAAGTCCTCTCCCAGACAGCTGGGCTGGCTTGTCAACCCCCTGTCACTGTCAGAGCCCACATTTTCCTGACCATCTGTCCAGCATTCTTAGCACTTCTATTGGTTGTAAGGGATTCAGCTGACCTCCCATGTCATGCTTCATAGAGGAAAAAGACAGCTAAGGCCAAGAGTTCATTTAGCATTGGTGCCTTCTTCTTTAAGAGCTTTTGAGATTCCCCACCTTGGGGAATAAACCACACCCAAGTCTATCTGCTGCTGAAGGCAGGCTGGGAAATACAGTCTTCAGGAGAGCAGCATCCATCAGAAGAGTATTGGCAACGAGCAAGTATTAGAGATACTATGTAAGTATCAGATAACATGCCAACACAGTGTCCCCCTCAAGAAGAGAAAGTCCTCCAGCATTCTTGTGCTGTTCCATGGTTCAGGGCTGCCCCCAGGGCAGCACCTCACCAAGAGATGCTTTTAGGAATCTTTATCACCTCTATGCAGCAGGCTTGCATCAGCATCGGTAGCACACTGGAGGGTAGCGATGCCTGGGTGCCTACCCTGGAGAGGAGAATATACCCTGGAGAGGTCTCAGGTTGATCCAGGGCTTTGGGAGTTTTAGAAGCTCTCTAAATGATTCTGTTTTGGGAAGTGATGGAGATGCTTGGTTGAGACAGTATTTCATGTCGCCCACACTGGCCTTGAACTTTTGTTATGATGACCCTGAAACTCCTCATCCCCTGTTAACACCTGCCAAGTTGGTACTCCATATCTGGGTTTCTTCAGATGATCTTCATATGTAGTAAGGTTCCAGAACCATTGTATCAGGAGGGGCTGACCCATCACCAATAGCTGTTAACATTTCCCAGGCAATTCCAATGTACAGTCAAGGCCACAGAGAAGTATCACAGATACTGGGTTGGGAACCAAGCATGATCTTACCACCCAGGCTTCCATCCTATTTGGGTCCACTGACAGACAGGAGACAGGAAAAGCTACCCAAAGACAAAGGCGGAGGTTAATTTAGCCTCTATTGGCTTGTAAAACATTGATCATTGGGATGTAAGTTTGCCAAGGTTTATGTGATGAGTTTTCTATCTCTTGGCATTTTTACCTCCTCTCCTCTCAACAGACAAGTGGACTTTGATATTTTAATGGTGGGGTGTAGGAGGATGAGGGTATTGTGGACAGGGTGGCATGACAGCTTCTCCACCTGGGGATATCTGGCTAACAATGGGGATAGTCTATGAAAAATTCACTTTCTTGTTAGGAGATTTGTGTGCAGTAAATTCTTTAGAATTTTGCTCCTTTGGGTTGTATGTCTTGTTTTGTTTTGTTTTGTTTTGTTTTGTTTTGGTTTGGTTTGGTTTGGTTTGGTTTGGTTTTCAAGTCAGAGTTTCTCTGTATAGCCCTGGCTGTCCTGGAACTCACTCTGTAGACCAGGATGGCCTCGAACTCAGAAATCCGCCTGCCTCTGCCTCCCAAGCGCTGGGATTAAAGGCGTGCACCACTACTGCCCATCTTGGATGTCTTGTTTTGTTTCAGATAAGGTTTTGTTGCAGAGCTCACACTGACCTCAATCTCTTCATCCCCCTGCCTCAAGAGCCTGAAATCACAGGTGTTCACCACCACACCCCCATGAGTTAATGTTTATGTTTGTGTTCATACTGCCTTGATAGCTCTGGATGGCTGATCGTACACTGCGTTCACAACCCAACGGCTTTCAACTAAAAAAGAAGCTAGAAGAAAATGGAAATTATGTTTTCCACTTATTTATAATTAATGACACTGAATAATTTAATATTATTGCTTTGCTGTGTTTGAGCAAGATCGCTTTACCTATGACAAAACATATTTTAAAAACAAAACAAAACAAAAACTTGTTATTGGTTGAAAAACTTTTCCAGGGGCTGGGCATGGTGACTGCATGCCTTTAGACTCTGCACTCAGGAAGCATACACTCACAGATTTTTGTGAGTTCAAGGCCAGCCTGATATATGTAGCAATTTCCAGACCAGACAGAGCTACACAGTAAAAGTCTTACCATCATATAAACAAAGTCCCAACATTTTCACAACTTAAACATAGGCCCCAAAACCTGCTTCCAGGGTAAACTAAACTGAGGCCACTTGAAAGGAGAGTCAGGTCTACGGCTTGAGACTCACCAGGTGTCAAGGTGGGAGGACGTGTTGATGTCCACAGCATAGATTTAGCTGTCAGGATGAACAGCACATGTGGAAGGTGTTTCCTGTGGCATTCCTTAACATGTCGGGCTTGTGCAATCCTTGGAATTTATCCAAAGGTCTCCAGACCTCAGACCTTGGGGGCATCAGAAGATTACAATAATAATAGGTACTGTTACAGTTTGGGTAGAAAGTGTCCCCAACAGGTTCCTGGGTTTGAGCGCTTGGCCCTCAGCTGGGGTTGCTGTCTGGGGAGGATGGGAGACCTTTAGGAGGTGGAGTCTCACCAGAGGAAGTGGGTCTCTTGGGAATGGGCCTTGAGGTTTATAGCTTTGGCCCCATTTTGTGTCCCATCTCTTGTTTCCTAGTTTTCCCAGATGTGAGGAGTTCCAGGCAAATACTCTTGCCTCCACAGAACTGCCTGCTGCCAGCGAGTGATATTGTTATATCCTCTCATCCTCTTAAAGGTAAATCCTCCCTCCCCAGCTATGGTGAAGAGACAGGTAACTGGGTTTCACTGAGCAATGACTTGGCACTGGGAAGGTCCCTGTTCGGTGCCTTGTTTCATCACTAAGACAAGCTGTACAAGAAAACAATAAGACTCAGAAAAGTAGAGTAATCTGACTGAGCAATTTGACATTGAGTGATTTGACCTATTTAGTGAACGACAGAGCAGAGGTTTGAAAGCAAGTCTTCCCTCAAGGGGTTTCCTGAATTGTAAATGTGTAAAGACCGACAAGGGAGTCTCTGAAAAAGATGGCAGGCATGTAACAGCAAAACCACCTGTATGCATTTTTCTAAAAATGTCTCAATCTGACGATTCCCCAGCACACATTCATATCTAGGCACGAGGAACTCATTATTTCAACCATGCTAGGGGTGGGGCATCACGATCACCCCCTCGCCAAGTGTGAAACAAGGAAAGAGTGTGGTTTTACACTCAGTTTCCTCAGATCTAAGGTAAGATGGAGTCAGGCAGCACATTCCCGTTAAACCCTGGGGAGCAGCCGGAATACATATCAAATAGCCTGCATGCAGTTTTCACAGTCACCACGACAGCACAGACAACCTGGGAACACAGAGATGGACAGGGTCTCACATGGCCCAAGCTGACGTCAAACTCACTAAGCAGCTGAGGCTGACGCTGAACTTCTGATCGTCCTTCCTCCACCCCTGCAGAGCTGGGATCATAGGCCTGTGCCGAAACTTCTGGTTCCCGGAGAGCTGGGGATCGAACCCCGGTCCATGCTGAGTAGTCACTCTTCCGAGGGGAGATGAGCTACATCTCCAGCCCTGAAGTTGTTCTAGAAGATATGAGTTAATATCTGTTTCCATCATTGTGAGGCCTGTGTCCACAACCACAGCATTTCTTTCTGCCATCTTCCCCAAGCCTCTTTGCACTTACTGAGTAGGACATTAGTTAGGACCTTGTATGGTCTCAGTGCCTTTCCTGTGTACCAGAATTATAACTCCTGAGGGAGAGTTTATGCTAACTTTATCCCTATTAAAAATTCTTTTTTTTTTTCTTTTTGGTTTTTCGAGACAGGGTTTCTCTGTATAGCCCTGGCTGTCCTGGAATTCACTCTGTAGACCAGACTGGTCTCGAACTCAGAAATCCGCCTGCCTCTGCCTCCCGAGTGCTGGGATTAAAGGCGTGCACCACCACACCCGGCTGGTTCGGGAAGGTTTGCAGTGTGCTAGAGGAAGAGCATCAGTGTTCACATCACATTGCTGTCTCTTCAGCTACAGGGTTGTTTTGCTGTCCTCTGTAGGAAAACGGTGAGGAGAAAACTGCAATTCCCCCTCTTTCTGGCTCTACTTTTATGTAGTTCTAGCCACTTTCAATTAACCAATGTCTGCAGATATTACATGGAAAATCCCAGGTATAAGCAATTCGAGAGTTTTAAACTCACACAACATTCTTAGTAGTATTTGGGATTGCATCGTTTCCTGATTTGTTCCATCTGGGAGGCGTAGCATTCCTTTGTCCAGCGTTTCCATGCTGTACACTACCAACCTGTTAGAAACTTATCCCCTGGGATATGAAGGCTACTTTAAAGTTTGCAAATACCATACTTTTGTTCAAGAAACTCTTATTTTGCTCAATAATGTTCCTAGCATACAAGAATAATAATCCTGGAAATTCAGAGGCACCACAGGGAAGATAATTTAAGTGAAAATGTAGTTTAGGGGGGAAAACCCTCATGTGCTGAAGTTGTTGAGGTCTAGAATATAATAAGACATCCTGAGCTAGCTACTGTGGTTTACACCTATACTTCCAGTACTTTGGAGGCAGAAGCAGCATTGCTGTGAGTCCAAAGCCAGCCATGGCTACAGAGATCTTACATTAGAAAATAAAACAACAAAGACCCCTCCCAAGCCAGAAAAGTAAAAATCTAAAATATATATCTTGAGAACTTGAAAGTGATCACAAACACAATGTAGAGTATATTAATTGTTCTATTTTGTTGGTTATTAGTAACACCTTACTGTGCCTACTTTATAAATTAGAATTGATTGTAAGTATATGCGCATGGGTACAAAAACAAATCCCAGTCTACTCAACCCAGTTTAGTTCTGTCTGCTGTTTCAGACTGGGGACTGAGAACAGGTCTTCTTCCCCTAGGAAAAGGCAGTGTCCTGTAGTCATTCTGCAAAAGGCATTCTGAGAACATATTTCTGGGGCTTGCCACCGTCGTCCTTGGAGTGGCAAAGGCTGGTCCGAAAAGCCATGATGTCGGTGGGTGATGTCAGCTAGGGGTTGGGGTACATGGGACCTGGGCTGCTCAGGTCTACAGCTCTGTGTGTCACCATGGGCAAGAGTCATCCTGATTAAAGGGACTCAGGAGGAAAGTGCCCAGAGAAGCAAGGCTCATCGGGGATTGGTACATGTCCCTTGTTAACATGTTGTAGTATACCTGGCAAGGATCTGGGCCAGATCCACCCATTGTCTGAATTTGAGAAGGATTTTCTGCCTCCGTATGACCTGGCACAGGATGCTCCAACATTAGGAGAGACATAGACCCTAGAACTAGAAGGCACTCTGATGCGACACCTGATTCAACAGCTAGAAAAGACAAAAACTGAGAGCGGTTCCCTCCGGACTTACAGCTCGACTGTCCCTTCTGCAGGGACACTCAGAAAACCACTGTTGTCATTTTCAAGAGATGTCAGTTTTCCTACTTGGGAACATAAAGCTCTGATTTACAAGCAAGCCTCCTCCCTGTGCTGACTCTTTTGGTTTGCTTCGGGTTCTCTTTGGGCTACTAAACCTTTTAGATCCCTGTAGTGTGAAGGAAGTGTTAAATGATACTGTTAATGGAAGTAGGTTGTGCTAAATTGGATAGCTGCAAGCAGCTTTATGATCCATAAAAGTCAAAAGGCTGTTTATGTAAAAGATAAGGGCAGGCCAGGCTCTGGGTATCCCTTGCGGATCAGTAGGAGGGTCTGGCAGGAAGGAAGCATAAAGGAGTGAAAATAAATGATCAGGGAAGGAAACAAGAAGCCTATGGGAGCAGGGACACTCATTTCACCGGGATCCCATTTGGCTCACTGATTTGGGACCAGCCATAAGGTGCAAGCCAGTGAAGAAATTCCATCCAATCTCTTCACCCTGTGTCGCGTCATAAGCAGCCTCTTTAGCTGCTGTTTGTTTCACACATAGGCACCATCAAATGCTCAATTAAGAATGTAAAAACGATGCCATGCTGAAGCTATACATACTTTGGGGTCCTCTAGATCCTTTTAAGTCCTCAGTGGTTCAGCCTTGCTCCTACTTCTCTGCAGGCCACCACTCCTAATGCATTTGCACGTGTGCGCATGTGTATGTGTGTGTGTGTGGTGTGTGCACAGGTGTTTATGTATATGTGGTACAGGAGGTATTGGTGAGTATGGGCGAGGGTGGTGGTGTGTGTGATGTGTGGTATGTGTGGTGGTGGGGGGATGAGGAATGGTATGCAAGTAGGGGTGTGTGGTGTAGAGTGTGTGTGCACGCACGTGATGTATGGGGTGGTGGTATATTTATCTATGTGTGTGGTGTCAGGGGTAGGGGGGAAGGTATGGGGAGGCTGGCATGAGGGTGGGGTATGTGGGGGGTGTGTATTGGGGGTTCATGGTACATTTACAGAGAAAATGCAGTCTTTCCTGTTGATGATCTGCTGAGACAACTGCTTCGATTACAGAAAGCTGAATGTGTGCATCCTTATTCCTTGAAGCACCTTCAGATGCCAGTTAGTAATCAGAGCACAGTTTTTGCTGTTGACTCTTTACTGAAACTAGGAAACCGAGGCGTAGAATGATTGTGTGCTGAAGCAGAGGTAGTTGACAGAATGACGGGCAGGGAGTGGGTATTCTTGAATGACATGAATAAGTAAGCCTTCACTTTTTGCATTCACACATATATACATTTGGTGGGTTTTGAGGCAGTAAATATTAGCCTCAAGCATGTCTCTGTCTCCAGCCTGCTAGGGTTACAGGTATGTGCCATTATACTAGGCTCTTTTCCTTTTTTGAATGACACCTAGGAAGGTTTAGACATAGCGACAGAGTCAAAGGGCAGGTCCCTGTACCCACACTTGTGCCCTTCCTGTTCTCTGATGTAGTATAATTGGTCTGAAATGCTCCTTGTCCTGAACCCATTTGTCTGACAAAACCAATGGGCTTTAGCTTTAAACAGACATGGACTATTCTTAGAAATCAACTGACAGGTAAACTTGTGCACAGGAGTCCTACTGAACACATCAGGGGAAGGATGAGGGCTCGGAAGCCTCTTCTTCAGGCCTAAGGGAAGCAGCAGAGGCACACGTTAGAATGACAAGATGAAGAACACAGCTTTCTTCATAGAATGCCACCCAGAATCCACAGGAATAATCTAGATGTCAGAAGTTATGGAGACAATGTCTTAAAACGCTAGCGCCTACTTTGGATTATAAATATCTAAAATAGAAGACAGAAATCAGCTTGTTTCCGGTGCATGAATACCAGCACCTTTTGGCAAAGAGGCAGAGACGCTATTTATTCTTAAGGACCAAACAGGAAAGCAGTTGTGGAAAATATCAATGGGCAAAGGGGGTTTCTTCAAAGGGTCTCTAGAGAAAGAGGGCATCGGGGAAACTCACGAGCAGAGTCGATTCATTTGACCCTGGGAATGTCTATGAGGTTATCAATAACTAATAATCAAGTTGTATATTTTAGTTATGAATGAGATAAGCATAAGAACTCCATGGAGGGAAGAGTAAAATATTCACCTCACATGCACATCCATATTTACAGCAGCTTTATTCATGACAGCTAAGAGGTAGGTGTGTAGCTGGGCAGTGGTGGTGCATGCCTTTAATCGAAGCATTCAGGAGGCAGAGGGAGTTGGAGCTCTCAGAGTTCTAAGTCAGCCTGGTCTACAGAGTGTGTGTGTGTGTGTGTGTGTGTGTGTGTGTGTGTGTGAGAGAGAGAGAGAGAGAGAGAGAGAGAGAGAGAGAGAGAGAGTGTTAGTTCCAGGACATCCAGGGCTACACAGTGAAACCTTGTCTGGACAAAAACAAAACTAAACATACAAAAAAGCAAAAAACAACAAAACAAAAGCCCAGAATCAGAGGTAGAAATGGTCCAGGTAACCTATGGACAAATGGATGAACATGTGGTATTCTATCCTTAAGGTGTAGTGGAGATGGGGGAAGCAAAGAAAGGGTGATAAGGAAATTCCAACAAGCACAGCGAGGTGAACCTCACAGACCATGTGATCAGTGTGATGGTTGGTATATGCGTGGGCCAGGGAGTGGCACTATTAGGAGGTGTAGCCTTGTTGGAGTAGATGTGTCACTGTGGGTGTGGGCTTTAATACCCTAGTCCTAGGTGCCTGGAAATGAGTATTCTGCTAGCAGCCTTCAGGTGAAGATGTGGAACCCTCAGCTCCTCCAATACCATGCCTGCCTGGATGCTGCCATGTTCCCACCTTGATGATACTTGACTGAACCTCTAAACCAGTCAGCCCCAATTAAATGTTGTCCTTTGTAAGACTTGCCTTGGTCATGGTGTCTGCTCACAGCAGCAAAACCCTAAGACGACCCAGTCACAGACACACTGTGGCTGATTCCACTGTCTTAAGTGTCTAGAGTAGAATGATAGCCGTACAGACATTGTCAAGCTTTTGACATTGCAACATGACATCCTTTCTCTTTCTACAAAGTTTCCACCTGAGAGTCTGTGATTAAGTTACAAAAATAAAACTCAGGCAGAAGTCTCTTAATGTTTTAAGTTAAGAAGTAGGGTCAGGGCCCGCCCCCAGTGACCCTCCTTTCCCACTGAGGCTCCACCACCTAAGGTTTCAAGACCTTAAAGAACAGCTAACTCAGCTGGGGAGGGAACAAGTGTTCAAACCTAAGAGCCCATGGGGGCACATGTTACACTGAAACCACAACACCTCCCATGCTGCCTGCGAAAGAGTCCCTCCTGTCGTCATGTGACTATCAAGGACATCAGTCATTGGATCTGGGGTCCATAGTTACTGTGTCTGGAAGATCTTTAGTTGTATGTGTAAACATCATTTTTCTAAGTAAGCCCACATGCACGGTGATTCGCATAGTCTTTGAGAGCTCATTAAAGGGAAGCACTTGGAGTTCAAACTTCAGAAAGATGGAAAGTGATAACCTAAGATGCTTAGGGGCAGCACTGGCTAAGGGGTTCCACTGTCCCAGCCCTAAGCCTATCAAGATACCAAGTCACACACTGTCCCTTCTCTCTACAGCCCAACCTACCACCCTGTTAAATACACAGACCTGGAGACGTTAAGTGTTCTTTGTCCTACTGTTACAGAAGGGCAAGGGCTGAGTTCCTGATTTCAAGCGCAGCATCTTTTTTTTCAAAGAGCTATTTTAAAATCACATCGCTGTGCTTGTGCGGCACAGGAGATAGAACTGGGGGACCAGAACATGAAGCCTTGCATTCCTGGCAGCTCTCACAGGCTGTTTCCAAAGAAACTTATCAGCCTGTCAACATTCTCCCCAGCCCCTTGCCTTCCCAGTGTCACAGGCCCGACAAAGTGCAGACAAATGTGCTTCTCAGGAGCTCTCCGCCAGGACCAAGCTAGGCAATTTTTCATGTCTCCTGTCCAAAGCATATGATAGCAGTGACTTCCAGACAGCTGAGCCACAGCTCTGCTTCTGTGAACTATGCTGTCAATTTTTATTTTAATTCCTTTTTATTCACAGTTTGATTTCCTGTAGGTTTGGCTTTACTTCCTATTCAAGCGCCAGCACTATAGTCCTCTTAACAGAAGAACTAACCAATCACCACTACAAAGAAGAAAACTGGTCCATGGACTCTCACATGTCATTGGGCTTCTATGTCTTTCTTTTTTTTTTCTCCTTTGAGAGAGAGAGAGACAGACAGACAGACAGAGAGGATCTTTCTACATATCCCTGGCTGTCCTCAAACTCAAAAAGCTCTGCCTGCCTCTGTTTCTTGAGTACTGGATCAAAGAAGTCCACTCAGCTCAGCTATCAGTCTTTTGTTTGTTTGTTTGTTTGGTTGGTTGGTTGGTTTTTCGAGACAGGGTTTCTCTGTATAGCTCTGGCTGTCCTAGATCTCACTTTGTAGACCAGGCTCGCCTTGAACTCAGAAATCCACCTGCCTCTGCCTCCCGAGCTCTGGGATTAAAGGCGTGTACCACCACGCCCGGCTCAGCTATCAGTCTTAAAAAGGCAGTGGAGAATTGCATCTTTGCTTGCTTACTATTATCGTGTATCTTTGTGTCTTTAGGCTTACCTTAAACTCACTATACAGCAGAGAAGGACTTTGAACTCCTGATCCTGCAGCCTGTGCCTCTCTACAGACAGGTACCACTCTACCAGGCTTATGCCTGTTGGAGCTCAAACTCCAGCCTCTGTGCGTACTAGGCAAACATTCTGCCAACTGACCCCATCTTCCAACCTTCCGTCTTTACCCTCCATCACTCGGTGTGACACTGGTTTGGAAATCTCTTGTTTCCTCCTCCTATCCAGTCTGTCTTCTCATGTTCTTAGAAAGCAGGAATAAACAGACCATGGCAGAGCTCTGAAATGGTTAGTACTCAAGACCTAGAAGAAACTGCCAGCTGCAAGTTTCAACATGATTGTCTTTTGGTTGAATGTTAGAAAGCTGTTTAGCATTCTCGGGAGCCTGGAAGGGTAATGGGTCGCTGGGGATAAACACTCCGAAAAACCTCCTTACTACCTGTTGTTGTTGTTGTTGCTACTGCTGCTTTAACAGAAACCCCCAAATCTGGGTAATCTGTAAGAAAATTGGTTCAGTTAACTTACTGTTTTGGTCATCCATGGACATAAGGCTGGCAGATGAGCTTCTCAAGGGAGGGCCTTAGGGCAGAAAAGGAAGCAACGTGTGCAGAATTCACGCAGGAAAGAGTCAGGACAGCAGCAGGCTCCCACAGGAGAGCTGAACTTTCTATCTATAACACAGGGCCTCAAGGAAAACCAATCTACCCCTTGAGCTCATTCCCATGTGAAACACATTCAACCTTCCTAATGAGCTAATCACCGCTAAAAGGTCCCACCAAGCCTCAACTCTGTTTTGCTGAGATGATCTCTGATGTGGGTTTTGGGGATGACCTCTAGCAAGTCTGAGAGTGATGGGGCTTTGTGATCTACAGTCTAGGCTCCCCTTTCCGAGTTCTCCTTTTATGTTGAAGTGTTTGAATGTCTGAAAAATGTTCAAATCTCATAGGCACTTACCTCTTCATTCCACTCACGGGCTTGGGGCTCGTCACTGCTACTTCAGCAAGTGTTTCTGACATATAGTCTGTTATTAGGAGGAGCGAATGCCAACACCCTGTGCTGCACCTGCTAACTACGACTCCACATCATCCCAGCTGAAGGGGACCTGGCAAATTGGCTGCCACTGGCTTTAGCCCGGGCTTGGCAGATGCTTTCTATAAACAGCTACATAGTAAATATTTTAGCCTTTCCAGGATGTATAGTCTCTCTTAAAACTATTAAAATCTGTTCTTGGGAGTACACAAGCCACTGTGGAGAGTAAGCAGGCATGTCTGTGTCCCGATAAAGCTTTGTTTACAAAGCCACATTGGAGAGTGCCAGCCTCGGTTTCTGACTGAGCATGGCCTGTTTGTAAGAGCTGGAGACTTTGTAGCTCTGTAAGAAAGAGCATAGGAGATAGCTCCCAATGGCCACCCAAGGTGGCTGTCTCACTGGAAAGTGGGAATCATCTCTTGGGGATGAGAACTGCTCCCTCCCAGAGCCACTACTAGAGCTCTTTGCTGATTCTAGAGACTGTGCACGAACACCCGTGTGTGTTGGAGGCCAGAGATGACAGATCTCCTGCAGCTGGAGCTACAGACAGTTGTGAGCTAGGAACCAAACTCAGATCCCCTGCAAGAGCAGCAAATTTTAACTGCTGAACCATCTCTGTTATCCCACCACTGTTGTTTGTTTGTTTGTTTTGAGGAGAGCCTGGCGCTTCCTAATGACTGGACTGGCTGGCTGATTAGGAAGCCCCAGTGCTCTCCCAGTCTCTATCTTCTCTGTAAGTGGGTTCCATGTGTGTGCTCAGCTTTTGTTGTGGGTCCCCCATGCTTGTGTGATGGGCCCTTTACAAACTGAGTCATCTCTCCAGCCTGCCTTTGGTGCTGAAAGAACAGTGCAGATAAATATCCAACATACTTGCAATTCATGTTGCTTGTTAATGATCGGTCCCTCTGGCCAGAGATTTTTGTGGCAGGAAATCTCCATAAAATACTATAAGTCGCCAAATTATACCCGTTCACACTGGCATGCTGGCTCCTGGACCTTGACAGGAGAGTCAGACTGAACTAGCTAGAGGGAGCTGTGAGGCCGGTGCACCTGCGCTGGGGTGTATGTTAATTTGTTTGGAAATATTTATCTATGCACACATAAGACTGTGCACTTGATGAGCAACTATATTTGGGCTGTACTTACATGATTTTTTTCCCCTGCCTTTAATGCAATCAGCACACATTATAGAGGCATGAATATGCAAATGTTGAATAAAGCTTGAATTTTTTAATTAAAAAAGCGAAATCAGGGGAATTATAGGAACCCGATTTAACATTTTAAATACGATGTGAAGCACTCCGCTTCGCTCCCGCTCATCGCCATCGATTCTGTTGATCTTCAGCCTGGAACTTGGTTGTTTGATCTTGATCTGGTGAAGGAGCTGCTGTGGGTTTTGGTGAGATCCAGGGAAGTGAGGGTGGGTCGGGGAGGAGGAAAAGAGGGGCGGAAAACGTTTAAAGGGTGACTTTTGTTTTCTCTTTCTGGTGGATGACCCTGGTGTACAAAGAAGTTTATTGCATGTGTTCTTCAGAAGGGTGGGGGCATACAAATGCTTATTTGGAAATTAAATTTGGAAAAGAAAGCACTCCCTGCTCCCAGTCTCCCCTTACTTATAAGTTGTTGTCATATAGTCGCATGAATCACCGCATTATCTTCACTCAGGAAGAAAGGCGGGCCTCTCAACTCCCCGT
The DNA here is from genome assembly GCF_978045245.1 of Mus caroli. NCBI lineage: Eukaryota > Metazoa > Chordata > Mammalia > Rodentia > Muridae > Mus > Mus caroli. The sequence continues at coordinate 91,852,868 of NW_028227270.1, forward strand.
TCAAACTTGTAAACAAATGTTCTCTCTTTGGACTCGACTCTTTCCAAAGAGAAAAGCAAGCCTCTCTTCTGGCTTGGGATTAAACAGTGTTTCTGCAATCGCCTGATTATTTATTAAACACTTCCTCCTGTGGGACAAAGTGCTGCCCATAATTAATTACAAAGACCCTGGCACTTTAGTTTCTAGACTCTTCCATGGCTTAAGCAGCCAGTGATCATGGCCCAAAACCTGGTAAGGTATAATTACTGTTGCTATCAAGAGTGGCCTCTGTTTGGGCCAGTGGATCCTTGTTTAATTTAAAACCCACTCCTGGGCTGCAAGGGTTGAATGGGCCCATCTCTAAGTCTCTAATGGAGGATAAGTATGAGTTCCAAAAGAAGTCGTTTAAGTGGAGGGTAGGGGAAGTTAGACTGATAACACTTGTACTGAACCTCAACCTGATTGTGTGCTAGAGAATGAACAAGAAGTAGAGGGTCCGGCATGTAATGGTGAGATCATATATATTCCATCTTTCTCAGTGACTCTCAGCATTTGGTCTTTTGCTATGTATTATTATGCTAAATACTGGCTCCCAAGGCCTGGTTGCCCCCAGGAACAAGAGAATCCTCACGAATCTGCACATACACCAATGATGTTATGCAACTTTGCTCCTTAATTTAAAACTATTGGTTGAATAAAGATGCTGACAGCCTTTAGCTGGGCAGAAGTGAGGGCTTTCGGTTCATGGGGTCTGAGGAGGACCACAGGGGAAAAGGAGAAGGTGAAGAGAGGAGAAGACACCATGGGACAGGTGAGTCATGAAATTATGGCCATCAGGGCTGGCCAGTTAGAGTTAAGAGCAGACCAGATGGAACATGGCAAGTTATACCTCAGGGTTATTGATGGGAAAATAGATTCTTATAGCTTAGAGGGTAGATAACTGCCCACCTCTACTACTTTAAAGGCTTATCATAAATATAAACGTTTTGTGTCTTTTATCTGAATGATCAAAGACAGGGGTAGAAATCCCCAACTGAGATTAAGTAATTAATACATTATGAACCTTTGCACGTTGGTTTCCTGGCCTGGTCACTTTACAAGGGAAATTCCTTCTGGAGTTGGCTTGAACTTCATATCTTGCATCACTTACGACACTCATAGCACAAAGCTACTCTAGCATTCTTCTCCACATTATCTGATACTCTTCCTACCCAACAACAGACTAAGCTCCCTGAGCTGGTGTCAAAGGGAGGATTCCCAAGGACTCAAAGTCAACATACCACAGAGATACCCACACATCTGCCTTTATTACTGTATTACTTACAATAACCAGGAAATGGAACCATTCTATATGTCCATCAACAGATAAATGGATGAAGGACATGCGGCACATATACACCATGGTGTATACACAGTATTGACAACCAAGTGAAATCATGACATTGCAGGAACATGGACAGAACTGGAGCTCATTATTGTTAAATGAAATAGGTTAAGAAACAAAATCACTGCATGTTTAAGCAAGGAAGCTAGGCTTAGGATTACGTATGTGTCGGTATATACATAATACATGAATAGATTCACGTTCCATTCATAGCTACCCTAGAATTTTAATCCATGTTTCTATCCTCTTCCCTTTTATGAGTCCAGAGGACCAGCATGAGGTTATGTGTTATAACTCTTGGTTTAAATTAAATACTGGTTTTGTTACATCTAAGTAAGAAAAAGATGTAAAATTTTTGTGATTTTTTTTTATTTGAGACAATTAATTTTTTTCTTTTTAATTATGTCTTTCTATGTGTTTTTGAACATAGAGGATGGTATTAGATCCCCGGAACTGGAATTAACAAGCAATTGTAAACAGCCTTTGAAGGTGCTGAGGACTGAATTAAAGTCTTATGAAAGAATAGCAAGCTATCCTCACCCGGAGCTGCTCCTGAATCCCTGAGACAGATGCTTGCTCTTTAGCCCAGGTTGACTGTAGACTTGTTTATTTTCCTGCCTCAGCTTCTTGACTGACAGACATTACATGTGAATACCGCACTACTCTGCTTCAGTTTTTGTTTTTTTGTTGTTGTTGGTTTTGGGTTTTTGTTTTTTGTTTTTTAATTTTGTTTTATTTTGGAATAATAAAGGTTCATGGAAAAATTGCAAAGATCACTCAGCATTCTCATGTTCTGTAACCCAGCAGGGTTCTTTAACACACTTGCCCACTATCCACTGATGGTACCATCTTACATTGTGGTGCTATACTTGTGTAGTCTACAAGATCAGCAATGATGCATTGCTGTTTACTGAATTCAGATCACTACCTTCTGGAAAGGAATTTAAACCCTTTTGTGTTTGTGTAGCAGAGCCAGCGCAGATGCTTCAGTTTCTACCAACTCAAACTTACTACATCAATGTTAGTGATGCACAGAGTGACATAGCAGTAACCTTGTTCCGATTTCTGTTGAGGGCTACTTGTAAGATTATTATTATTATCATCATTATTATCTTGGTTTTTTGAGACAAGATTTCTCTAGGTAGCCCTGGTTGTCCTGGAACTCATTCTGTAGACCAAGGATGGCCATGAACTCATAGATCTGCCTGTCTCTGTCTCCCAAGTGCTGGGATTGAAGGCATATGCCACCATGCTTGGCTACTTATTTTTCATTTTAAAAACTTTTTATTAGTTCTTAGAGAGTTTTATACATTATGTTTGATCATTTTACCCCTATCCCTTACCCATTGAACTTTGTGCTTATTTATTTATTTATCCATTCATTCATTGATTTATTAGTGAGGCACGTGTGTGAATGGAGAAGTGGAGACCAACTTGCAGAAATAGGTTCTCCTTTTCCAACATATGGGTCCCAGGAATCAAAACTCAAGGCCTCAGGCTTACAGGCAAGCATCTTTACCCACTGAGCCACCTCACCTACTACTTTTGTTTCTTCTAGTGATGGGGATGGTACCTGGAGCCTTGTACATGCCAGGCAAGTACTCACTTCTGAGCCGCATCCCTCAACCTTCAGAAATGCAACTTAAAAATAAATTCTGTCTTTATAACACAGGGCATATAAGCTCTTTGCAGGATCTACAGGGCCAAAGTGTCTTTAGTAGGACGACATAGTGTACATAGACACCTATTCATGGGACTGGGGCTGTATGTAGCTCAGTCCATAAAGCACACCCATCTGGCATATGTGAGGGCCTAGGGTCAGTCTCTAAGGTTGCAGAGCCTGCACCACACTTGTGTAGCCTTGAAATGAGGAGTCCCTCATGTTGTCATGCACAGAAAGAACATTTACAGGTCATTGCAGAATGGGTACGAGGATGCTGAGAGAGAGAGAGAGAGAGAGAGAGAGAGAGTCGGGGGGTCAGGGGGTTCCATTTTCATCTGCACACTCCACAATGGCATAAAGAGTCATCCAGGAGTGCCTGGGTTGTCCTAAAAGTGAGCATTTCGTTGTGGCCAGTCTTGCAGATGTCAGTGAATGCCAGGTACATGTAAGGTGATGGGGTTCTACATGTCAAACGCAGCAAGAAGCACCGAACACGCCCTGTCAACATGCATCACCGTTAGTCTAGCTACAGCTGATGCCTTAGAGTCATCTCCCAGAGAATCAGGGCAGCCCGAATACGCTTCTTGCTCGCAGTACAGATGGAGGCCAGGAAACCGAGCAGATGCAGTGGAGCTAATCAGGCTGAGACGCAGCAGGGTAACTCAAAGCTGGGCTTCGCATGCTTTCATGAGCCTTAATTAAAGAGCTTGGTGCCTCCTTTTGTTTTATCTGTTGCCAGTGTTTGGTCTCCTATCGTGACAGGTTTTTTTTTTTTTTAATTTTTAATTTTAAAGTAACTATCAATTTGCTGTAGTAATCTAATGGAAAAGAAAGAACAGTTCTTGTCTGGGAGTGGTGGTTGCAGCTGGCAAAGAGTTAAGTTGCTGCTTTTCTTATAGTTGCAACCAACCCACCCGTGGCAAGAGCTATGCATGGGAGGCAGGAGAGGGGACAGGAGAGAGTCTGGGAGCATCCCACACTGTCTTATGTAATGACTAACAAACATCAAGTGTCTTTAAGGGAGAGCGAGCTAAAGGATGGAGCAGGCTCTTAACAGCAGGCAAGTAAGGAAGAAATCTGCAAATTGTGCTTCACACCCCAGTAATAAATACAGTGTAAGGAGGAGAAATCTGTCCCAGCAAGCAGCCAGGACTTTGGGAATACAGGCAGGCTGCTATCGGGTTCTTCCAACAACGATGAGCAGGGATTGGGAGCGAAGGTTACTGGCTGGATTCTACACCCAGCTCTGCTGTGAGAGTTGGAGGGGCACTGGGTGTGAGGAGATAAAGAAGCTCAGAAACAGCCAGGCTTCCTGTGGCTGGGGGATTAAACCCACAGCAGGGCCTGAGCTGCCAAGGAAACCGGTCTCTGTGGAGAGTGAATTACACACACACAGCTCCATGCCCAGTTCCAGTTTTGCAACTTTTATGGATGGATGGTGGTGCTGATTGGGCAGTGTGAATGCACTTACTGTCATCACAGTGTGTGCTACAAAATGGTGAGATGTATACTGCCACGTGTCTTTCACTGCGATTGAAAGTTAGTATCTAAGCAGAGGGCTAAAGTGAAAGGGGTCAGCAAACTTAAATAAGAGAGCAAGAAGCATCTCTTATTTGCCTTTCTCTGGTCCCTTGAAAAGTCCTTGGTGCACGATGCTCAAATCAGTATACTTGACAGATGCTTCTTATGCTGTGTGTGTGTGTGTGCGCGCGCGTGTGTGTGCATGTATGTATGTATATGTGTGTGTGCCTGCTACCCTTGTGTGGAGACCTGCCATAGGTCACCTTGCTCTTTTAGAAAGGGTCTTTCAGTGATCTGGAACTCACCAATTTGGCTGGCTAGCTAGACAGAACACTAGGGACCCACTTGTCTCTGCCTCCCTAGCACTTGAATTGTAAGCACACATCACTATTCATGAAATTCTTTTTGTAATCTGGGGATTAAACCCAGCGCCCCATGTGCCCATGACAAGTGATTTACCAACTTAGAATCTCCCAGATCCCCTAGTGTTTACTTTATAAATGTGGAAAATTATACGTGTGGCTGAGAGACAATGGAAAGAGGCGCTGCCTGTGTTAGACTTTGCATCACTGTGACAGATAAATTATTTAAAAGGAGGGAAGATTCATTTCACCTCGTGGTTTCAGTCCATGGTTGGCTAATTCAGTTCTGTAGGCCCGAGGCAAGGTTGGACATCATGGCAGAAAAATCGTGGTGGAGCACAGCCTCCATCCAAGTTTGCTTTCTGTTGCCATGATAGACAACAATGACCAAAAGCAACTTGGGGAGGAAATGTTTTATTCCTTGGTACACTTTACAGTTCATCATCCAGGGAATCCAAGGCATGAACTCAAAACAGGAGCCTGAAGGCAAGATGCTGGTGCAGAGACCATAGAGAGACGCTGCCTACTGGCTTGCTCCTCAGGGCTTATTCAGTTTCCTTTCTTCTCTCTCTCTCTCTCTCTCTCTCTCTCTCTCTTTCTCTCTCTCCTTTTTCGTTTTCTTTTTTTTCTTTCTTTCTAAGTTTTCAGGTCAGGGTTTCTCTGTGTAGTCCTGCCTCTCCTAGAACTTGCTGGTCTCAAACTCAGAGATCCACCTGCCTTTTCCTCCCAAGTGCTGGGGTTAAATTAAAGTTGTGTGTCACCACCATACACACTTTTCTTATACAACCCAGGTCTTGCTCTACCCATAGTTGTCTAGGTCTTCCCACATCAACCAGGAATAAAGAAAATGCCCCAACAGGCATTCCCACAGGGCAATTTGATTGAGGCAATTTCCCAGTAGAGGGTATTTCTTCCCATGATGACTCTAGTTTGGGTCAAGTTCACCAAAACTCATGATTACAGCTTCTCACCTGTGGCAGACTGTGGAGCAGAGAGAGCCATGCCTGGGCTGTGGACCTTTCTCCTTTCCTTCCTGTATCTCCATCCCAATCTTCAGCCTATGAGATGGTGCCACCCAAAATTGTTAGACCTGTCTGAGCCCCTTCCCAAAATAGAATATGCTTTACTAACCTCCCAGGTAGATCTCAAGCCAATCAAGTTAGCAATTGAGGTTCATCGTCACACAACCCAACAACATGCATGGAAAGGTAGTAGGATAAACTAAAGGTGTTTAGAAAGGAAGATGTTTAGATAAGCTGGGTCTATCATATCTAGTGAATGTGAAGTCAGCACTGTTTGAAAATCCCATAATTGGGCAACCTGACTCTAGCTCTTCAGGACTGTGCTCACTTCTGTGTCAATAAGAGCCTGCAATCACAGTAGCTCAAGCTTGGTGACCTCAGTCATTCATTCTGCCATGCCTGCTTGACTTGAAGCTCCCTACTCCTGTCCCCCTGGCTCTCAGACCATCTGGCTTCATCTTCTGGATTGTAATACTGACCTTGGGTGTGTCATGTTTTGGTGACCTGTTGGACTCTTCCCTGCATGTTTCTCAGGAGAGCACAATGGAACCAGAATGGTGACAGAAATGAGTCCTGACATGTGAGAGCTGACCCCTGGTGTTCAGTCAATTACAATTAGCAAGTCATTAAGTTAGGCTAGAGGCAGAAGCATAGATCAGCCCCCACTGTATCTCACATCTACCAGAGGCCAGCTGACAGGCCATGAGGATCTGCACAGCCCACATTCAGGGAAGGCCCCATCCATTTGCTTCTAAGTAATGACGTCTGGGGAAGATGTAACCCCACGCCTCCTTTTCCTTTGCTAATAGAAGGTTCTGTGAAGTATGGGCAAGGTAGCCCTCCATACTAGCAGGTTTACTCCTATGGATTCAACCAACTGTGGATCAAAACTAATAGGAATTGTGCCAATACTAAAAAGTGAACAGAGTTTTCCTGCCCTTGTTCCATGAGTAGTGTGGTATAACACCCCGTTTCCACTTATCTCTCACTGGATACTGCAAGTGAACGAGAGATGATTTTCAAAGTGTATAGTGGCACATGCTATCCTACATAAGGAACTTGAGTATCCCCCAATTTAGGTATCCATGAACAATCTGCATGGTACAAGTGGGCAACTATATAGTTTCTTCAAAAGTACAAGGTTCTGATAATCATTGGCTTTGTTACTTCGGAGCCAGAATAAAGGGCTTATAAAAGAATCATTGACATTGAATACATGGGATTATTTGAAGACATCTTAATTTTCTTTTAACTTGAATCTTGAAATAATTTAGTTTTCTAGTTTTTTTCTTAAAGATTTATTCTTTTATGTGTGTTAGTACACTGTCTTTCAGACACACCAGAAGAGGGCATTAGACCCCCATTACAGATGGTTGTGAGCCACCATGTGGTTTCTGGGAATTGAACTCAGGACCTCTGGAAGAGCAGTAGGTGCTCTTAACTGCTGAGCCATCTCTCTAACCCCTAGTTTTCTAGTTTTTAAAACCTATATTATATGTTTATTGTAAACATTAAAACAGTGGAAAGTATTAATGTGCACTGTCTGCTTCGGCTGGAAGTACCAGCTGGCTTACCTGGCTAGTCCTTGGAAATCTTCAATCTTGGAAGTCTGGAAATCTTCAATCCATAGCTGGTGTGTTAATTTCGGTTTATCTTGAAAATATTTCTGTATTCCCAGATGCTTCAGCCTTGCTGAGGTGGACTTTGGATATTGGAATACAGGCTTGGGCTTATGTTTGTTATATCCCTGTACAGTCTCAGTTGTATATCTCTACAGGGCTGATGGCTTGCTTAATGGTTCTCAGGAGAACATCTCAGAGAAACAGCTGTCTTCATGTACTTTCTGTTGCTCTTACAAAGGAAATGGGAAAGGATTACTTTCATTCATGGTTCTGGGGGCTAGAGGTTATAGGGTCAAGTGACCATACTGGATGGACTTCATGAATTCATAGCATAAAATACAAAATCAACACGGATAGAAAGATAAGAAGGCCCTATGCTAGCTTCCCCTATTCATGAGTAAAGCATTCATCCAATCAAAGTTTGTTCTTATAACCTAAGCCATTTCACTGTGTGTGTGTGTGTGTGTGTGTGTGTGTGTGTGTGTGTGTGCCTATAGACACAGTACAGCCTCTTGTTGTAGTAAATTAAAGTGGCAGTTGTGGGTGTTGGGATCTGAACTCTGGTTCTCATGACAGAGCAGTAAGCACTCTCAAACTACTGAGCTAATTTTCCAAGCCTTTCTAACACACAACCTAAGCTACATCATCAAACCATGGCAACACACTCTTAGATATCCTCATTAAATCTTCAATGTGTTTTCTTGTTTCTTCACTGTGTTTTTGGTAATGTGTGTGTGTGTATCCATCTCTCTCTCTCTCTCTCTCTCTATATATATATATAGATAGATAGATAGATAGATAGATAGATATAGATATAGATATAGATATATATCATATCTCTCTTCATCTCTATTTCTCTATCTATATATCCTTTTGTAAATATTTCTGTGTGAGTGTTGTGTTGTATGTATCTATGAGGCATATGTGTATATATGCATGTTTGTGTGTATAACTATGACACATAGAGGTCATGGTGCACATGTGGAGACCAGAGGGCCTTCTCAGGTATCGTCCTTGCCTTCTACCGTATTTAAAACAGGGTCTCTCATTATTTACCAATTCAAATGCCACGCTAGCTTACCTATGGCTTTCTGGATGGGTTCTTGTGGAGAGCCGTGCCGTGAGCAATCGACATTATAAGATGGCGCTGGCTTCCGCTGTGCCTAACTAGTAAACAAGCCTTGTACGCAGGAGCGAGAGTGAATTCACGCCTAGTCACTGCCCATATCGGGGCGTAGTAATGAGGTGATGGGCGAGCAACAAATCAGGTGCTGACATGCCATGCTGAGGGCTATATAAGCAGCACCATTTTCCGGGTTCTGGGTCTTCCCTCCTGAAGAAGCAATAAAGCTTGCTGCAGAAGAATCCGGTTGTCTGAGTGTGTTCTTGCCGGTGAGAACAGTAGCTCGGGACAGGTTCTCCTGTCTCTTCCTCCCATCTTGTTGTAGGTGTGCTGGGCTATACAACATGTGGTACTACTTCTGGTTTTATATGAGCTCTGGAGAGCTGAACTTAAGTTTTCACACTTGTACAAGCATTTTACCCACTGAGCCATTTCCCCAGTCCATGATTGCTTGTTTTTAAGACATGGTCTTGCTATATGGCCCAGGTTTGCTTTGAACTCACTGTGTAGCTTAGGCTGGCCTTAAACTTGTGGTAACATGTTTCTGCCTCTCAAACAGTAGTGTGTGTCACTAATCCCTGCTTCTAACAGTGTTTCCTCCTCCTCCTTACATTTGTTTGTGTGTGCATGTGTGTGGAAGTCAGAGGGTGATTCTCAAGAGTCATCTCTCTCCTCCCACCATGTAGGTTAAAGGGACTGAACTCAGATGTCAGGCTTCAGGCAAGTGCTCAGTGAGACATCTAGCTGACTGCCTAGTGGCACTTCCTATGCTGTTTGGGATCATTTAATGACAGTTCATCCTTTTGAGGCCAAGTGAGAATTCTCAGCTAGTTCTAGAGCACAGAAAGAAAGTTTTAGAGTGAGAGCATTCATTAAGCCTTCTTACCCTTCCAAAGGCCAATATTGAGCTCCTATTGACTAGAAGTTGACTATCATGCTAGAAACAGGAAAAGCCAGGCAACTATGAGACCACAGTTCATAATCAATAGGAATGACAGAGTAGGAAGACAGAGAGTGTAAATGACATCAGAAAGTTAACACACCTGCCACCAGCTATCTTGGCACCCTGGTGCAGGACTCAGAAGTCACTGTGCAGCCAGATGATGCAGGTGTCATGCTACCTGCTTCCGAGACACATGATGTGCTTTGCTCTGCTTGTAACTCTTGTCTATCCGAATCACCTTCCAGATTCATGAGACAGTTTTTAAAGCCACCTAGTTATATTTTATCTGTGACTCCAGTTTCTCCAGCAAAAAGGCAACTTAGAGGAGGGAGCGTTTTTTTTTTTGCTCACCATTCCTGGTCACGGTCCATCACAGCAGGGAAGACAAGGCAGGAAGAACTTAAAGCAGCTACTTATATCATATCATGGTCACGAGCAGAGGGGATGAATGCTTGCCTGTTTACTGCTCAGGGTATGTTCTCTATCCTTAGAGCCGAGAGCCCAAACATATAGGTCACCAGAGTTATCTCGCTGTCCATCCCATTTTACAGACAGCTCTTGGGTGTTCATGTACCAGTTACTTTCTCTCCTACGCAACCAAATAGCTGATGAGAAACAGTGTATCGGGGAAGGGTTTGCTTTAGCTCACTACTTCATGGCAGGGAAAGCAACAGCAACTGGGGCTCTGGTCTTGGAGTAGAGCTTGCTGATTAGTCACATTTATGCAGCAGACAAGAAATAAAGGTTCCACTGGAGCAAGGGCAAGCTATAACCCACAAATCCACCCCTGGTGAGCTTGCTTCCATCAGCCGGGCTTCATGTTTTACAGGTATATCTGAGATGTGTTGAGGGACCTCAGCACACTTATAGATGTCATGCTGGATCAACATGTGAAAAGGATGGATGCCCTTATAAGGTTCCACGACTTCCACAAACAGCATCATTAGCTGGTGATCAAGTGTCCAAATGCACGAGCCTTTTGAGGATGTTTACGTTCAACACAAAACACTTCAAAGTTCCTATTTATATGTATCTTGAATTAAGTTGTCTTGAGATTTTCTAGGTATGTAAAATCATCTCAGGGGTCAAATCAGGAGGAGTTGGGTTAATTATTAGAACTAGTTAAGCTAGTTAGAGTTTTGAAATGGAAGGCACTAGATGCCTGGAGATGTCACAAGTTCCTCCATTGTAGAAGTTAAAGCAAAAGCCATTGAGGTAGGCAGTATAGGTTTCAGGCAACCTTTAAAATGCCCCCAGATAGCCCTGCTTCCTGGTACCCTTATCCTTATTGAGCATCCTCCTCTCAGAAGAGATGCTTTCACTGGGACAGATCTGCAGAAGAGTGAGACAGCTGCATTGTTCTACTTCCCCTGGTTGGTTTCCTGTACCTTCACTTGCTGATGGAAGCCAGCTGCTCAGTGGTGAGCCTCTGTATAGAGCAGATTGTATGGCAAAAAATAGAGAGGAGTCCTTGGCCAGTGCTCACGAGGAAGCAGGGAACTCAGTCCTACAGCCCAGAAGTGTAGGCTTAGACTTTTCAAAACCTGCTTCAATAAGGATTCTCAAATGCTTTGGCCCCACCATCCAAAGGTAGGGGTGAAAGCGATGGTAAATAGGACAAAGGAATGTGCAATTGTTTAGAAGTAGTGATTCCAGTCTCCATTTGTCATGATACCAGCAGTCCAGTTCAGTAGTGTCAGGATACCAAACATGAATCTACAGCAGTGGCACAGTCCAGCAGAACAGCCAGGTCCCTGCTGAATAGGCAGGAGTCAGCGGGACAACGAGAACCAGCTGGGACGCCAGGAGCCGTTCACTGCCCCGCCTCTATGGATGAAGTGAAGATCAGTGAAGATGCAAGACCAACAAAATCTTGTAAGGCTAGCTATGCAAGCCCCACGTCACTGTCCATTGAGTCCTATTTCTACTCTCTCCAAACATCACGTGTTGCCTCAGCAAGACACCACGGGAGTCTGCATCACATAACACAACCTGAAACTTCCACTTCACAGGAGGCACCGACTCTTGCCAAGCAGCTAGTGAATGGCTGGTTGGCACTTCCTCCAGAGCCAAGTCAGCATCATGTTATTCTCCATGTACCTCATCACAAGCAAAACCCCAAAACAGAAGAACCAGGTGAGACATGCCAAGGGAAAGTAGGAGATAAGAAATTCCAGGCTAGCCTGGTCTACAAAGTGAGTTCCAAGGATAGCCAGGGCTATATAGAGAAACCCTGTCTTGAAAAACAAAAACAAAAAACAACAACAATAACAAAGAAATATATCCTTTCAAGAGATTTAGCTTTAGTCTAACTTGTCATGTATCGATAATAAAGGAGTGGAACATGTTGAACCATTGACTTCCATTGTCTGTCTCAGGTTGAGAGCTCTATGACTTGTCAGGGCTTAAAAAGGAGACTCAGGAGGTACTGAACATACTGGTGCCTAAACTATTACTTCTTTTCCATTCTTCTTATTAAGTCCAATAAATAGTTGTGCTTATCTCTTGGGATTCATTTTTCTTTGTACCCAGGCTTGACAGCCAGCTGAAGCCTTATTAGGCTGGTCTGAGAAAGTAAGCTAATTCGAGCACGTGCCTTTGGAAGCAGTAGGATGTCCACAGAAGAAAAGGAAGATGCCATCTGGCTGCTAAGGCAGTGTGCTTTGCATGTGAAATAAGAGTGATCACAGCTCAAATCAGCAGTCTGGAGGTGTCATTGATTGCTCTGGGTCTCAGCAGTTCTTGATAATCCAGCCCATTATTTTCCCTGTTAGCACCGGGGCCCATCAGAGCTGGGACTGAATGAATGGTTCCTTCAGTCATCTATTTGAGGAGCTGACACCATAGCTTTCCACATAGATGTATTTGTGACTTAAATGCTCTTGGTTCAATAAAAGAATCGCGGTGCTTTATTGTCATGGGAGGAAGTCCAGGCAGACTTTGCCACCGCTGTTTCCAAGGATCTATTACCTTGCAAGCACAGACTACGTAGTTAATGTTCTGTGTGGAAATTTCCAGTCTTCCTGGCTGAAAGCAGAGAGACAGTGGTACACTAGGGCTTCATGCTGTTGAAGCAAACACAAGGTACAATTTGAGGTGCAAGTTATTTAAATAAATTCGAAGTCTCAGCATATGAGGCAAACTGTCTTTCATTCCCCCTGCCCCCCCCCCGGCAGACTTTACAAGGTTTGAACAACAGTGAATTTTAAGCCACTGGAATAGCCTAGAAGCGAGAGCACCCCAAGGAAATCAACCTGTGAAAACTGTCTAGTGTTCCCAGCCCATTGTGCATTGTACCCCAAATGCAAATTACCTGTTTCTTTTGTGATGTGTGTGTGTGTGTGATTAGCACATATTAATTAAACAAAAGCATGAGGTTCATTATAATATTTTAACACATATATATAATGTACTTTGATGGTATTCACCCCTCCAATCGATAATCTCATGGCACTCCCCTCTTCTTCCTTTCCCCTTCCACATCTCTATCTTCTAACTATCTATCTATCTATCTATCTATCTATCTATCTATCCATCCATCCACTCACCCACTCACCCACTCATCCATCCATCCATCCATCCATCCAGTTAATCCAACTTTTTATTGGTTCTTTGTGAATTTCACATCACTCACCCCAATCCCACTCATCCTCCCGCCCCTCCTACCTGTACCTGCCCTCCACCCTTGCAACCTCCCCCACAAGAGAGGAAAACAAACCTCATTGTGGAAACCATATTATGTCATACTGTGTCCCATAGTACACCCTTTTGTCCACACTTCTCTGCTTGAAAATGTTCATTGCAATGACTTGTTGGTCTGGTACGGAGACCTCTGGCATCTGCTACTCTAGCCATACTAGAATCTCACTGGGACTCCTCTGGGATATCCTGTTGTTGTCCTGTGTCATGGAGATCCTATAGATTTGGATCTATAAGACCAACCCCATCATGCCCTGCAGCAGTTCACTGACTGGGTAAATGTTGAGGTGGGCCCCTTCAAAGTCCTGGGTCTGAGCCTGAGAGGTATCTGAGCTGGTCAGCCCACCGGCTCTCCCATTCTCATGCCCTTGGGGCCCTATCTCTAGCAACTCCTGCTTCCAGGGTCAGCTCTACCCTGCTGCCCAGGAGAAGTACAGGGACTGCTCTCCTGAGTGCTGCAGCAGGTGAGGGGCATGACCAACCCTCTCACTCTGATGATCTCAGGGCCAGCTCTTCTTCCTACCATAGGTGAGAAGGGGCAAGGGGAATGTCACTCTCCCTAGCCCATGTCACTGCTTGGCAGACAAGTGGCAGGGTCAGCTCTTCCGTGCACACCCCATCAGGGCTGCACCCCACCACCAGGGTCACCTTTACTGTGCTGCCCAGGAGAGATGCAAAGCCCACTCTCCCAAGTGCTGCAGCTGGTGAGGGGCAGGAACAGCACTCCTGTTCTCATGTCCTAGGGCCAGGTCTCCTGCCTCCTGCAGGACATGAGGGGCGAGGGGGAGGAACATATTTCTCCCTTGTCCACACCACTGCACTGGAGATGCAGGGCCAGGTCGCCCATGCTCATACATCTGCTTGGGCCAGCTCACCCAAAACTCCCACAATATATGTAGCTGCTGTCCTGAGTACTGCAGCTGGCTGGGGGAAGAAGCAGTTCTCCTCTAATGTCCCTAGGACCAGTTCTCCCAGGTTGCCCAGGTGAGGGGTGAGGCCAATTCTGCATAGCTCTCATTCATTAACATGTCTCTGGGCAGCAGCCCAGACCAGGGACATTCACCTGTCAACAGACCCCTGCTGCTGCAGGGCCATGGACCCAGACAGAGATCCCTAGTAGCAGCATAGGCCAGGATCCCTCCAGTGGCATCACTGGCTACTCACATCAGGCTGTCCCTCACTACCCTCAAGTCTCCAGTTCTGTCTCTCACCATTATGCCCACATTCTTCTGTTTCTTTCTTTTTTTTTTTTTTTTTTCTTCTTCCATTTCTCCACCACTTGCTCCTCTTAGAGGCACCCAGCCTCTGAGTCTCTGGGGTCCTATGAGGAGTGCAATGCCTACTTGTGCAGTATGGTACAGGGCGGGGGTCATCTTGAGCATGCTCCCCCCCCCAAACTGTGCAGTACCTGACTGGTGGTCCTCTCAGGCTAGCTCCTCTCCCAGTCTGCCCGAGTGCCCCATGTTAGGGTTTGTCTGCCTCAGGCTCACTCCCACCCAGGCCCTCAGTCCCCAGTGGGGTTCCTCTAGTCTCCAGCTTGTCCCTGGCCCTAGGATCAGTTGGGGGTCCATGCAGCTCTGGACTAGACTACTGTGTTGCTAAAGGGGCATAGCAATTAGATGACTTCTGACAACATTCTGCTGTACTCATAGGTCAGTGCCTTGCTCAGCCACCATCCGAAACACTTCCTCCTACAGGAGATGGGAACTGATAGAGACCTACAGCCAGCCAATGTACAGAGAGTGAGAGACCTTGGAACACTAAGCCCTACCTGGGATTTCTTCATCAAATCTCCCTCCCTCCTCCCCACACCTCTCTCTCTCTCTCCCCCTCCCTCCCTCCCTGTCTCTCTTATTTTCACAGGTCCTTTGCTTATATATTATGTCTTCAGGCTTTGTGTTTCTGAGGGATTCCTGTGTCTGTGAATGTGTATATGTCTGTGTCTTACATGTGTTTCTTGTGCTTTTTCTTTGCCTCTGTTTTTGTTTTGTTTTGTCTATTATGATTTGTTTGGTTTGGTTGTGTCTTAGATGCCTGTTTCTTTTCTTTTCTTTTCTTTTTCTTTTTTTTTTTTTTTTTTTTTTGGTTTTTCGAGACAGGGTTTCTCTGTAAAGTCCTGGCTGTCCTGGAACTCACTTTGTGGACCAGGCTGGCCTTGAACTCAGAAGTCTGCCTGCCTCTGCCTCCTGAGTGCTGGGATTAAAGGTATGCACCACCATGCCCGGCTGCCTGTTTGTTTTCTAACAAGAGACAGAGAGGGTATGGATCCAGATGATGGGGAGGTAGGGAGGATCTTGGAGGATTTGGGGGAGGGGAAATTTTGTCATCAGAATATAATGTCTAAAGAACATCTATTGGAGGAGGAGGAAGAGGAGGAGGGGGAGGAGGAGGAGGAGGAGGAGGAGGAGGAGGAGGAGAAGAAGAAGAAGAAGAAGAAGAAGAAGAAGAAGAAGAAGAAGAAGAAGAAGAAGAAGAAGAAGAAGAAGAAGAAGAAGAAGAAGAAGAAGAAGAAAAACCACCAGACCCTACTGAAAGTGAAAAATTGATGAAACCTCACTTGTTTGGTTAGAGTTACCCCAAGATATTTTATATTATTTGTGACTATTGTGAAGGGAGTTGTTTCCCTAATTTCTTTCTCAGTCTGTTTATCACTTGTATAAATGATTTATTTGAGTTAATTTTATATCTGGCCACTTTGCTGAAGTTGTTTTTCAGCTGGAGAAGTTCTCTGGTAGAATTTTGGGAGTTGCTTATCATCTGCAAATAGTGATACCTTTATTTCTTCTTTATCAGTTTGTATCCCCTTGATCTCTTTTTGTTGTCTTATTGTTCTAGCTAGCACTTTGAATACTATTTTGAATAGATATGGGGAGAGTGGGTATCCTTGTCTTGTCCCTGATTTCAGTGGGATTGCTTCAAGTATGTCTCCATTTAATTTGATATTGGCTGTTGGTTTGCAGTAAATTGCTTTTATTATGTTTGTGTATGGGACTTGAATTCCTGATCTCTCCAATACTTTTAACATGAAGGGGTGTTGTATTTTGTCAAATACTTTTTCTGCATCTAAGGAGATGATCATGTGATTTTTTTTTCCTTTGAGTCTGTTTATATAGTAGATTATGTTAATGGATTTTTGGATATCAAACCAACCTTGCATCCCTGGGATGAAACCTTCTTGATTGTGGTGAATGATGGTTTTGATGTGTTCTTGGATTCAGTTTGCAAGAATTTTATTGAGTATTTTTGCATCGATATTCATAAGTGAGATTGGTCTGAAGTTCTCTTTTTTGCAGGCAAATGAATGGAACTAGAAAATATCATCCTGAGTGAGGTACCTCAGACCCAAAAGGATGTACATGGTATACACTCACTAATAAGTGGATATTAGCCAAAAACAAAACAAAACAAAACAAAACAAAACAAAACAAAACAAAACACCCAGAATACCCAAGATACAGTCCCCAGAACTTAAAATGGTCAACAAGCTGAAGTGCCCAAGTGAGGATGCCTCAGTCCCACTTGGGAGAGAGAAGAAAGCAATCACAAGTGGGGAGCGAGGGTGGGACTCAGAAGGGAAAGTGAAAGTGGGGGAGTGGAGGAGAGAGGGGAGCCTGATCTGGTACTGGGTGAGAGGAAAGGACTGAAGCCCTGAGGGCCAGCAGAATGAATGGAAACAGGCAACCTCAGGAAATAGGTGGTTGGAAGGAGCCCATCCCAGAATGCACCAGAGACCTGGGAGGTGAGAGATTCTCAGGACTCAAAAGGAGGGATCTTAGATGAAAGGCTTGATAGCAGGGAGAGGGAACTTATAGAGCCCACCTCCAGCAGGAAGACAGGACATCAAGTAAGGAATGGAATTGCCATCCCACAGTCACAATTCTGACCCATAATTGTTCCTGTCTGAAAGAATTACAGGGAAGGAAATGGAGAGGAGCCTGAGGAAAAGAAGGTCCAGTGACAGGACCAAAGTTGGATCCAGCTCAAGGGGAGGTCCCAAGGCCTCATGCTATTGCTAAGGCTGTGAAGCACTCACAAAAAGGGACCTATCATGACTGCCCTCTGAAAGACTCAGCAGACAGCTGAAAGAGTCGGAGGCAGATATTTGGACCCCCCCCCCCCCGAAGATCTCTTAGGCGCTGGACCACCAAGCAGGCAGTGTACACCAGCTGATATGGGGCCCCCAACACACATGCAATGGAGGGCTGCTAGGTCTGTGTTCATTCAGGGATGATGCACCTCACCCTTGGGAGACTGGAGGCCCCAGGGAGTTTAGAGGTCAGATGAGGTGGGCAACATCCACATGGAGACAGGGATTGGGGAGGAGGTACGGGAAGTGGAACAGTCGGAGGGTGGATGGGGGAGAACAAAATATGGAGTGTAAGAAAATAAATTAATTAAAATAAAAATATGCAAAAGAAGAAAAGAAAATGAAACTCTCAGGGAAAAAAAGTCCTGATGAAATCTCAAAGCTGAATGTGAAGGGGTGAGAGATTGAAAAGAAGTTGAGGGAGGGGCAAATCTGTTCAAAGTACATTGTATGAAATTCTCAAAGAATTAATAAAATATTGATAAAGTTATGGTAAAATGCATGTAAAAGAATTGATCCCATTGTCAGCATCTAATTCTAGAATTTTCTATTCCCCACAAGGAAGTCCCATGTCTAGTAAGCTGTCCTTCTCCAGTTCCCTCCACCAGCTCTTGGCAGCCATCACTCCTCTTCTGTCTCTTCCAGCTTGTCTCTTTGTACATTTTGTCAACATAAAACCAGACACCGTGGGCTCTTTAGGTTAGTTGTATTGTGTTACTGAGACAGGCTTCTTCCACATAGCATGCTAGGCATCAGCCTTTCACTCTTTTACATAGCTGAATTCGTGTTTTCACTATCATTTCTTCAGTTGATAGATGAGGGAGGGATGTGTGTGTTTCTGTAGTGCTTCAAGACAGGGTCTCATGCAGTCTAGGAAGGCCTTAGACTTCTGATCTTCCTGCTTCTTTCCATGAGTGACTGGATTACAGCTGTGGGCTACAACACCTAGTTTATGTAGAACCCAGGGTTCTGTGCATGCTAGACAAACACTGTACCAACTAAAGCTACAACCTCAGTGCATATACCCCTTTAAAAAATATTTATTTATTTATAGATGAGATTTCTGTTATCAGCATTGGCTCTACATTCCTGGGTTCATCTTGCTGTAGCATCCCAGGTTAAGCTTTTTTTTTTTTACATTAATAAACAAAATGGTATTAAATTAAGAGTATCATGTATCAATAAGTATTGGTAGATGTGCCCATTACTAATGACAATATATAGCTAACCTTCAGAAATAGAGTCCTTACTTGTTTATTTGTCTAGCAAACTGGCCTCAAGAAGGGAAAACCTAAAACGCTGAGACACGCATACTGGAAAGTGTTTGGAAGCCTTTCCCCTAGTGTGATGATTTGAATAAAAATGGGCCCAGTAGGCTCATAGGGAGAGACACAATTCCGTGTTGAAGGACTTTGAGATTCCAAGTGCTCAAGCCAGGCCCAGTCTCTCTCTCTCTCTCTCTTCTAGCTGCCTGCAGATCTGGACATAGAACTCCCAGCTACCTCTTCAGCACCATATCTGCCTGTACACCACCATGCTTCCTGCCATGATGACAATGGACTAAACCTCTGAACTCTGACCCAATTAAATGCCTTCCTTTATAAGAGTTGCCGAGATCATGATGTCTCTTCACAGCAATAGAAACCCTCACTAAAACAGCTAGAGAAAGGGACCTGCTGCCTACTGCCAGCTATATTTGCTGGTCTGACATTGACAAGCTGGAGTTACTAGAGGGAGCCTTGGTCCCAATAGCATGATAACCAAATCTCTTAGAGCAGTTCTAGAGAGGGACTCTTTCTTAGCTGACAAGAGTCTGGAGGTCCCATTCCCACCATCAGTTCTGGATATTGCTTTGTTGATGTGCAAGGATGGCTCTATTTCAGCCATTCAAATGATCACTGTTTCCCTGTGCAGTTGGGATTTCCATGATTCTAGTATGTCACCATTTCTCTGAGTCGTACTATTGCCCTGGGGCCATGCTAAACTTCGAGAATGGAAAGAATCTAGGATGGGAGGACCTATAATCATAAAACTTGGCAGTAGATCTGACAAAGGGAGGCTGGGGAGGACAGAGGTGCCTCTGACATTTGTACTCACAAATAACAAGAGCTATACATCTGTGCATGTGTGTGTGTGTAAGTGTGTATATATGAACACATACTTACTATACTATATATTTGATGTGGGATCTTGAAAGAATAAATATATACTAATTTTTTTTCATGTCTTTAGTGTGTAAGTTCTTATAGAAGTCAGAGGATAAATGACTGTAAAAGTCACTTCTCCTCTCATACAAGTTCCAGGGATCTAACTCAGGTTGTCAGGTTTGGCAACTAGAACCTTTACCTACTGAGTCATCCTGTTAACCCCATATGTATGTGTGTGTGTGTGTGTGTGTGTGTGTGTGTGTATGTATGTTTGTATGCATATAGTATTATGTATGTACATATGAATGTATGTATGCATGCATTTTTTGACAAAGGCTCGTACTGTATAGCCCAAGCTGGTGACAAACCTATCCTGAACCCTTTCTTTCGCCTCCTAAGTACTAGGAGTCAGAAATATTTTGTCTGAGAAGAGCTAACTAAAAACCCATGAAGATAAGCTAGTATCAGACAAGAGGAATAGGTCAACTCAGACTGATTTTTTTCTTATAGTTTATACAAGTGGCTAGTTTTAGTCCAGTTCTGTTTGTATTTGGAGGCTCTTACATCAGTCTTCTTTTGACCCCTACTCAGAAATTGTCAGTTATATCAGAACAGAAAAACAGCTACCATCTTAGCCTGGGGAGGTGGGGACATAGGAGTTAGAGATTGCGTAGTTTTCAGATCATCTGTACATCTTGCTTTTAAAAACCACATGGGTTCTGTTGTTTGTTTTGTTTTTTTAATACATTCTTCAATGGTTTACATAAAAGAAGACTTTACATTAGAAATGATTACCATCACTTTCCCTTTTTGAAAGCAGGTGCCGTGCACGTAGTCCTGCATCTGTTCCATGTTAGGACGTCTAAACGAGTCATGCTGAACAGTGATGCCCTGGGTCTTCCACCTGTGGAGGTCCTAGGTGTGATCGGCCACTTTCAAACCTTAATTTCTGGCAACAGGAACTTCTTGACCTACCCCTGCAGCACCTGGTTATCCGTACCTTTAAAATTTAAGAGCACATTGTATGGATGGATCCAGGTGATTCCAACCAGAAGTATGGTCCATCCACCGTTATCAGATGAGCTTTTAAAAGAAAGCTGCACTATTTGTCTAGATTGATATAGTTCCCACATCATGACAACACAGCACTTCCTGGAGCAAAGGCACATGACTAAATCAATGTCACTTAAAAGCACAACATGAATCTGGATCGTAGTAGTTGCTCAGTTCATCCTCTGTCATTACATTTTTAAAATTTTTTAAATGTTCTATGTCTGTAAGGGAGTATGTGTGTGTTAGTGCTGGTTCTTGGGCAGGTAAGAGGAGGGTGCTGGGCCTTCTGGAGCTGGGGTGACAGGTGGTCGAGTCATCTGATGTGGGTCATGGAAACCAAACTAAGGTCCTCCCCATGAGTAGCAAGTGCTCTTAACTGCTGAGCTACCTCTCCTTTGTTTTGGAAGCATCGGGAACACCCTCTGTCACAGAGCCCAGAATATTTCCCAATACATCACAAGGGCTTGGAGAGTGGGAGGGGGTTAATGAATCTGGTGTATACTGACTTTTGTGTCATAGCTTGCTAAGTACTTACATGTTTATTTAAGACATGTCCAGAAAGGCTGAGCTCACAAGGGTTCTCTCTGCTTCCTCTGGACCAAGACATAGAGTAGCATGACATACCCATAGGTTCCTCTAGAGTACAGCTCTTTATAGAGAAGACTACATTTGTTAGCATTTCTGCTGTGCTAGCAGGAAGCTAGCAGGGAGCTCACTCCACTAACATATGAAAATGAAGCATTTCTCAGTTGTATTTATGCACAGGAAACTCAACAGCTGTCATTATTCATCATAATTCCCAAGCAGACTGACTGCATGGTAAGTTAGTTACATTCACGCAAAAGTATTGGAGCCAAGTTGTCCATAGTCTTTTATGGTAAGGGTGCCATAGCTGAACACGGGAGATTGGGTGACTGAGGGTTCTGGGGAGTGTGCAGACTTGATGCCCAGCATGCCCTGGTGTTCTCTAACTTTTCAGTACATTTGGTTTTCTCTGCTCCTGGTGCCTCATGTCTCCTAGATTCTCGCCCCTGTGTTTTTCTCTCTCCTTCAATCACAGAGAATTAATGGCCCAGAGGATTCCAGTATGACCTCGCCCTAACCTCACTAACAAACTCTGCAGTGACCTCATTTCTAAACAGTGTCACATGTGGAGATGTTGAGAGTTAGGAATTTCATCATATCTTCTGTGGGGAAGGGATGGACTCAGATCAACCAATAAAACTTGCTTGATCTGTATTTCCTTGCCCAGAAACTGAACTCAGCCTTGGCTAAATCCCTAAGAGGAAAACATCTCAAGTATTGTTTGGGACTTGGGAGCTGCAAGCCTGGCCCCTCATCTCATTACACACAGAAGGATTAGAGAAGTTCTCACACAAGTGATCATTGATAAAATGATCACTCACTGAGTGGGGAGGCTATGCCCAGTGTGCTGATTTATCCCTTGAGTCCCTAGCTTTGGTGAGTTTGAGTTGCAGTGGCACTGTGTGCCTCAGCCCTTTCAAACACTAACAACACTGTCTTGCTTCATCCCTGTGTATCTTCACCCACTAAGCTGAACTCCACTTTCAGTTGTTTTAGTTAATAAACATGAAATCAATTCCGTATGTTTTTGCCAGCCACACACATTCAGCACTGGCATTCTTGTGCCATTTTCTGAGAGGAGGGGTGTCCTTCCCCAGAACCACTGTGGAGTTTAGGAGGTGTGAGCTTGGGGAGTTTGCTGTAAGAAGCACTCACAAGCCTTTCTCTGCACCTGCTAGAATGTTCCATCTCACGTCTGAGGGCAAGTGCTCCTCCGTGAGTTCAGTTAAGGTGACAGCTCTGGGACAGATGGCCAAAGTGTGTGTGGGTGTGTGTGGGTGTGTGTGGGTGTGTGTGGGTGTGTGGGGGGGGCGATGAAGGCACCTTAGTCATGGCAGATGAATATCTGGACCATGTGTGGAGATGCTGCTCCCACATCTGGACTGCCTGAGTTGCAGTTTCATGGCAGGGTTGTTGTCTTTAGCTGCAGTGGAAAGATGATTCCCTGATACAGGGTCATCATGCTTCCTCTTAGTACTAGAGATGCCAATAGCGCCACCTTCCTTCTTTAAAAAAACAAAAGAGAAACACAACTAGTTCCTGAGAGCCAGTGACTCGCTACAGCTGGAGCATGACTGCCCATGGTCCATGTATACTAAGGATAAGGGAAAATACTACAATTCACTCATAAATGCACACACCGCCATACTGGATTTTGTGTTGCTTGTAATATTTTGTAACATTTTCTCCTTAGCTATTAGTATTTTCTTAGGCTGCTAATTGGTCTTTTAAAATGGTTTTTTAAAAAACTATCATATATCGTCTTAATATATGGTTGTTATATAATTATTCTAATATAATTATTAGGCATTGGGCCTGTGTCCAGTTTTTCTGTAATAGATAATGCTTTCTTCCTCGCAACTGATAGTATGTGTTCTTCTCAGGTCTGGCTTTGTTGTGTTCTTTTCCCTTCTTTTTGCTTATTACATGTATATTCACTCAGCAACGGCAGTTTCTGGTTGTTCAGTTGAGCTATGTTAAGCGCTTAGATTCTTTGTTCTCATTCATGAAATAGTTTCAGTATTAAAATAACAACTTTGAAAAGAAAAAGCAAACTTGGAAAGCATTATAATCTACAACAGAACACACAACAGAGCCAGGTGTCTATTCGTCAGTTCAGGCTGCCAGAACAAAATGTCACAAACCGAGAGGCCTAAATAATGGAAATGCTCTGACGAGGGATGTGGTCAAATAGATTCCTGTGTTCCTTAGGCCTTGGGTTTCAGCCATAGGACCACAAAAAGACACAAGGGTCCATGCCCGGTCTTAAGGGGATCAGGGAAACACAAAGGCGCGGAATGCTGGGATCACCTTGGAGTGCGGTTGCTTGCTATTTCTTAGTGGGCCAATTTCCAAAGTTGTTGAATTCCTATCCTGAACATGAGTATCTTAAGCTATTAAATCATTTTTTCCTCCCTTCTCTTCCCTCCCAATTTAGCTTTATCGCTTCTTAAAATATACCTGTATATTGTGTTGGCTTATGTTTTATTGTGGCTATATGCGTGTCTGTGGTAGATGCTTCCCCTATTATCCAAGTGTTGGGCACTCTTGCTTGATCTTCAATTGTCTTGTCTTTAACTCCTATTACCTGTCCTCTTTAATTAAAAGAAAAAATTGCCTTATTTTCTTGTGCCTTGTTGAGTTTATAAGTCTGGCTTTCCTTTTTGGTTTTCAGGGTCTTCTAATTCTCAGGCCTTATTCGTATTTGGAAATAGCATCTTACTCTTGATTCTTAAATGCAATATCCAAAATTTTCTTTTGCTTTCTGTGTGGCTCACGTATCTCCTGGGTCAGGGAGTGGGGAGGGGAACGTGATACAGAGTGGTTAACTGTGGATCCTTATGTCCACAATGGGGGTTTCCCTCAGTACAGATAGAGGAAAGGTCACTTAGCCTCCCATACTGAATTCCTGCCCGTTTCCTGCTCACTCCCTTCTGTATCTGTGTACTTCATATATCCAGATGAAAGCATCATTCAGTGATGGGCACTTGGGATTTCTGAGGAGGGTGATTTCTGATTGGCTGATCCCTACCAGCACTCAGGTTCAAGCCTCCCTGCCTCTGCAGGATGCTGACCAGCCAACCACTCTTGCATTTGCTCTGTCTTTAGATGTTATTTACTGGGATTGCTAACATGTCTGGTTTCATCAAAGATAAGCCCATATCTCTGTGTCTTTGCTGTTTGGTGGCTTAAGAACTTTTTTTCTAGAGAGGGAGAAAATGTCACTCAGCTATCTTTTTTTTTTTAAATATTTTTTATTAGGTATTTTCCTCATTTACATTTCCAATGCTATCCCAAAAGTCCCCCATACCCCCCCCCACTCCCCTACCCACCCACTCCCACTTTTTGGCCCTGGTGTTCCCCTGTACTGGGGTATATAAAATTTGCAAATCCAATGGGCCTCTCTTTCCAGTGATGGCTGACTAGGCCATCTTTTGATACATATGCGGCTAGAGTCAAGAACTCCGGGGTACTGGTTAGTTCATATTGTTGTTCCACCTATAGGGTTGCAGATCCCTTTAGCTCCTTGGGTACTTTCTCTAGCTCCTCCATTGGGGGCCCTGTGATCCATCCAATAGCTGACTGTCACTCAGCTATCTTACATTCTCATAGCACCTAGGGTCTCTTTCAGGTGGCCTTTTATTTCCTTGGTGGGAGAGGGGGACCCAGACTCCTTGGTCAAGGCAGAGGTCTCCACAGTCAAGATGGATACTCTGATCACCACTGGTGCTTCAGTGGTCACCGAAGATAATGTACAAACTCAAATCTCATTGAGGACCTTCCCAAAATGCAGAAAATGGATAAATAGTCTATTTGAATTATGAAATTTCTTGTTTGACAGTGCCCATGGCTTGTAACTACTTGGCCCAAATTAGATTTCACAGAAACATTATGTCTTGATTATAATATTAGAATTCTACAGCCAGGCACACAATGTGATTTGAAGGCCACAAACTCGCTAACTGTCAGACCGAATCTTTCTGAGCTCTTCTGTTCAGCTTTTACAAAATTGAGAAAACTAGCCAAAGCCTTCCTAGCCAGGAAGAAGCCAAGTGGGGACAATGACATCAGGTCTAAGGTAGGGGGGACGGTGGGAGTGGTGGGGGTTGTAGGATAGGACCACTTCTCTCAAGATAGTCCAGGTGAAGCTGAATGCTCATGGCCAAGTGGTACCATGTAGACTTGGCTCTGAGACACTCCAAAGCTTTAAGGATTCCAGGTCCCACACTCCAGACTGGGGAGGGAACATTTTATGAAAAGTCTTAGCTACTCTGTGTTTGCAACTTTCTGAACTTTAACCGGCATGGTTTGCATTAGCCAGAGCTCTGCAAACTGAGTAGAAAGGATTGAAACCAATTCTCTGGCGTACATGAAAATTGAGTCCATGGTTCCTGGCTCCTTAGAGGGCCTTGTGGGAGTCCCTGTGTAAAGTGATCTCTTACATGACTGATTACAACTGTGAGCCAAGCAACATCTGTACTTCCTCCTCCTCCTCCTCCTCCTTCTCCTCTTTCTCCTTCTCTTCTTCCTCTTCCTCCTCCTCCTTCTCCTCCTCTTCCTCCTCCTCCTCCTCTTCTTCCTCCTTGTCCTCTTCCTCCTTGTCCTCCTCCTCCTCCACCCTCCTTCCTCTTCCTTCTCCTCCTCTTCTTTTTCTAACAATAAACATTTTGCATGTAGAAACCGAAGTTTTCTGTAGCGGTCTCTTTTCTTTTAGTGGTAAGTAGATCGACTTGTTATATGGTTGTATAACTCAGGGAAGCACTGTCCACATTTAAAATACACATTTGGTGAGTTCTGTGATAGTAACCTTGTGACCAGTCTGAGAGATAGGGTTGTTCATCCTCTCTTTGCCTTGAGTTAGAGGAGAAAGGCCAGTATCTCAGCTGGCAGGTGCATATATGCGAAGCAGCCTCTCCCTGCCTTTCCAAACCACTTACCAGTAGTGTCACTGTTTGAAAAAGTCCTTTATTCTACTGGTGCCTTCCATACTTTCTATACCCGTGACAGAGAAGGTGCTTCCATTTCAGTTCCCAAAGGCACCAACATCTGCACTCTGATGTGAGATTCCCACCATCGCATGGTAGCAGCCAACAGGAGGAATGGGCTGTGTTAAAAGGATCTTACAGCCAGACAGACAATATGATTTGAGAACCACAAACTCAATGACTGTCAGACTCAATTTCAGCAGCCCAAAGATGTAAGGGTTGTGGAGACTAACGAAGGCAACTGTTTTTCTTGACACATTTGCTGAGGGCTGGCCCTGCAGATGGGCCCAGGCCAGAACATTTCATTGCCAGCATATTGAAAAGGTTTGAAAGTCAAAGTTACAATCCAAGCCCCAGAGAGTGGCTTCTCAGAACACTTCAGACATGTTTGATGTGGAAGGCTTCTTTTTCTTTCACTAGTCCTGATTAGAATGCACACTTGGTTAGATCTATGAATGGATTCCTTGTGTGTGTATGTGTGCTCACACATATGTGTTTATGTGTGTGGGATGGAATGTATGCATACCTGTATGTACATGTGTGGAGGCCAGAGACGATCAGATCCAAAAAAAACTCAGGACAGATGGCTAACTATGGAGCCTATCAGCAAAGTGCATGCTGGCCTCTAGGCTCTCTCAGCATCACAAATACTTGTTACTGAGTCCATGGTATCCTGGCTCAATCAGCCCCCTACCATAACATTTTCATGGGCTTCCCTTCCTCCAGCTTCTTACTCCTATGTAACTCTGCCACTTCAGCCATGTGCCCTCTTGGTCCTCTTGTCCCCCTGTCTTGTGTTCTCTCTCCCTCTCCCCTCCCCCTCCTTTTCCCTCTCCCTCTCTCCCCTCTCCCTCTTCTCGCCTGGTCCAGTCTGCCAGCCATATTAGTCCACCACTTTCTCTCCCTGCTCTGGACTCTTCCAGATGCCTCTGGCTGTTCTTACCCTCACATCTATAATAAAAACCTTTCTTTGAACCATCCCTTGGAGCACCCATGCCCTCACTTTATATATAGACTGTCTCACCAAGTAGACTAGGCTAACTGTGTAGTGAGCCCCAGGAATCTGCCTGTCTCTACCTCTTAGTGATGGGATGGTAAGTATGTGCCACCATGCCATCTCAGAAGTGCTGGTGATCGATCTCAGGTCCTCATGCTTGCAAGGCAAGCACGTTACCAGCATGGTCACCTCCACAGGCCTGGGTTCTTTTTCTTGCCAAGATAGTGCCAAAGGGAAGAATATAAACAGTAGTCCTAAAAATAAATGGATAAATAAATGTGACCATGGGCTTTCTATTGCTTAGCAAAGTAACATTTATTTCTTTCCAGAGCAGAAGGGACAACCTCCCTTGGCTTGTTGAGAAGTAGGAACAACTGGTAAAATCAGTGCTTTAGCAGAACTCCAGCTTCTTTGTGAGTCAGGAGAAGAGTCTGTGGTGACAGTGGTCTCCAGCTGACAGGATTCTTAGTTCCTTTTTTATCTACAATGGTTATTTTCTTCTCTGAGACTTTTTGTAAGGTCTTCCACTTAACTTTGTGAGAATGTCAAAATTCCCCTTTCACTTATATTGGGGCTCACACTGTGGTTGAATGTTATTGGCACATGAATGTTTTATCTCCCCTGAAATAATGTATTTTCTGCACAGGCTGGTAATGGATACTCCCATCTTGACTGGCCTCAAGTCAGTGCTTATAATGACACTCAGGAGGAGTTGGGTCCTAGCCTCTGGTGTCTCTGGAAATCATGACTTCAATAATCATACTGATCTTCTAAACATATACAATGTAAAAATGCTTCCAAGGAAAATGATTGTATATGTGTACTTGAATGAGCACGCACACACACACACACACATACACCACTTCATCTACAATTTCTGGGTCTTGAACATTTTCACAAGACCATAGACTCACAAGGAGAACTATAAATCTATGGATCATCCACAATATGGATTAACGTCTTTCTCCATTAAGGAGATAGGAAAGGACCTGGTTAGTGTGCTGAGACCTAGGCCAGACCAATGTGGGAGAGAAGAAGCTCCAAGCATCTTGTGGGCAGAGATGTCATGGGACTGAGTGCAAGGTGCTCAGATGGGCATTCAGTTTGGCTTGCAATTACTTTAGTAACTCTTTTTTGTGCTTGTATTATTTTTAACTGTGTGGAGTTGTGTGCATCTATGTAGGGGTGTGTACTGTGAGTGCAGGAACTCACGGATAAGTTTCTCTTATCTGCTGAGCCATCTCCAACCCCTGCTTTTGTAACTCTTACTGGTGTAACTGGGGTCAGGGGGAAGGGTGTCATTCACTGAAGCACTCCACTTCCTGTCTAATTAAGGGAGATGAAGAGGTTCTGAAAATTTTAGCTTGAGAATTTGTCATTGCAGGTTGTCGCCTCTTTTCGTGCCTGTTGGCTCCTAAAGTCCACACTTGGGCTGCACATAGTGTGGGGGCATTGCAGGAGAATCCAGAGCACAGGCTCATGGGGCCCTGGCCACCCTGAAGGCAGAAAGTTCCTGTGGCATCCTCAACCTGTTTTGAATACAGAACAGTTTTCTCCCAAATCAGTGCTTTACTAAGCCCCACTTTTCTGGTGTCCTTTTCTCTACCTTTGTGAGTTCTTAGTAATTAACTTAACACTGGGGAGAGAGACAGAGAGAGATAGCGAGACAGAGACAGAGAGAATGAGAGAGAGACCGAGAGAGACATAGAGAAGAGACAGAGACAGATGCAGAAACAGACAGACAGACAGAGACAGATAGACAGGCACACACACACACCACACACCCCAGTTATAATTTCAAGGTCTTGAGTGCCTGAGAATGCTCATGTCTTCATAGGAACCAGACGAGGATAAGAAGTGACTTCTCGAGGATGTTCATCTCTTCGTAGGAACCAGACGAGGATAAGAAGTGACTTCTCGAGGGAAAACCAGCTTAGGATGATGGGAAGTGTGAAGGAAACACAGAGGCGTGGGTGTCTGAATTTGCATTCATCTTCCATTTCTGTTGTTTCTAATTTGAGCTTTTGAGAGCCTTTGTTGACTGCCACCCACTAGCCCAAAGAAGAGATCATTTTCAGGCCAAAGTCTTCTGGGTTGAGAAGGGAGATTTTTCTCAGAAACTGTTGGTCTCCATTTTCAACAAATGGAGTGGGAGATGGTGTCAGTACACTAGATGGAAATTCTCAAATTATCCTCCCAGCTTCTTCAGAGGCTCCTTTTCCAGAAAGGATCACATACAAATGTCATGCGTCGTTTCTGTCATAGACGACAGGAATGTCATCACTACATAATTCCCTCCAGAGGCTCCTTGGAGTTGAGTGTTTCCACGTGGTCGCTTTCTGATGGAGGTCAGGATGAGCCGGCGCCACCCCACACGCACAGCACAGAAGGGAGATTGAGGTTCACTGAGGCTGAAGCTCAGAAGTAAGTCGTGAAAGTTTTGCTCACCATACCCTCCGGGCAACAGGTTTAATTGGGTGGAACTGATAAGCTTGATAAAGTTTGAACTATTGCTTTCTGTTTGCCAATAACAAAGTCTTACTGTGTAGGATGTTGGCTATTTTCCGCATCAAACCTCTTCTATTTTCCTGAAGATGCCACTTGCTTCCATTTCAATGAGTCTTTTGTGAACGGGGGAAAAAAAAAGAATTTTTTTCCTCTTCTGGTTTTTGCTTTTTTTTTTTTCTTTTAATTACAGCATCTTGGTGACTGACTAATAGGTAGTTTCTTTAGATTTTCTTCCGAACCCCATTCTTTAGACTCCCTTCCATCCAGAGCTCACATCGTCTCTTTGTTAGTAATTAGATGAAGCAAACAGCTCAGACACAGGTGACCTCGTCTTTGAACCTCTCACTTTTTTTTGTCTTTAAATTTCTGCCCAGCTTCCTTCCCTCCCTCCTTTTCTGCTTCCTCTTCCCACCACTTATCCTCATCCTTCTTTACCTTTCTCCTTTTCTCTCCTTCCCTCCCTCTTCCCCCCTCTTCTCCCTCCCCTGAATTGTACAGACCTTCTTATCAAGAATGTCATAACTAAAGACATTAGATTTATATTTTAAATGCTAAGAAGCTAGGAGCTATTTTTAGAAACCTCAAACCGGCAGCAATAATAACAGTGAGAAATAGAAAACAAATTTATATTTAGTGACAAAGAAATTACATACATATCATACATATACTTAAACAGATATGGCATGTTGGAATATTTTCTTCGTGATGTCCTGAAACCATAATTATTATATCTTAGTGAAATATTCAGTCAACTTTTGTCAGGCCCATGAATAATGATTTTATAAAATTTTGTGAAAGGAAAACTTAGATGTCTAAGAATTCTATTAACTATCCAGAGGTAAATATTTTGAATATAGAAGGGTTTCTTTCTATCTTGATATTGGCAACAGATTTAAGTCCGAGTTCATTTGTTGTACCTCAGGAAAATGTCTTTTTGTTAATCCTTTTAATTCAAAGTACAAGGAAAGACTATTCCAAGTAACGGCGCCTTGGAAATAAATCCACTCCTTAGCGGCACAGGGAACAGCAACTGACAGAAATATGCCGCAGATGAAGACACTGAAGCAAGTCAGCAACTGTCCAAAGATGAGGTTGTAGTGAAGCACCCCAAAAGCAGACTGTGAGCCCAGCGGCCTCTGCAACATGAGATGGGAAGCTACTTTCCAGGAAGATGCTTCGAAAGATAGATGGCACTTGGCAGCTCTCCAAGAAAGTTCCTTCCTTCCATTATTCAGACAGAAACCTTACTCAGGAGAAGCCCATCTTTTCAGGGTGTTTTCCTGTGTCTGGGCTGCTTTCCAGGAAGGAAATGAGGAGGTTGAGGTAGAGAATTTGTGGGGGAGAAAATAAAGCTAAGGGTTGGATGGGGAATATGTAGGTAAATATAAAAGATTGTATAAATTCACCTTATTTAAAGTTGTATGAAGGAATAATTACAGTTGGTGGGACACACATAACATGTATGTGCATAGTGTGTATGACGTTAATGGCATAATGGAAGAGGGCAGAAATGGAGTTTCTGGAATAAAAAAACTGCTGTGTTTTACCAAAAGGACATAAATTGCAATTAAACTGAAGGAGCTTGCTCTATACGATGTCTATGTGAGCTCTATGTGGTCCACCTGTCATCTCAGCACTCAGGAGGTAGACAGAAGGGTCTGAACTCTAATGTTGGTTACACAGGGAAATCAAGGTCCATTGGACATATGAGACCCTGTTTCCAGGAACAACATCCACAAAAATGCCCACAGTACATAAAAACAACCCTAAAAAAAAATAACAGCTGAGATGAAAATAACAAACAGAAAAGATGCAGCACTGGGGAAACGTCAAAGGATGGGTTAGAAACAGAAATGACTTGAGACATGGGGAAGACATTTCAAAAGGCTGACATAAGTCTAATTAAACTAATGATTGCATTAAATGTAAACAGACTAAATAATCCAAAGGCAGCCGTTACCAGAATGGATAAAAAATGATGATCTAGCAACGTTCTCTCTACAACAAATACACCAACTGATTTATTGTAAAAATGGTAGGAAAAAGGTACAGTATGCAAGTAGCAACCATGAAAATTATTAACTGCTATATCATTAGATAAAATAATATATAAACAAAGCAATATTACTAGAGACCCAGCAAGCCTACTTCTGGATACATGTCTGAAGGAAGTAAAGTCTACATGACAGAATAACCAGTGGTCTTATCTGAAGTGGGTGTTTCCAGAATTTTCCCACCATATTCAAAGCATTGAAAAAGTACACACAAATTGCAAAGCAGTTTAAAGAGACAGCAAAGGATATGTTGCAAAGAAACAACAGAGTGGCTGAGGGCATTTTTTTTTTTATTGTTTGTAGCTTCCTTTCTAGGCCTCCAGGAAGAGAATAAATTGGTTGTGAGATACAATAACAAGACATGTCCACCTATGCAATATTGGCACAAATGTCATGGGAATAGCCAAACATTTTCTGATTGGGTTAAGGCTTGCTTCACAAATTGAATCCCCACCTGATATCATATATTTCTGTTTAGTTTCTGTCTGAATGAGAAAGAGGGGGTATTAAAGTCATCCACTCTAACTGTATGAGGGTCAATACCTGATTTTAGCTGTAGTATTGATTCTTTTATGAAGTTGGATGCACTTGTGTTTAATGTATAAATGTTTAGAATTACAGTATCTTCTTGGAGATTTTTTTTCCTTAATGAATATGTAGTGTCCTCCACTATCTGTTCTGATTGGTTTTATTTTGAAGTCTTTTTTTGTCAGATTAAAATAGCTATGCCCATTGCTTCTCAATTTCATTTGCTTAGAATACCTTTTTCAATTCTTTTCCTCTAAGAAGGTGGCTGTCCTAGGTGGTGAGGTATGTTTTTTAGGTGCAGCAGAAAGAAGGATCCCTTGCTGAAAGGACCCAAAGATAGCTGTCTCTTGTGAGACTATGCAGGGGCCTAGCAAACACAGGAGTGGATGCTCACAGTCAGCTATTGGATATATCACAGGGCTCCCAATGGAGAAGCTAGAGAAAGTACCCAAGGAGCTAAAGGGATCTGCAACCCTATAGTTGGAACAACATGATGAACTAACCAGTACCCCGGAGCTCTTGTCTCTAGCTGCATATGTATCGAAAGATGGCCTAGTCGGCCATCACTGGAAAGAGAGGCCCATTGGACTTGCAAACTTTATATGCCCCAATATAGGGGAATGCCAGGGCCAAAAGAATGGGAATGGGAGGGTAGGGAAGTGGGGGGCGGTATGGGGGACTTTTGGGATAGCATTGGAAATGTAATTGAGGAAAATATGTAATAAAAAAAAAAAAGAAAGAAGGATCCCATTTTTTAATCCAGTAGGTTAGTCTGTGTCTTTTTATGAGTTAACTTGAGACCTTAGTATAACCCGTAGTATTAAAAGTTATAAGTTAGCAGTGTTTATTAGTCTTTGTTGTTTTGTTGTTGTAGTATGGGGTGTCCCTCGTCTTTTGATTAACTATCCTGGGATTATTTACGCCTTGTCCTCTCAGGTGTTTCTGTTGCTAAAATGAAGTTGTCCTTGAAGTGGTGCTTTTTGTACAGCTGGCTTGGTGGGCAGACATTGCTCAAATTAGTTTGTATCATGACAGGCTCTTAAATTTTTCTGATAAATGGGCATATATTCCATTTTTATGGGTAGGAGTAGTCAATATTGTCTCCTGATAAATCTACAAGTTCAATATTATCCCTATGGATATCCCAGCAGAATTATATATATATATATTTTTTTTTGTTGTTGTTGTTGTTGTTGAAGATTAATTAACATGTTGCTTTAAAAAATGTTCTGAAAACGTGCAGGGTCTAGTATTGACAGAGTGAGTTTTGAAGAAAGGATGAAGTCAGATGATTTCCAATCCCCAAACTCTTTGTTTACTCTAAACTGAAAGTTCAACATTTAAGACTGTAGGATCAGCATAGGCATGTGGACTTACAGACATATAGACATATGGACATATGGACATATGGAGATATAGACAAATGGAACCAAGAACAGAAGCTAAGGTCCCCAAATTAACTCTAATATTGATGGTCTACTGGCATTTTAATCATAGTAAAAAATAAGTCAGTGGGAGAAAGACCAGTTCTTTCAACAAATAATATTAGGACAATTAGCAATTTTCTCCATAAAAAAAAAAAAAAAAGACCTACCTCCATCTGACCTTTACATCATACACAAAATTCAGCTCAAACTGGATCATGATCTTAAATGCAACAATTAACATTCTAAACTCTTTGAAGAAAATATAGAAGAATCTATTTGTAAACATAGGTTAGCCAATAATTTCTCAAATGAACACCAAAGCTACAATCTACTTTTTTTTTAATCTAATTTGTACTTCATTAAAATTAAAAGCTCTTGCCGGGTAATGGTGGCGCACGCCTTTAATCCTAGCACTTGGGAGGCAGAGGCAGGTGGATTTCTGAGTCTGAGGCCAGCCTGGTCTACAAAATGAGTTCCAGGACAGCCAGGGCTATATAGAGAAGGCCTGTCTCAAAACAAAACAAAACAAAACAAAACAAAACAAAACAAAACAAAACAAAACAAAACAGCTCTTGGTCTTCAAAACACAACATTAAGACAATAAATACGATCCACAGGATAAAAAAATATTTGTAAACCTAATAGTTTGCACTACTAATAAAAAAATATATATGCATGCATATATGTGTCATGCATGTGTCTGTATGAACGAATACTGGGATGTGGAGAGGTACGCAAGGAGGCCTGAAGAAGGCATTAGAGACTCTGGAGCTGGAGTGTTGCAGGTGTTTGTAAGCTGCTATATATGTGAGTACTGCAAACTGAGCTTAGGGTCTCTGAAAGCTCAGCAAGCACTTTTAACCTCTGGTCTGTTTCTCTAACCCTTGATAATTTTGCCTCTGTCTCCTAAATTCTGGGATTACACTCATGAGCCATCCTGCTTACTTTGAGTTTTATATTCATAGTGGGTGATTTTTTTTGAAAATTAATATCTTCAATAATACTACTGAAGACATTCTAAGTCTAGATATTCAAAGAAATGCTATTTTGGTAGAGCTATCAATAATCTTTCTAATTTTCTTTGCTTCACAGTATAATTTCTCAGTGCTTGCTATAGCTGAAATTTGTTCTGGCCTTGTCCCTCATGCTCCAGTAGGTGGTATAGCTGGTCAACAGGGCTTCAAAACAGATTGTATGACTGAGTAATCATACAGATGTAATAAAATGTATTTGATTCTGAAAGTAAATTTTGTTTGCAAGTGTTTGACACCTACTCCCAATATTTTATTATTAATTTTTATAAATGATTTTTTGTAATTCTATAGGTAAGCATATCTAATAAATAATAAATATCTAATAAATAATAAAAGGATCTGACCTGTGGATAGCAACTATTAGCTTGTAGAAGGATCTGACCTGTGAAAAGTGACTATCAGCTTGTTCTTCTCTTATGTGGCTGATGCCATTGTAGACTAGCTAGGCAAAAAAGTGTTTTCTGAAACAAAGTATCTTGCTTTCCTCTGAGACTGTTTAATGGATTCTTATAACAGTGTGTATTAGTGTATCCAAATTATAGTCATCTTTTTGAATACCAAAAGCTCAGAAATTGAGCCAAAGAAATATCATTCCTTTTATACTTATGAACATGAAAACTAACATAATAGCTAGTGATGATGTGGCTGGCTTACAAGCATCTGTAACATTTTATTTGGTCCATAATCTCAAGAAGGAGATTCTAGAGCATTCTATTAGAACTTTGGCAATGTCTCCACTATAGAATATGTGGTGTTCTCTGGCATCTCCATTACTCAATGAACACAAACACATTCAACAATATAAAATCACAACTCATTTTTTGTATGTGTATATGATTTGTGCAGGTGTTGTATGTGTATATGTGTTCACTTACATGGGGCACATGTTTGTCGGGAGTGCACATCCACAGGCATGTGTGTGGATGTTGAGGATTGGAGTTGAAGTTGAGGTTTCTTCCTCTGTTACTCTTTTTTTTTTCCCCAAGACATGGTTTCTCTGTATAGCCCTGGCTGACCTGGAACTCACTTTGTAGACCAGGATGGCCTCAAACTCAGAAATCCACCCGTCTTTGCCTCCGGAGTGCTGGGATTAAAGGCGTGTTCCACCACGCCCAGCTGTTACTCTTCATTTTATTTATACAGGCGCTGAACCTGGAGCTTGTGAATACCACTAGTCAAGCTAACCATCTTACTCTGGTCCCCAAGTGTTGGGATTACAGCGGATGGCCATACCTGCCTGGCTTTTATGTGTATCCTGGGGATCAGAGCTCTAGTCCTTGAATGAGTATGCCAAACTTTTTCTTTATCCACTAAGACATTTCTCAGCCTTTAAACCTGGCTTTTAAGAAATGCATATGCTAGAAATTATGTCCCAATGGCTTCCATTTCTTCACTCTCTGAGACAATGAACTTATTAAAACAATGTTGCTCAAATGTTCCTGTTGCTCAAACACATTTTGATTTAAAAAAATGTCATAATTTGTCTCAGATTCTTTAAAATCATAAAATTGACAAATCTTTTCCCTTAGAGATTTGGCTTGATGTTTGGAAACAGTTGAGACTGTTCCAGGGCCAAATAGGATGATTAAACTGGTTTATCAGTCTGGAGGATGTAATTTTTAATTAAAAACAGAGTATCTCCTATCAGTGTTAATATATTTACTTACTGGGTTAATAAACTGTTTTAAGAGATGCTAGTATCCGTGGATATTACTATTATAGCATTGCCTTCATATTTAAAAGTTATAAAGATGGGCTTTCTAAGGCATTAGGAGGACATCTTTTAACTTAGTGTTTGGTGACCAAGCCTTAATTACTGAGCTGAAGTCCAGACTGCTGTCTCTAGAGCTGGGGTAGGGTGGAGCTTCTTTTTGCACTGGACAAAGCTCTGGCTTTTTCCACTTGTTCCCAAGAGTGACGTTTTAAAACAAGCCTGTGTCTTTTCACTTCGAGTTTTCCAGTGGTTCCCTCAGATCTCAAATCTTGTGCCTAGTGGTCCTCCAAGCCACAGATGAGTCCATTCATATAATCGTGCAACCAATGATCCTCTTATCTGAAGTCATAAATGAGTTTACTTTTATGAGCGTCCTGTCTTCAGTCTTCACATATCTCCTGCAGAGAGGGAGTATGTCACATGGAAGCAATTCCTCACTTCCTCTCTGCTCCCTTTACCTACCCAGAGCCATCTCCTTTCATGTTGCTGTTGAGACTTTGGAGCTCAAAGAGTCACGTGTAGAACTCTGTCTCCTTTCTTTTGTTGCAAGGGGCATCCCCTTACCCACCGTCAAATAGCTTTTGCAACTCCTTTTTCTCTGGCTGGACATGTCTGTGCCTTTCCAAAAAAGGGCTCACTGTAGAAGAACTGGCCTTAATGACACTTGTATCCCACTTCCCGTGGGAAGTTAGTGTATCCAATTACAGGCATCTTCCCTTCTTCTTCCGTGGCATATGAATACTTTGGGACAGGTAGGTGTGTATCTGGACCCTACACTCTGTCCAACTTACACACACACACACACACACACTGGTTTTGAGAAAGGGTCTTGTTGTGGATTGCTGTTTGTATTTTGATGCTAATTCTGCTCCCTCAAGAGGGGTGCCCCAATGAAGGATAGATCACATACTCAATGATTTCAGGTGAAATCTTAATTGGTCAAATAAAGGCTAGAGCCTGTGACTGGGCAGTGGAAGGAAAGATAGGGCTGGGAGTTTTAGAGAGAGGAAGAGAAGAAGGAGGAGAAGAGATAAGGAGACAGAGGAGAGAAAGAAGAACGAAAAAGGAAGAGGTAGAAGGAAGATGGAGCAGTAGCACATGGCCTGGAGGAACCACAAGTAGTAAGGGATTTCATAGCTGGGGAATAGAGTAGTGCAGTCGTATATCTGCTCAACCTGGGCATGCCGTTTATAGATATTAATTATAATTGAGTTGTGTGTTCTTTGCACAGGCTTATTGGGGTTGGAGATTTACTGCAACAAGGGCTCATGTAGCCCAGAGGACACCTCCATGATGTGAGGATTTCTCACTATGCCATAACTCCTTGAAGGTATCATTATCTCCTAATACTACTACCGTGGGGTCCAAGCTGTTTACATATGAAGTTCAGAGGGACACCAGCATACCAGGACAAAGAGGGAAAGAGAGGTTAAATGTGACATCTGGGTTCTGTGACTTAGCATGATACTGCCATTTATTGACCCGTGGACTGCTGTACCCATGTGCAGCACGCATCTTTGGGAAGGAAGGAAAACTCCCATTAATGTCCATCCCACCCCACTCCACACATTCTCAGCTACTCCACTCTTCTCTCCTGTCTAATTCCTGCTTGTGATAGCTAATCTTGATCCTCAGTTTGATGGGATTTAGAATCCCCAAGGAAGCATATCTCTGGATGTGCCTTAGCTGGACTACGGAGTGAGACCTTGTATCTCAAAAACAAACAAACAAACAAACAAACATCCCCAAATGGGTGGATGGGGCAAAGGATAACCACCAAAGGAACCAATCAATGATAATAACAGTAGGGAAGGGGAACTATTTGAAAGGAACTCATGTAAGTGTTTCTTAAACTAAATGTTTCCAGAAAGGTTAAACTGAAGGGGGGAGAGCCACCCTGAATATGGACAGCACCATTAGTCCGTGGGTTCTGATCATGAACTTAATAAACACGAGAAAGTGATCCAAATCTCACAGTTCATCTCTCTGTTCCTGACTCCGATTCAATGTGGCCAGCTGCCTTCTGCTCCTGTCAGCGTGCCTTCTCTACTGTGTTCTCCTAAACTGTAAGCCAGAATAAGACCCTCCTTCCTTAAGCTTTCTATAGGGTCTCATATCAGTGAGAACAGTAACAAATATACTACTTTTTTTTTTTTTTTGACAAGTTCAGCTCAGAGCTGTCCCCTCCTACTGCATCCAGTCTGACATGGTCCTGGAAACTGACTGGGGAGATGAAGGACTGAAGAAAGGACAGACAGACTGACACATGTACGGACAAGCTGGGGATCAGGAGTGAGCACTGATGAAGCTGGGCACTCAGGAGGCAGAGGCAGGCAGATCTCTCCAAGCTTGAGGTCAGCCTGGTCCACGGAGTGAATTCTAGAGGAGCCAGGGCTACACAGAGAAACCTTGATGAGCAGTAGCACCAACTGCACACAGCCTGAATCTCAGTGTGTTTATTACATACAGCACAGAAGGGAGGAAGTTAGCTAGTCTTAGAGGAGGTCTCTGGGGACCAATCGTAGGCTGCAGTCATCAGGGAGGAAGACTCTGCAGCTGCTAGTTTGTGCACACTTGCCTCAATTGTTTATAAACGCCTGTACTGGGACCAGAGGAAGCGTTTGCCACTCCTCCGAGCCTTACCCAGAGGACGCCTTTGCCAAGTCTCATGGGTCTGAGACAGTTGCGTTCCTGACATGGCAGTTCCCGTATCAACAATATGCATTTACTTGGGACTTTCTCCCTTCCCTATACCTTCGTTCCAGGCTTTCTCTACTCCTCGTTCCCTGCGAGAAGTTTCCTAAAGCAGATTCTGAAGCTGATCCTCTGCCGTGCTTCTCTACAACCTCTGCTGAGGGACAAGTGCTCCCAGCCTGTTTCCACTTCTGTCTAGCTACTCTGATTCTCTCCTTAGACCTCAAGGGAGGGAGTACGGTGGCTTCTGCATCACCACATTCCAGGGTCACCAAGAATGCTGAAATGCAAAAGGAGCTATGGAGGAAGTTTTAGTGGCCACAACCAGCCCTCCTCTGCCATGTGGCAATGACGAATTGGGATGGTTAGAGAACTTTCCACTTGCATCTTTTCCTTGTGCCCTGTGGCTTAGCCTTCCAAGTTCTAGTGATGCCTGCTGGAGGATACATTTCCAACAGTGGCATCTGAGGGGTTGGAATGACTTAAGACAGGCTATGATAATGGTCACATCTCAGACGTGGATGCTTTAAAAGCTTGGCTGGTCTATATCGATGTAGAAGGTTTTTGAACAAATTTAACTCAACCTTATTGGGATTTTCAAGCAAACGACTTTCATTTATATTCACAAGCATATTAGTGCAATGTACAACGTAAGAAGTGCTTACATGAGTCCGTTTCAAGTAATCTACCTTCACTGTTGTTATTCATGGTTGGTTGGTTTGATGGATTTTGTTTCTTTTCCCCTTCCCTTCCCTTCCCTTCCCTTCCCTTCCCTTCCCTTCCCTTCCCTTCCCTTCCCTTCCCTTCCCTTCCCTTCCCTTCCCTTCCCTTCCCTTCCCTTCCCTTCCCTTCCCTTCCCTTCCCTTCCCTTCCCTTCCCTTCCCTTCCCTTCCCTTCCCTTCCCTTCCCTTCCCTTCCCTTCC
Source organism: Mus caroli (assembly GCF_978045245.1). NCBI lineage: Eukaryota > Metazoa > Chordata > Mammalia > Rodentia > Muridae > Mus > Mus caroli. Next base: position 91,892,922 of record NW_028227270.1, read on the forward strand.
CTTCCCTTCCCTTCCCTTCCCTTCCCTTCCCTTCCCTTCCCTTCCCTTCCCTTCCCTTCCCTTCCCTTCCCTTCCCTTCCCTTCCCTTCCCTTCCCTTCCCTTCCCTTCCCTTCCCTTCCCTTCCCTTCCCTTCCCTTCCCTTCCCTTCCCTTCCCTTCCCTTCCCTTCCCTTCCCTTCCCTTCCCTTCCCTTCCCTTCCCTTCCCTTCCCTTCCCTTCCCTTCCCTTCCCTCTCTCTCTCTCTCTCTCTCTCTCTCTCTCTCTTTCTCTCTTTCTCTCTTTCTCTCTTTCTTTCTCTCCAAGTCAGGTTCCCATTCTGTAGCTCAGCCTAGAGTGAAACTTGAAATTCTCCTGCCTCAGTGCCCAGAGCCATACAAGGCTCTCTTACTTTCCTGAGACGACTCAGATTGTGGGATGGCCCACCTTTCTCTTGGCCAGCACAGTTTCACAGGGAACAGGAAGTGGATGAACGCACAGAGCCACCCCTGGAGTGGCTGAACTGTTGGGAACCCCAAGCTAGAGAATCTGCTTCCTCATCACCAGAGAGGTGATCAGAGCTTACTAGACACATCACTGGTGTACACCAGGATGTACCAAATGCCATACTTCTGCATCTTGGTGCTTTCTTCTTCCTCTCACTTTCTCCACATCTGCTGCTCCCTCATTTTCCCTCTTCCAGCCCTCTCACCCGTTTCCTTCTGTTCCCTTTGTGTCTCTCCTCTGTCCTTAGTGGAGACAAAAAAATACAAGTAGTACTACTATAAATATAAGGTATGCCAAACCATGTGTGTGAAGCTTGAACATATATCAGAATTAAACATAATTACAGTGCACATATATGTATGTGTATATACATATGTGTGTATATGTGTGTACATGTGTGTATATGTGTTCATATGTGTTTGTATGTGTATGTGTGTTTATATGTATATATACATATATGTGTATATGCATGTTTCTATGTCTTTATATGTGTGTTTCTATGTGTGCATATATGTGCGTATGTTTATATGTATGTACACACATGTGTGTATATGTGTATGTGTTTCTATGTCTTTTTATGTGTGTGTTTACATGTGTATATATATATGTATATATGTATGTTTATAGGTATGTGTTTATATGTATATATACATATGTGTGTATGTATGTGCATATTTGTTTATATGTGTGTATACACACACACACACACACACTCTGAATGATTGATTGTATGGCATAAAGTTCCTCACTTTTGGTGAGTTAATTTTATTTTTCAGTGTTGGAAGATTTAACCCAGGGCCTTACAGGAGTCACATATGGTAAATTCCATTCCCCATCTCTCAGAAGTTCCTCTCTTAGTCTTTCACCTGTTTGTAAGACATCCACTCCCTACCCCTTTTTGTTTTTTCTTGGAATGAGTCCTACCCTGTCTGTCTCCTTTGCACCCCTGGCATTCCTGCTGCATTCAGACAAGCTTCTGGAAGGGACGTGAATGGCAGGCATCCACCAGGGAAGGCAGCAGCCTGGAGCAGAGAACCTCCTCGGGAACAGGCTCCCCTGTGCCTTTGCACTGAAGCTCCAGCCTTGGAGCAGAACCTTGATTTTGCAGTGAGGGCTGGGTTCCCCCCCCAGCAACTCTGAAAGCCATCTCTCCTCCTCCAGAAGGCCTCTGCTCTCAGCCACAGACTCATTTTTCTGAGGCAGCAGAGTTGCCAGCTCAGGGCATAGCATGGAGGGCCAGCTTGGGCTGTGCTTTGTCTCTTCTGTCACCGCAAATGAACCAGAAAATTCTCTGAAGAGACAGGCCCCAGCAGATAGAGGCTTGATTTCTTTTGTGTGCACACGTGTGTTGTGCCTAAGAAATCATTATCCAGCCTTGGATGGGGTCATTTTCTTCTCTCTTTCAGGACAGCGCTATAAATTTAATTATTTGGTCACTGCCACTTTAATTAAAAAGGCCTCTCCCTAGAGGTTTCCTTTTGAAATTTCCAGGAGATTAGGATTATCCACGACATGTCAGCATTTTTTTTAATATCCATATACTATATGGTTCCTATAGTAATATAAAAATGAAATACTGAGATATGAGAAGCTAATCATAGCCTACATTTCTCTCCTAATAATCCCAGATTACATTAATCATAAATGTCAGCCACGTCTCGAGATGACTTCTTGACTTTTGACAAAAAGCCTTCATTTTGGCCCTTTAAATTCCAAAGTCAAGGAGAATGTAACATTCAGAATAATTATTAGCATTATTTTACTTTGACATTTCACCCCTGCCTCTAGTTTAACATTCCACCCAGGCAGCGAAGATGAATGTCATCTTCCGACTCACTGGAGGGAATTGCCCCAATTAAACCTGACTTAAAGGCTATTGGAAATGCTGTATTAATTTGCCGTCCTTCTTTAACATAGAAAATATCTCATGAAGGAGAAGAATTTTCATTAAAACCATTAAGGATTTACCATGACATGAACAAGCAGGTTTTTTTGAATTGACTTTTTCTCCTCCTCAGGCTAGCATAATAATCAGTGTGTACTTGGTCACACCAGGGTCTCCCTGCTGGCACACAGCCCGTCAGGACTCGTCTCCTTCTTGTCCTTGCAGCTCAAAGGTCATCGTTATGGTTTTGTTCCTTCTAAAATGATTAGAGGTGTCTTTCAGAAATCCCGGTCTTCCCAGGGAGCAGAGCTGCTGAAGGGAACAACAGTTCCTGGATTACACCTTCTTGCCCCGCAACTATTCCAGCACACAAAAAGTGAGGCTATTTATTGAGGAATGCTCTGTATTTTTTTGTTATTTGGGTGTTTGTTTGTTTGTTTTGCTGTTTTTAAAGCCTCTAGTCCCACATTTGTTATTTACGATGGAGGGATGATCTGGCTTCTAAAACATACGAACAGTGAACACTCGTCCAAACAGTTTCCAACTCATTCTTTAATGTGTCTCAAGTGCCTCAAAATGAAGTTAGATTGATCCTCATAATTCATCCTCATAATGCATAGAGATCCAGGTGAGGTTTGATCTCGAGTTGGGCAACTCTCTTCTGAGCTCTCCCTTCTTTGAGTATCCTGCAGTGAACTTTCTCCCAGAACCTAAAGTGCAAAGGAACAGTATAGCCTATGCTACCCGGAAGGCTATGTGCCCATGGATTCTTCATCTGTGAAGTGGGTGCTAATACTGTTAGATTGACAGAAGTATTCAATGAAATGGGAAGTGTTTAAGCTCTGGATCCAGGCCTGACCAAGTTTGTGTCTTTCCAACCACTCAGAAGTGGACCGGAGCAAACCCTCCTACTTGGCGTCATCTTCTGGCATTTGCTTTGAGTTGCAGGGCAAGCTGTGAACACATAGTTCCCTGTGAGTATGGGGTGCAGCTGGGTCTGGGTTGTTCGTTTTGCAGCTGTCAGTGGGGAAGCTGTGGGAACATGGCTTCTTCTTTGGAAGCCAGACAGGGTTCCTAGCCCCATCTTGCTTGAACCAGTGGTGTTTCTATTTTGTCAACTCATCTTGATTTGCCCCTTGGATGTTTGTCTGATTGGATGGCACTTCTGGACCTGGATAACCTGTGTTGGCTGACACCTATGTTGCACCTTTGCCTTTCCTGTTGACCTTGGCCAGTGTCTCTTCAACTTGTGCTGTCCTCTGTGCCTGTATCAACCTCCCCCATTGTCCCATTCCTGTGGCTGCTGGCTGGACACGGAATCCATCCATCCATCCCCAAGCAGTCTAGGCTGGTTCTTGATTCCACTCTCACAAGCAAATCCTCTCCTCACTAACACCTGCCTCTCAGTGCTTCTTGATGTCTTTATCAGAAGGAACTTAATATCACTTTGCATCTGGGCATGTCTGAACATCATCATAGAAGGAATACTTCTTTCCTATTGCTAAACTCTCAGATAAACAAACAAAATATTAAAATATTTCAGATATACAAAAAAATCAAAGAATAAGTTGACAGCCATCATAATCATGATGTCTGGTTGTGTCCCCTTAAGTTCACCTTGATCCTCAAATTCACATATTAAGGGGAATTTTGAGTGTGATTTAAGATTAGATGTTGTTTATAATTTTCTTCTGGGGGGAGGGATTCAAATAAATATCTGTGTATTTATCTGTAGGCACTGATGATGAACCAGAGAAACAATTTCAACCAAGTCTAGCTTAGCTTGATAAAGCAGTGAGTTTCCTGGAGTTCTTTTCAGAGGTGACTCAGGTAGACGCATCACTGCAAAGCCCACCACGGCATGCATGATAATTCACAGAAGCTGCAACTCTGAAGCGCCCTCCCCATTTCAAAGGTAACTCCACTAGAGAGCCTCTACTCCTGGGAATTATTGACTGCTTTTTGTATCCTGGGGGCTGGGGAGAATGTCATGTGAATTTCATAACTTTCATGAACTTCCTGAGCCTTGTATGTTTTCTTTGCTTCCTGAGTCTTGTGGGCCTCTTTCCAGGAAAGAGTGCTTAGTTTGGAGGAAAGAGCTACATAACTGATCCAGTCATAAAGGTAAAGCCTTTGAAAGCTTTAGCAGCTTTGCAAGGTAGGAAAGAGAGGCCTGAGCTAGCATGTATGTTCTGTCCCAACATGTCATGCCCTCCATGATGTTATGGTACAGCATGAGGGCCCATAGTACCTTGAGTTATGACCTTATTTTGGGAAAGTATATTGATGTAATTAGTTAAGCCACATAGCACATAGAGTGCTATGGTTCACTACCCAGGCTACAGAATCATGAGCCAGATTACCTTCTAATTGGCCATGAGCATCAGTTATAGCAACAGAAAATGGAGTACCACAGATACAGTCTGAACACTTAGCTGTGTTTTGTCACCTTTTAAAATAATTGAATGTTAAGTATAGTTGCGTCTCCTTTCTGTCTCCCTACTGTTCTCTGGAGGGAGGTTTTGTCCTCAAACTATTTTTCTTCACACATGTTTTGCATATTTACTATGCATTTATATGTCCATAAATACTGTATAGCATTGCTTTCTATTTACAATGTCATGCAATTTAAAATGTATGTTTTATACTGTACATGTCTATTATGGGTTGAATTGTGTCATCTTCCCTCCCTGAAGCCCTAAGTACCTTGAATGATGACCTTATTTGGGAAAAAGTACATTGCAGCTGTAATTAGTTAAGCCGATACTACCACACAGCAGTAGGGGAAGTCCCTGTGGTTGGTGGCCTTACATAATGAATGCCATGTGAAGAGACAGGGGTTTCCAGAGGGAAAGATTTCCAGTGTGAAGATACATACTGAAAATATTGTATGACTTTTTCCTGGGGAAATATAAAGAAACATCTGCCCCCAGGTAGAGAGAGCATTTCTTGATGAGCTAATGTGTTTGCTGGAGTTATCTATGGGAATGTGGGTGACTCACCAGCAGCTACAATCACCAAGAAATCCCCTGAGTGACAAATGGGTAGCAACACCATTGAGAAGTCCCACCACAGGGAACTGTTTACCTCTTACATAGAGGGACTGGAATCTCTGGGTGTTGGGAGGCTGTGTAAAGATCTCCTGAGGGATTCAGGACCCTCCCCTCTCCTTCTACATGGAATGTCAGTAGTCCTGGTCATCCCAAGAAGGTCTCAAGTAGATTATCACAGCTGCTCTGGTTTAAGATGTTAGTAGCCCAACAAAGTCTTCCAAGTCAGCTGTTGTACAGTCAGTGAGCCAGGGCAGTTCTGTGTGTGTGTGTGGGGGGGGTGTTTCCTTTGCCTCATGGTTGTACATTTTAACTTTAGTGATGTTGAGGGTAGAAGATGAGCATTTTATTTTAACCAGCACCAGTAGGATTAGAAGCATTTTGCAGAGCACATGTCACACCGCCAAGTGAAAACACATTGGGTACCTACTCTTTGCCAGAAAACAAACAGTGAGGAGGACAATGGGCTACAAATGAGAAACATGACCCTAACTGACCAGAAGGCCAATAATGGGGCCATGGCCAACGTGGCACAAGTGCTAAGACATGGCTTCCAGAGAGGAAGGGTTGTACAGAATCATCATGATATTGGCGGAAAGCTGACTCCTCAGTCACAGTGCTTCTCGCCTGGCAGCTGGCATCTGAGCTCCTGGAGCAATGATCACCAGAAAGCATAGTAGTAAGGCCCTCCCTTAAGTGCTCTGATTCTCAAAGTGTGGGGTGGAGAGTATGTATTTCTAGTTAGTTCCTGGTGACCTAGGAGTGCACTAAGAACCTCTTCTATGCTGCAGTCAGTCTCGCTGTAGTTGTTGGCTGGGTTGTTGTTGTTGTTGTGGCTGGGTTGTTGTTGTTGTTGTTGTTCTTCTTCTTCTTCTTCTTCTTCTCCTTCTCCTTCTCCTTCTCCTTCTCCTTCTCCTTCTCCTTCTCCTTCTCCTTCTCCTTCTCCTTCTCCGTCTCCGTCTCCGTCTCCGTCTTCCTCCTCCTCCTCCTCCTCTCCCTCGTCTTCCTCCTCTTCCTCCTCCTTTTTCTTCTACAGGATCTCATGTAGCCTTGGCTAGCGGAGGTTGATCATAAATTGATGACTAGCTTCCCAAGTACTAGAATCATGGCATTTGCCACAGTAGCTAGTCCTGTCTTTGTATTTTAACTCTGTTGCTGTTTTCTTTCTATTTTTGACAAGTTCTTGCTATACAGCTCAGACTGTCCTTGAACTCGTGACTCACCCAGCTCCCTGGGTGCTGGCATCACAAGGTGTTGCCACCACACTTAGCTTGGTTTTGATTGTTTCACTAAGTGTCTAAAGCCTAGAGTTTGCTGTACAGCCCAAGCTATATATTTTTTACCATGGATTAATTTTCAGTGAGATTGAAAAAATCTTTGTCAGAGCCTGCATTTAAATTTTTCCCTCTGGTGAAGTTTTGGGGTTTTATTTTCTTTGGGGGACTTGCAGTGCCAGCGGTCCTGAGTCAGTATCCCAGGTCAGTTTCTTAGGCGCACTTGCTATCCCATGCAGGAAGGAGAGGTTCCAGCTCACATCTGTACCTACAAAGCTTGGGCTGCAGAGTTTCCCCTCTCACGTAAGGCCACTGGTATAGCATGATGTTTTCATTTCCGAATTGCCATTCTAGGCCTTTGTGTAGGGGTCTTCTTGGTCCCTGTTACACAATAAATTGGGTCCTGCCCAAAATGTGCATGTTAATCCCTAATTAACTCCCAATTACTTTGTAAAGTGACTATGGTTAGGAAAAGACACAAAGGCCTTCATAACTGAAGTACTGTTATGAAGAGGAAGATACCATGTACGGGAGGGAAGATCACATGGGGATCACGTGAGCATCAATCGAGCAGCACTATTTCAAGATGGCAGGCATCAGCAAGCCAAGGAAAGGCCACAGGAGAAGCCCTCCTTTCTCAGCCTCCAGATCTCTGAGTATATACATTTCTGCTGTTTGAGCTACCTGGTCTGCAGTATCTTTTCATCACAGCCCTAGCAAACCAACAGTTTGTCACCACCATTATTGTATTGTCGTCATCATTGTCCTCTTCCTCCTCCTAATGCAGTGCTGGGGAATGACTCCAGGACTTAAGCATGCAAGGCAAGTATTCTACCACTGAGCCACACCCCAAACAACAGCTCCTTTTAATGTAACAGGAGTTCTGAGTCTAGGACTTCACCCTCTCTCCGTCCTCTCTAGGGCAGAGCACTACATCTCTCCCCAGGGTTGAGCATCCTCCTTCTGCAGCTGGGTGGTCCAGAAACCCAGAGAAAAACCAGGGAGCACTTCTCTTCACTCTTCTTCCTCTAATTCCCTTAATTTGGCTTCAATTTAGTTCTTTCTAGATGTCCTGTTTTATCATCTAACTGGTATCTTTATAACTAGAGGAATCCAGTCCATCTCAGACTCAGACATCCTGTTGCTAGGGGTTAGTGCTTCGTTTTTTAAATCTGTTTGGTGCTTTTCCTGCATCCAATTTTATCCTGCTTTCCTCCCATGATTTATTATTATTATTATCATTATTATTATTATTAGTTAATTGCAGCTGGCTTAGAGTTTTAAAGGTTCAGTCCATTATCATCATGGTAGGAAGCATGGCAACATGCAGGGAGACATGGTACTGGAGAAGGAGCTGAGAGTTCTACATCTTGATCCAAAGGCAGGCAAAAGGAAACTGTCTTCTGCAGGCACCAGGAGTAAGGCCTCTTCTCTCCTCCCATGATTTTTAAAGGCAGTATCACCACAGTCACACTCCTGATTTAAAAAACAACAACAAAAACCAAAGCTTGGGGTAGTTAAATGTTCCTGTGGTGATCTTACAACTCATACACTCTGGGGTAAACCCCAGAGACGTGGGTTATTACAACCCAAGTGCCCCAGGGGCAATTCTAGAAGGACCATGAGCAGGACTCCTGCTCTACAGACCTGAGAGAAAGCAGGTGAATAGAGTGACTTGTCCTTGAACATCCCCAGTTCAGTGAAGGGAATTTGAGGCAGAAGAGTGAAGAGAAGCAGCCCTGGATATTTTCTGGGTTTCTGGACCACCCAGCTGCAGAAGGAGGATGCTCAACCCTGGGGAGAGATGTAGTGCTCTGAACTAGAGAGGACGGAGAGAGGGTGAAGTCCTGGACATAGAACTCCTGTTGCATTAAAAGGAGCTGTTGTCTGGGGTATGGCTCAGTGGTAGAATACTTGCCGTGCCTGCTTAAGTCCTGGAGTCATTCTCCAACACTGTGTGAAGAGGAAGAAGAAGAAGACAAAAGCCAGGGAAGTGTTGCCTTCCAAGTCAAGCTGCAAGTGCTGTCCTGAACACTGACTTTGGCTGCTTTCTTTCTGTGGCTCTAAAAGTGTCTCTTGAGAACATTCATGCCACTGAATTGTTTGAGATTGATTTTCATCTCTTCATGCCCGGCATTAAGCAGACATTCTTTCTAATTTTTGTTCTAGTAAATTCTTCTGCCAGCATCCCAAGGATTTTCTTTATTAGCAGATGATCCTGGAACCCTGTCCAGTGCAGTGCATAGGACAGGAGGAAACTGACAGAAATGTTGACTGATCTACTGGATCTCGACCTTAGGTGTTTGGCTTAGAAATCAATTTGAAGGTGAGTTTTCCTTGTCCCCAGACCGGCTTAGTAGTGTCCAAGGAAGTTTCTTTCATTCACACACCTGTTTCCTGGGATCTGACTTTGAACTCACTCTCCACTAGGTACTCGGAAATCTATGCCAGTTACAATTTCTCTTGTAATTTTTCTCCTTTACTAGACACATAAAAACAATACATTTTTGCCAAGTACAGTGTGACAGCTTGATACACATATGTAGTATGTAATGATCAAGTCAACATTTCTCAGGATTGGAGAGACCGTTCTGTTACAAGATATTTGTGAATCTCTAGACTGTGTTATTAAAAAGAAAGAAAGAAAAAGAAAAAAAAGAAAAGAAGAAGAAGAAGAAGAAGAAGAAGAAAGGAAAAGAAAAGAAAAGGAAATAGTGCTGGGGCGCAGGGTCGGCTGACACTCGCCAGCTACCCACAACACCCACCACAGGATCTTAAGACTTCTGGAGAGTGGAACACAGCTTCTGCTCCAATCCAATTGCGCGCGGGACCTGAGACTGCATTAGTTAGGGAAGCAGAAACCGGCCTGAGTAGGGCCACAGGCCTCATCCGGCAGGATCAGCGCCGGGGTAGCTGGAGCGCAGGGTTGCCTGACACCCGCCAGCTACCCACGACCCCCGCCGCAGGATTTTGGGACTGCTGGTGAGTGGAACACAGCTTCTGCTCTAGTCCAATCACGCGGGACCTGAGACTGCTCTGGTTGGGGAGAGAGAAATCCGGCCTACATAGGGCCACAACCCTCTTCCGGTCAGAAAAGCACCGGGGCAGCTGGGGCGCAGGGTCGGCTGACACTCGCCAGCTACCCACAACACCCGCCACAGGATCTTAAGACTTCTGGTGAGTGGAGCACAGCTTCTGCTCCAATCCAATTGCGCGCGGGACCTGAGACTGCATTAGTTAGGGAAGCAGAAACCGGCCTGAGTAGGGCCACAGGCCTCATCCGGCGGATCAGCGCCGGGGTAGCTGGAGCGCAGGGTTGCCTGACACCCGCCAGCTACCCACGACCCCCGCCGCAGGATTTAGAGACTGCTGGTGAGTGGAACACAGCTTCTGCTCCAATCTTTAAACAGTGACAACGATAACAACTAACCCCAGAGATTACCAGATGGCGAAAGGTAAACGTAATAATCTTACTAACAGAAACCAAGACCACTCACCATCATCAGAACCCAGCACCCCCACTTCGCCCAGTCCAGGGCACCCCAACACACCGGAAAAGCTAGACACGGATCTAAAAGCATATCTCCTGATGATGGTAGAGGACTTCAAGAAGGACTTTAATAACACACTTAAAGAAATACAGGAGAACACTGCTAAACAGGCAGAAGACACTAAAGAGGAAGCACAAAAATCCCTTAAAGAATTGCAGGAGAACACTGCTAAAGAGTTACAAATCCTTAAAGAAAAACAGGATAACATAATCAAACAGGTAGAAGTCCTTACAGTAAAACAGGAAAACACATCCAAACAGATGATGGAAATGAACAAAACCATACTAGACCTAAAAAGGAAGTAGACACAATAAAGAAAACCCAAAATGAGGCAACACTGGAGATAGAAACCCTAAAAAGAAATCTGGAACCATAGATACGAGCATCAGCAACAGAATACAAGAGATGGAAGAGAGAATCTCAGGTGCAGAAGATTCCATAGAGAACATCGGCACAACAATCAAGGAAAATGTAAAATGCAAAAAGATCCTAACTCAAAACATCCAAGAAATACAGGACACAATGAGAAGACCAAACCTACGGATAATAGGAGTGGATGAGAATGAAGATTTTCAACTCAAAGGACCAGCAAACATCTTCAACAAAATTATAGAAGAAAACTTCCCAAATCAAAAGAAAGAGATGCCCATGAACATACAAGAAGCCTACAAAACTCCAAATAGACTGGACCAGAAAAGAAATACCTCCCAACACATAATAATCAGAACAACAAATGCTCTAAATAAAGATAGAATACTAAAAGCAGTAAGAGAAAAAGGCCAAGTAACATATAAAGGCAAGCCTATCAGAATTACACCAGATTTTTCACCAGAGACTATGAAAGCCAGAAGATCCTGGACGGATGTTATACAGACACTAAAAGAACACAAATTCCAGCCCAGGCTACTATACCCAGCCAAACTCTCAATTAACATAGATGGAGAAACCAAAGTATTCCATAACAAAACCAAATTCACACATTATCTCTCCACGAATCCAGCCCTTCAAAGGATAATGACAGAAAAAAACCAATACAAGGACAGGAACCACGCCCTAGAAACAACAAGAAGGTAATCCCTCAACAAACCTAAAAGAAGACAGCCACAAGAACAAAATGCCAACTTTAACAACAAAAATAACAGGAAACAACAATTACTTTTCCTTAATATCTCTTAATATCAATGGACTCAACTCCCCGATAAAAAGACATAGACTAACAAACTGGCTACACAAACAAGACCCAACATTTTGCTGCTTACAGGAAACTCATCTCAGAGAAAAGGATAGACACTACCTCAGAATGAAAGGCTGGAAAACAATTTTCCAAGCAAATGGCATGAAGAAACAAGCTGGAGTAGCCATTCTAATATCTGATAAGATTGACTTCCAACCCAAAGTCATTAAAAAAGACAGGGAGGGACACTTCATACTCATCAAAGGTAAAATCCTCCAAGAGGAACTATCAATCCTGAATATCTATGCTCCAAATACAAAGGCAGCCACATTCATTAAAGAAACTTTAGTAAATCTCGAAGCACACATTGCACCTCATACAATAATAGTGGGAGACTTCAACACACCACTTTCACCAATGGACAGATCATGGAAACAGAAACTAAACAGGGACACAGAGAAACTAAGAGAAATTATGAATCAAATGGATCTGGCAGATATCTACAGAACATTCTATCCTAAAACAAAAGGATATACCTTCTTCTCAGCACCTCATGGTACCTTCTCCAAAATTGACCACATAATTGGTCACAAAACAGGCCTCAACAGATACAAAAATATTGAAATTGTCCCATGCATCCTATCAGATCACCATGGACTAAGGCTGATCTTCAATAACAAAATAAATAATAGAAAGCCAACCTTCACGTGGAAACTGAACAACACTCTTCTCAATGATACCTTGGTCAAGGAAGGAATAAAGAAAGAAATTAAGGACTTTTTAGAGTTCAATGAAAATGAAGCCACAACATACCCAAACTTATGGGACGCAATGAAAGCATTTCTAAGAGGAAAACTCATAGCTCTGAGTGCCTCCAAAAGGAAACTAGAGAGAGCACACATTAGCAGCTTGACAACACACCTAAAAGCACTAGAACAAAAGGAAGCAAATTCACCCAAGAGGAGTAGACGGCAGGAAATAATCAAACTCAGGGGCGAAATCAACCAAGTGGAAACAAGAAAAACTATTCAAAGAATCAACCAATCAAGGAGCTGGTTCTTTGAGAAAATCAACAAGATAGATAAACCCTTAGCCAGACTCACTAGAGGGCACAGGGAAAGCATCCTAATTAACAAAATCAGAAATGAAAAAGGAGACATAACAACAGATCCTGAAGACATCCAAAACACCATCAGATCCTTCTACCAAAGGCTATACTCAACAAAACTGGAGAACCTGGATGAAATGGAGAAGTTCCTAGACAGATACCAGGTACCAAAGTTGAATCAAGATCAGGTTAATGATCTAAACAGCCCTATATCCCCCAAAGAAATAGAAGTAGTCATTAATAGTCTCCCAACTAAAAAAAGCCCAGGACCAGATGGGTTTAGTGCAGAGTTCTATCAGACCTTCAAAGAAGATCTAATCCCAGTTCTTCACAAACTATTCCACAAAATAGAAACAGAAGGTACTCTACCCAACTCATTCTATGAAGCCACAATTACTCTGATACCTAAACCACAAAAAGACCCAACAAAGATAGAAAACTTCAGACCAATATCCCTTATGAATATTGATGCAAAAATCCTCAATAAAGTTCTTGCTAACCGAATCCAAGAACACATCAAAACAATCATCCATCCTGACCAAGTAGGTTTCATCCCAGGGATGCAGGGATGGTTCAATATACGGAAATCCATCAACGTAATCCAGTATATAAACAAACTCAAAGACAAAAACCACATGGTCATCTCATTAGATGCGGAGAAAGCATTTGACAAGATCCAACACCCATTCATGATAAAAGTCTTGGAAAGATCAGGAATTCAAGGCCCATACCTAAACATGATAAAAGCAATCTACAGCAAACCAGTAGCCAACATCAAAGTAAATGGTGAGAAGCTTGAAGCAATCCCTCTAAAATCAGGGACTAGACAAGGCTGTCCACTTTCTCCATACCTATTCAACATTGTACTTGAAGTCCTAGCCAGAGCAATTCGACAACAAAAGGAGATCAAAGGGATACAAATTGGAAAAGATGAAGTCAAAATATCACTTTTTGCAGATGATATGATAGTATATATAAGTGACCCTAAAAATTCCACCAGAGAACTCCTAAGCCTGATAAACAGCTTCGGTGAAGTAGCTGGATATAAAATTAACTCAAACAAATCAATGGCCTTTCTCTACACAAAGAATAAACAGGCTGAGAAAGAAATTAGGGAAACAACACCCTTCTCAATAGTCACAAATAATATAAAATATCTTGGCGTGACTCTAACTAAGGAAGTAAAAGATCTGTATAATAAAAACTTCAAGTCTCTGAAGAAAGAAATTCTAGAAGATCTCAGAAGATGGAAAGATCTCCCATGCTCATGGATTGGCAGGATCAACATTGTAAAAATGGCTATCTTGCCAAAAGCAATCTACAGATTCAATGCAATCCCCATCAAAATTCCAAATCAATTCTTCAACGAATTAGAAAGTGCAATCTGCAAATTCATCTGGAATAACAAAAAACCTAGGATAGCAAAAACTCTTCTCAAGGATAAAAGAACCTCTGGTGGAATCACCATGCCGGACCTAAAGCTCTACTACAGAGCAATTGTGATAAAAACTGCATGGTACTGGTATAGTGACAGACAAATAGACCAATGGAATAGAATTGAAGACCCAGAAATGAACCCACACACCTATGGTCACTTGATCTTCGACAAGGGAGCTAAAAACATCCAGTGGAAGAAAGACAGCATTTTCAACAAATGGTGCTGGCACAACTGGTTGTTAACATGTAGAAGAATGCGAATCGATCCATTCCTATCTCCTTGTACTAAGGTCAAGTCTAAGTGGATCAAGGAACTTCACATAAAACCAGAGACACTGAAACTTATAGAGGAGAAAGTGGGGAAAAGCCTTGAAGATATGGGCACAGGGGAAAAATTCCTGAATAGAACAGTAATGGCTTGTGCTGTAAGATCGAGAATTGACAAGTGGGACCTCATGAAACTACAAAGCTTCTGCAAGGCTAAAGACACCATCAATAAGACAAAAAAAACCACCAACAGATTGGGAAAGGATCTTCACCTATCCTAAATCAGATAAGGGACTAATATCCAATATATATAAAGAACTCAAGAAGGTGGACTCCAGAAAGTCAAATAACCCCATTAAAAAATGGGGCTCAGAACTGAACAAAGAATTCTCACCTGAGGAATACCGAATGGCAGAGAAGCACCTGAAAAAATGTTCAACATCCTTAATCATCAGGGAAATGCAAATCAAAACAACCCTGAGATTCCACCTCACACCAGTCAGAATGGCTAAGATCAAAAATTCAGGTGACAGCAGATGCTGGCAAGGATGTGGAGAAAGAGGAACACTCCTCCATTGTTGGTGGGATTGCAAGCTTGTACAACCACTCTGGAAATCAGTCTGGCGGTTCCTCAGAAAATTGGACATAGTACTACCGGAGGATCCAGCAATACCTCTCCTGGGCATATATCCAGAAGATGTCCCAACCGGTAAAAAGGACACATGCTCCACTATGTTCATAGCAGCCCTATTTATAATAGCCAGAAGCTGGAAAGAACCCAGATGTCCCTCAACAGAGGAATGGATACAGAAATTATGGTACATTTACACAATGGAGTACTACTCAGCTATTAAAAAGAATGAATTTATGAAATTCCTAGCCAAATGGATGGACCTGGAGGGCATCATCTTGAGTGAAGTAACACAATCACAAAAGAACTCACACAATATGTATTCATTGATAAGTGGATATTAGCCCAAAACTTAGGATACCCAAGATATAAGATACAATTTGATAAACGCATGAAACTCAAGAAGAATGAAGACCAAAGTGTGGACACTGTGCACCTTCTTAGAATTGGGAACAAAACACCCAGGGAAGGAGTTACAGAGACAAAGTTCGTAGCTGTGATGAAAGGATGGACCATTTAGAGACTGCTGTA
Source organism: Mus caroli (assembly GCF_978045245.1). NCBI lineage: Eukaryota > Metazoa > Chordata > Mammalia > Rodentia > Muridae > Mus > Mus caroli. Next base: position 91,908,313 of record NW_028227270.1, read on the forward strand.
TCCAGGGATCCGTCCCATAATCAGCTTCTAAACGCTGACACCATTGCATACACTAGCAAGATTTTGCTGAAAGGACCCAAATATAGCTGTCTCTTGTGAGACGATGCTGGGGCCTAGCAAACACAGGAGTGGATGTTCACAGTCAGCTATTGGATGTATCACAGGGCTCCCAATGGAGAAGCTAGAGAAAGTACCCAAGGAGCTAAAGGGATCTGCAACCCTATTGTTGGAACAACATGATGTACTAACCAGAACCCCGGAGCTCTTGTCTCTAGCTGCATATGTATCGAAAGATGGCCTAGTTGGCCATCAATGGAAAGAGAGGCCCATTGGACTTGCAAACTTTATATGCCCCAATATAGGGGAATGCCAGGGCCAAAAGAATGGGAATGGGTGGGTAGGGAAGTGGGGGGCGCTATGGGGGACTTTTGGGATAGCATTGGAAATGTAATTGAGGAAAATATGTAATAAAAATATTAAAAATAAAAAAAAAGAAAAGGAAATAAAAGAGAAGAGAAGAGAAGAGAAGAGAAGAGAAGAGAAGAGAAGAGAAGAGAAGAGAAGAGAAGAGAAGAGAAAAAAAGAGAAAAAAATCGCTCTGGCTAGAATACAGACATGCCTTTAATACGCACATTTAATCCCAAACTATGAAGGTAAAGTCAGTTGGTAGAAAGAAGCACCCATATTTAAAACTGATGTCTAATTGAATGGCAGACAAAGTGGGGACTCAGAGAAAGATTTGATAGACTAGGACAAACCCAACTCTCGTGAGAAGAGAGAGGAAAGGGAAGCTACGTAAGAGGGCAGTGCGGGCAGAAAGGAAGGAGAGAGAAGAGGTAGTTTTACTGGAAGGGGTTTGCAAAGATAGGTTGAAGAGAGAACAAAGCAGATGCAGGTGAAGACAGAAAATGAGTCAGAGAATGAGAAGAAGCCAGGAGACTAGGACGTATTGCCAAACTTAGTTTGAGGCCAAGCAGGGCAAATCAATAAGGAACAGAGAAGCCAGTTTGAATCACTCAGGTTAGAGAGGAGTTTGAGCCAGAACAGCTGAGTTGAACCAGTCATACTGAGCTCAGAAAGAACTAGAAAGGGTGAGCTTATTTGGCATTAAGTCTCAGAGGCTGAAAACATTCTAGGCCGAGATAAGACTGTACCGAAGCTAGAAGCTTCCAGGACTATGCCTAGATTAGCAGATGGAGGCAGTAAGCCTTCGAGATAGCATTTACTTTAGGCAAATAAAAGTTACATTTACATGGCTCAGTTGGTACAAATGTTTGCTACACAACTCAGGAGCTGAGTTCAGATCTCCAGCAGCCATATAAAAAGCTGGGCACTATAGTGTGTGTGTGTGTGTGTGTGTGTGTGTGTGTGTGTGTGTGTGTGTTTGTATCCCAGTACTGGGAAGGTGAAAGCAGAAATATCCCCAGGGTTAGCAAGCCAGCTAGCCTGTCTGAACTCCAGGTTCGGTAAGAGATGCTGTCTCAAAGAATAAGGTGAAGAACAAGGAAAGCATCCAACATCAATTCTGGTCTCCATGCATATGGACATGCATACACCACACATACACACACACACACACACACACACACACACACAGAGTCATACACATCCAGATACCCTTCCCCCCATCAACACTGGTTCTATTTCCTAACACTGTGTTTAGAGCCTTTGAACTCTCTCACCCCTAGGCTTGGGGCAAGTAAACTGCACACACTCTCTGCATCTGAGAACTCTAAAAGGATGCTCACATTTCCTTTTGATTCTTGCATGGGAGCCATCCATTCTCATTCCCCTCCAGCTCTTTTGGTCTTAATCCCTCGCACACCTCTTGTCTTCACTCTTCACTCACAGTCCTGCCTGAAACTCATTTTCTGCAGGGTCTCAAGAGGGTTCAGGAGATTAGCTTTTGATTCCTGTAACTGCCTCTGCTTCTCTTTTCGCACTGGCTGTTGAAGGGCCGCCAGAGACATCTGCGGCTCAGCTCCTGCAATCTACTGGACCTTAACACATGTGTTTATGTGCTAATGTTACGAGCTTCATTCTGCTCCCAGTCCCTTACTTACTATCCAAAAGGATTGTTTAGTTGGTAGGCAGAATGCTCCCAAATTAGCTTTCCATAAGGTGTCTGGCAAGATGGCTTACTGGGTCAAAGGCACCTGTCACCAAGCTTGAGGACCTGAGTTTGATCCCTGAAACTCATACCATAGAAGGAGAAAATTGGCTTCTCTGACCTCTATATATTCTATGGCGTGTTCCTGAAATAAACAAGCAAGCAAACAAACAAAGAAATAAGTGGAGCTAAAAAAAAAATAAAGGCTAGCTACGATCATGATATTATGATTCAATTTTGTTTGTTCTTTGTTTTTCTCCTTTTAGATAGGGTCTTGCTATCTTGCCCATGCTGGTCTTGGATTCATAACAAGCCTCCTATCTCTCCTCCTTATTGATGGGGTTACATGTCAGACTTAGTCTTTATTTAGTGTAATTAATTTCAATAGTTAATACACAAACTTGTTATGAATAAAAACTTGTTAGCAGTAAGTTGTTTCATGGATATTGAGTTTGTTTTTGTTAGGGAGATGGCTCAGTCAGTAAAGTGCTTATTTTACAAGCTTGAGTTTCATTCTCAGAATACATGTGAAAAAGCTACACACACACACATACACACACACACATACACACACACACACTCACACACACAAAGGGGTGTGGCAAGATGAAGACAAAGAAAAATTAGAAGAAGAAGGAGGAGGGAAAGGAGGAGAAGGAGAAGGAGAAGGAAGAAGAAGAAGAAGAAGAAGAAGAAGAAGAAGAAGAAGAAGAAGAAGAAGAAGAAGAAGAAGACAGAATTAGTATAGAGACTGGTTGCTTAGCAATGTGGACATAATTAATACTAATGACTTGTGCACTTTAAAAAGGCTATGTGTTGTGGGGTGAGGCCTAGTGATACAGGTCTGTAATCTAAGCTGCTCAAGACCATAAGGCAGGAGCATCACCAGTCTGCTTGCACTCCAGAGTAAGTTCGAAACTATCTTGGACAACTTAGTGAGACCCCATCTCAAAATTTAAAAGCAAGAAATCAAAGGCCTGGGGAAGTGTGGGCATATATTTTGTTTTATATGTATTTTAATTGACGAAACAAGCTAACATCTTGATTTAAATTTTATATATTGCTGTAGGCTGCTCAGATCTTTCTTGGAACCTGATGACTCCCAATACATTTAATCCTTTCTTGCGCTCACTGACACTGACATAAAAAAAAAAAAAGCCTAGCATTACTTCTAACACACATAATTATTTATAGATGTAGAGATAAAAATAACAGTTTCGTTCCCTTTTTAAAGGCAGAAGAATTCTTTCTGCCTGCACGTTTCTTGACATTTCTTCTTCATTGACCTTCGGCTGCTCCCAAGTTACCTGTCCAGGCAGCTGCCTGGGGAAAGGGGCGGAGCCTCTGTGCTCAGAGCTTGGGGTTATCAGGTTACAGCGGTCCTTCTCGGGAACACAGCACACTAAAGAGGAATGACTTGACAAAGAACGTTTCTGTCTTTGGAGCAATGTCTTCCTTCGACTTCTGTTTCCTGCTAATGTTTTAAATGTGCAGGGGGTGTGGGGGGGAGTTGGGGTCAGGGCCCACATGAGCTCTCGCTGGCACAAAAGGAAACATCACGCTGAGGAGAAATGGTGGGGCTTATCAAAGCGAGCTTGTGCTGTGGTGTCTTTTAGAGGAAAAAGAACCTTCTCCTTACCTGCTGAGCGCCCTCCTATTACCGCCTCTGGTTCACTGTGCTGCTCACAGGTTAGCCAGGAAGGCGGAGGGAGGGCTGGGCCACACACACTAGAGCTTCTCAGGAGAGTCGGGCGATTATTTCAAATGGCAGGAATTTCTTTTACCGCGGCTGGGAAGATGAAAAACACGACATCAGAAGCGCAAGAACACTCGGATCATTTTGAAGTGCATCTATTTTTGTTTTCTGTTTGAGACGAAAATGCTTCTGGCAAAGTCAAATTCTATAATGGTAGCTATCTTAAGTCACGGGGTCCTAAAGGACACAAGCCTGGGTCTCCGTGCAGCAAGAAGAAAACAAGAACAGAAAGGGTCACACTATGAGGTCTCCCTGGGACCACCTAGATAAGGCTTAACTTTCTTTACACAGGGCAAAAAAAAAAAAAAAAAAAAAAAAAAATCTGCCACCACCCTGGGTATTTATTGGGACCCAGTGTCCCAAATAGCAGCTTTGCAGGTGTAGACAATGTTGCCAAGGTTTCTGCATCTGCTAATTATATGCTCTTCGAATTCTTTGCCCAAGCAGCAAAACAACTAGCTGAGGTAGCTCCTGCCTTCTGTGCCAGCACTTCAGGCTGAGGGCAGCTTCAAATTCAAGGCAATCCGAGGCTACATTGAAAGTTCCAGGCTACCCTGGGCCTGGGAGTGAGACCTCCTCTAAAGGAACAAAGGGTGGAAACTTGGTGTGATTTCTCCGCAGAAGTTCAGAGTTACAGCTCAGCTGTGAGTCTGTCTAGGGCCGAGACTGTTTCTCTCTCCCTCTCTGCCTATTGAGGGGGATCAGCAGGTGAAGCTGCCGTACTCGGGCATTGTATATTTTCTCCGAATCTGATTTCTGAACATCTGAACCCCTAAAGTTACTTGGATAAACCTTCAGGGTTGGGGGAATAGCTTTTCTTTGTGCTCTTTTTTGCATTTGTTTATCATTGTTTGAGAATTTCATAGATGCATATAATGTGTTTTGCTCGACATTCTTCTCTAACCTTCCTCTAACCTTCACCCATTATTTTTACCTCCCAACTTAATGTACTTTAAAGAATATCCCGCTGAGAGCACATAGTGTTGTGGGTGTGTGCTTGGATATAGGGCCATCTGGAACAGGGTAGCCTCTCAGGAACTGAAGAAAATGACTCTCTCTCTCCTATCAGTTCCAATCGCTTCTCCAATATGGGTGAGCCTCTAGGACCAGCTCTACCATCCATGCTGGGATTTTGTTAGACTTGGTTTTGTCAGCCATAGCTGCTGTGACTTCACATACATTCTGTCCTGTGGGGATAACACCTTCACTCAAGTCATCCATGACCTCTGGCTCCTACAAATTATCTCTTCCATAAAGGGGAACACTGCCAGTTTCTTAACAACTCAGTTGCGTCACATGATATTTTTCCGGAAGCTGTTTTGCACGAGGCATTCGATGTTCTGCTAAGAACAGACACTTGAGAGGGCATGTGATGGCTAGAAAGAGCATAAATGGAACCCCACAAACAGTGAGAGGATGCTCTTGCATGGCTACGCCATGAAATGCTTCTTTGGACTTTGCTGGTCTTCACTTCCTAGAAAGAAATGCACTAAATAACATCTGTGGTATTCTGGCTGATTCTGGCCGCTTCTGTTGACTCCCGCAGAATTGGCAAAGCCTTTGCTGTTTCTCTTGGATAGAGTCACTGTTACTGATTTGTGTTTGGTGTTTGCTATTGGATTGGACTGCTGGTATCTTGGAATTGTCCCAGGAACTACTTCTAAACAGGGCCACACCTCTTTGTCCCTATTAACCTTCTTTCTCCTGTACCTCTGGTCGGTGGGCCAGAAGCCTACACTTCCACGACGATCCCTTAGCCTTGAGAGGAAGGGATGTGATTGATATTGATGGCCTATTTATGGCTGAGCACGTCATCGTCTCTCATTCTCTATTCATTGACTGGTTGTGGGTCTCTGTATTAATCAACATCTACTGCAAAAAGAGGCTTCTTTGAGGAGGACTGGAACAGGCACTAACCTGGGGGCACTAGTCCTGGGCAGATCTAATGCTGTAGCTACTCAACAGGACAGTAGCAGTAGGCTCTCTCCTAGGGCCACTGATCTACCCAAGCACAGGCATGCTTGAGGAACAGATCTTAAATCCAGACAGAGAGTGGTTGGTTACTCCTATAACATTCACTCCACTGTTGTACCAGTGGGTGTATCTTGATCAATATCAAATGTCTCACCCCATTTTGCACCATCCGGTATGAAACTCAGATCACAGTGAGAAGCAAATCAACACACATTGCCTTCCCGTGGTTAGGTGTGTCATCATTTACAGGAAAGCAAGAAGGAGCAGAGAAGAGGGGAGAACTGCCCCAGTGTTTTATTGCTAATGAGTGGAAGGCTGGGAGGAGCACACAGGCCTCACCTTAGCCAACATGACTGGACTCACTGTTGGTGCCTGTTTATCAACAGGCTCCCAGACAATCAGACAAAGAAAAAACTTTATTTGTAGTAGAATCAGCTGATCCCCAAGAGTCAAAGCTCCTGGCCCAAGACCCCTTTAGGAACACCACTGGCTCCCAAGCTTGCTGACAATGAAGTCCCTGTTTCCAGGGACTTCCAGGTGCCAGCCCCAGCTGTGCACCTCTGTGCCTCCAGAAGGGATAACTGAAGTCTTCAAAAATGCCCCACTCTGGGCCTATGAAGGCTTCCAGGGCAAACTGGCCACTTCAGTACCTGCCTCCACTTGTTACTTGTGCTACTGCTGCCGCCTAGGCTCCTTTGTGACAGGGATGGGGCCTTAGGCTTCATCAATACTCAGCCATCACAGTTAGGACTGGCATGGGGGTCAGCCAATTGCATTTTAGGGAGTATAGCTCCCAAATACAGCATCCTGGCCTCTGTGCATTTTAGGGAGTATAGCTCCCAAATACAGCATCCTGGCCTCTGTGAAAGAGCAGCAGTAGGAGGAATTTTTCAGACATTTGCTCCCCCGAGGCAGACCATGGATGAATGATCTGATCTTTGTCTGAAGCAGATCAAGAGACTCTGATTAAGAGGTGACTTCCCTATATACAGAGGACAGGATGCCCTACCTCTGAAGGGATACAAGGTTCAATCAACCATGCCTTGCTAAGTTCTTCCGACTTCTTACGGCTGGACCATACCTACTTTGACTGCATATTTCTCTGTGACCACTCACTCTGTCCCGGAACTAAGCATAAATGCAAAGATTTCCTTGCTCCCTTGAGTCTTTATTTCTCAAACTCCCATGTCATTGAAAACTTACATCAAATAATCATGTATGTCTTTCTCTTGTACTGTTTCAACACTGGTGAGCGAGGAATAAATCTTTTGCCCTCATATCAGCTTAGGCAGGTAAATAAGCAACCATGGGAAGAGGAACCAGCTATCACTAAGGGGATTAAAAAAGGCGATAGCCCTCAGAGACTCCTGAGGGTACTGTCTTTGGTTGACAACTTAGACTCCCCCAGGGATAACACCTATATTAGGGAGCAATAGCTAAGTGTCTGACAGACCCACTTCTCCAACCTAAGTGCTCTCTAGAACGGGAATTTTTTGTGAATAGTAATAGGGAAATGGATAAATGCCTATGTCCAAGTGACTTTTAGTTGATCTATAGCCTTAGTCCACAATGGAGATTGCATTGAACTGACCAAAAGACACGCACCAGAAGTCGTGGTAGGCCACTCCAAACAAGGTTTAAGGAGGACAACAGGTGTGGCCAGTTCCATGCCTACCTTGGCCTTCACCCTCTGGGACTGCCCTTGAGGCATTCATGCTGGGTCTTCAGGCAGCACTTCTGTTTCTTTGGACTTTCCCTGGCTCTTCCTGATGTCCACCAATGCCAAACAGAGAGCTTACACTGAGCTTGGCATAGAGGTTCATGGCCGAAATACCAGTACTTAGGAAGCCGAGGCAGGAGGATCACCACAAATCCCAGTTCTGCATGAGCTATAAATTGAGATCCCATTTTTAAACAGAATCTTTAATTCCTACCTATGAATTGAGCTCTCACTTCTTCAAGACTGGGTGTATGGAGGTTTGTTGGAGTAGTTTCTGTGGAAAGGATCAACAAACTACACAAAAGCACAAAAGGGGATCATAGTGGAACACAGGAAGACCAGAGGAGTGTGGTTTTGCCTTCTAAAAGTTCAGTATTTGTTGTATATGTTTGTTGGGTATTGAAAGGGGTGGATACTATGGGGTGGTCCTTCCTTTTGAAGGTTTTTTTTTTTTTTTATACTGTCCAGTTCTTCTTCCACTGAGAGAAAAACCTGATATTCTTTCCTCTGTCATTAGGGAGAGAACTGCTCTGGGGGTGTGGATGGGCATGTGGGGGCCTCACGTGCAGTGCAAGGCAGCGAAGTAGCAAATGACCCTCTCCATCACCAGCCTGCCAGCGCCTGGTTCTGCCCAGGTGGACGGGCACCTTCATCATCGCTGCCCAGGCCTGACGTGCTCACTGCACCTTCTGTTTCTGGAGGGTTCTCTTTGGGCTCCAGACAGAATGATTAATGGCCCTTTAGGCCAACCTGAAAAGACCAGGGAGACAAATATACCTCATTCATAGAGAAACAAGCCTCAGGACATACATTAGCTAGGAAAAAATGGGGTGGCCAGTGAACTCGTCCATGGAGGTATTTAGCAGTTTTATTGTAGGACTGGGTGTCTGTATAGGCATGCATGTATACAGAGTTCTCAAAAATGTGTATTTACTTAAATATATGTTTACACGAATAATATAGATTCATGGTTTTTATAGAAATGCTTTTTGGATTTTTATTTCAAAAGTATACAAAGTGATAAAACTAAAGGAAAGGGTTTGGTTTTCTTTTTTTTTAAGTTCATACAAACTTTAATGTCTGAGTCATTAGATCTGTACTAGAAATTTAAAGCACAAAACCTGCAAACGGCATTGGTGTTCTACTTTGCAGATGTGGAACATTGTCCTTAGCAGTCCAAGTCTCTCTAGTGCTCAGATTCTGTTAGGGACAAGAGTATGTGAATCTATGCATTATGGTGCTCCTGGTACTTGTATAGCATGTTTGTTAGAAACAAAGAGAAACCGTAGATACTATGCAACGTTAAAGGCGAGCTTTTCTTACATTCTTCACATATGTATATAGGTATATATATGAATATGTATATGAATATGTATATATATGCACATACATACATACATATACACATACACACACATATATATGTGCTGCACTTATTTGTGGTAAATAGTATAAATGAAGAAAAAATAATGTATAGTTTTTAATTGATGCAAACAAGCTACTAGTGACATCTGACATTGTTCCAATGACCCACGCTTGTGAGAGCATTTCCTTGAGTAACAAGAACTGTTGTGTAGCATTTAATGACCTTTTCTGGTATCATGTATGTTGAAGGATTAAACAAGAGAATTTATGTACATGTTTAACGCCTTGCTCAACAGCATCTCCTAAATGATAGTTAGCTGTTAGAGTGATCGTTCTTAATTTCTTCTTGGACAAGGTATCTTCATCTCTGTTTTACAGCATCATTCATTGATGAGGTCTTCAGCATTTTTATACTCATCAACAATGCTGTAACAATTCATCCTTTGGATAATTCTATGCATACAGCCACTGGTAAGACATTACTATAGTTCCTCAGAGGAGAATTTCCAAGGTTTGAAGGAGATCCATTCATTCACAAACTGCTTTTGAAGAAAATTTGTGTTTTTTAACCATTGGGTGCGTGTTATGAATATATCTGTCTACAGGTATAGGTGCACATGCGTGCACGTGTGTGTGGAGGCCAGAGGTTGGCATTGGATGCCTTCTGCAATCACTTCCCATTTTATTTACAGAGGCAAGGGCTCTCACAGGGAAGCAGAGCTGGCCAGTTCTTCTAGTCAACCACATCGTTCCTGGGCTTCTCTGTCTGTACCTAAGCACGGTGCCGACGTGTGGGCAGCCATACCCAGCCAACTTTGACATCCTCATGCTTACATGACAAGCACTTGAGCCACTGAGCTGTCTTCCCAGCCCTGTTAAACTATATTTTGTTGAGTGTTTGTATTTGCCAGTCACAGTTTTAGGCAGAAGAAAACCTCCAGTAACAGTTCCTCTGGGCACTCGCCCTGGCAGAGTTAATGGAGAGAAATAATGAAACTAAGGCAAGGAGTTCAGTGTAAAGCCAATTGAAACCTTCAAGACACGTTCAAAAGATGCTCAGTTGCTGCGGTAGTAATGAAAATGCAGATGGTGGCGAGGCTAAAATGCCACTTAGAACCCAAGAACGAGTAAATAGGCAGTGGAAGAGCCTTGCAGAAGAAACCCTTCTCTACTTTCTAGTGGGTGGTGTCCACACTGATGCCTTAAAGGGAACCATGGAGGAAGGAGTCAATCCACATTAAAACGATAGGAGACACATTTTACTCAGCACTCCAGGGGGTTCACTCCATATAGAAACAATATTTTAAAGACACACTTTCAAGGCTGTTTGTTGTAAAGCTTCACTCATGGTGGTAAAACAGTAGAAGCAAGGCGGGGTGGGGGGCTCGTCATGGAAAGGGGCTTGTTGCCAAGTCTCATGGCCTGATCTCAATCACGTGGTGGAAGAAAAGAACAGATTCCTGCAAGTTGTCCTTTGACCTCCACATACAATCCGTGGCACACATGCTGTCATTTCCAATATCAATAAATAAATGTCATTTAAAAAATTTTAAACGAGAAATCAAGAGCTCAAATGAAGAGCAGATGCCGGAGTTACAGGCAGTCGTGAGACCTCATGTGGGTGCTAGGAATCAAACCCAAGACCTCTGAAAGAACTGCCAGTTCTCTTAACTACTGGCACATGTCTCCAGCACAAATCATAATAGAACATAGTTTTAATAGAACATATCAAATACTCCAGGGAAGGTGGAGGGCGTTTGTGTTTAAGAAGTTCTAAGGAGGAGCCCTTCTTTGCTTTTAATGTGCAGTATCCATGACCTGCCCCAAAGGGGCCTTCCAAAGCATAAATAATAGGAAGGTGGGGGTGGCTCAGTGGGTGAAGCATCCACAGTGTACATATGAAGATTCTAGTCCCACAAGTTGACCCATATAAAAGCTGGGGTGGGCGGTGGTCAGCTTTTCATCGCAGCATCTGAGAGGCAGAGTCGGGAACCCTAGAGTAGATTGGCCAGCTAGTCTAGCCAAATCAGCAGCTCTGAGTGCAGCCAGAGAGCCTGCCTAAGCAAACAGCATGGAGAGTGATGAAGAAAGATACTTGACATCTATCTCTGGCCTCCATATGCACATACACACATGTGAACATGCATATGCACACGCACACATACACACACATACACCATGCCACATACACACAGCATAGGTAATAAATAGGTCGTGGACACAATGGCCACTTATTGTTGTCAATGTGAAATATTATTCAAATATATTATATATGTTGGCAAGAAAAGGAGTTAACTTTCTGGAACATTCTGCTCTCTGGCCTTGCAGTTTTTCATCTGTGTGATGGGAACTTTTCCTTCATTTGCCTCAATGATCACGAGGTAAGGAGCATGGGGGTATAAAGAGAGCAAAATGCCTTGCGTGAAGTCTGGCATGATGTAAATACCCGAGCATGTTTCTTGTCCTTTACACTCAACTTTTCAGAGTTGTCATAAATGACAAATGGGGAGGACGAGGGGGTGCTTTAGGATGCTGCAGATGACGTGCTAACATGAGGCTGCTGAGAGAGCCAGCAACAGTGCTGGCAAGAAGCCTTTAGGGTCAACATTCACATCCATTCTCAAACATCCTCACTACACACCAGGGCTGCAGAAAGTCTCACCAAGTTCAAGAAATTGTTGGCTCATCTAATGGCCAGGATGAGGCACAGGATGAAGTGAATTGCTCCAGAGGAATGTCTGGCACAGAATCTCTGTTTCCAGAACTTTCCAGCACTGGCAGGTGTGAGATTCTGCAGTTACTGGGGGCCTGCCAAGGAGACTCAATGCTAACTGCCGAACACGAAGGGGAAAGTCCCCTGGTGGGCATGTGTGCTGTTGAAGGCAAGTTATAAAAGAGGGTACATAAAAAAAAAGAGTCAGTTCCTAGAACACTCTGTAGGCATTGATACTTGGCCCAAGACAGCCCAGGTGCTGGCCAGCTCTTATGTGTAGAGGAAAACGTGACGAGACAAGGCTTATCGACTAGCATTCTTTTCATACTGGTCTGTATAGCCAGTCTCTCACAGCTCACAGTGAAAGGACTAGGAAAGGAAAGAAGTGAGAGTTTGTATTCACAAAGCAGAAACCCTTGCCTATTGTCTTTGCTCCCATATCTGCTGCAGCAGGGAAGCAGACACTTGGAAGCTACCCTTGCTGGAGAATACAGACTCCTCACTTGGGACACCAAGGTAATTAAAACGAGGATGAAAGCCTGATATTTCCACCTTTATGTAGAGTCTGTCTCCTTTACTTTGACTCCATCTACCTCAGGTGTCCCGTGGCCTGTCAAGGATGAAGGCAGAGACATGAGTAACCACCTTTACCTTTTCCTCCTGAGTCACCATAAATTTCAAGGACAAGACGGACCCATCCATCCACATTCTTTTTTTTTTTTTTTTTTTGACAAGGGACTAAAGCTACCTCTGAGCAATGATGACTCAGCAGGACAATTCACCCTCTGCTCCCACCCAAATGAGAATAATCTTCTATGGTGGAAATGTCTAGCCCAGTCTAGATCTTGTGGGGAATAGATTGGCCCTACACCTTGGGCTATGCCTATGATTAAAAGATTAATAATATATTACATCATCTTGAAGAACTGGAGCTAAGATAATGATAAAGAACATCACACTACAATCAGGACTATTTAATAACCCATCTTTCTTGAGCCCTGCCCATCCTTCCGATGCTTAAACCTAAAACTCATGTTGGTGCCCTGAATAGGAAGTTGCAGTCACTAGACCCCATTGTTTTCTCCTGCTTTCACCTTGGGTTTGAAATCTTCCTCCTATCCACAATTCTAATTCTTCTCAGAGAAGAAGTGGAGCAACTGTGATGGGTAGAGTCTCCCCCTGTAGCCACTAAAAGTAGTGGGCAGCCTAGGGTCTACAGGAAGGTGGAGCCATAGAGCACAGGATGTGGCTACATGTCCAACACGTACAGTTTGGGTTTGAGCCCCAATACGAAAGACTGCTCCCAGTTGCTTCTCAACCTGATCTAATCCTCCCTCACTTAACAAAAGCTTTATGTCTCAATTTGGGTAAATAATTGACCACAAATCAAATCCTCTCCCACCCATCCCTTGCAGACCATGGCCTGTCATCAGAGTAGCCATTGACAGTCCTTATTAACTTTATGGTAATTGCTGTTTTCATTGGCCACCACCAACACACAGAGGCTTTGGTGTAAACACTGCAGGCACTAATGAGTCTGATAGTCTGCTGGCTTTAGGAGAATAAATATTCAGAATAAAACTTGACAACAGTGCATACTACTAAATAGCTTTTACAAACTCAGGCACAGGGCTGGAGAGATGTCGGCATCATTAAGAACTCACACTGCTTTCAGGCTTGTTCACTATGGTCAAAGACCTTGACTAAAGCAACTTATGGAAGAAAGACTTTATTTTGGCTTATGGTTCTAGCGGGATAAGAGTCCATAATGGCAGGAGAAGTGGGGCAATGGGTGACTGGAGAAAGAAGCTGAGAGAGTAGACAGGAAGGATGCCGAAGTTATACATTTTCAGAGCTTGACACTTGGTGACATACTTCCTCCAGCAAACCTCCACATTCTAAAGGTCCTATAACGTCCCAAACAGTTAAGTATTCTGGAGGACTAAGTATTCAAATAATTGAGCCTAGGAAGGACACTTCTCACTCCGACTACCATCTTGCTCTAGCAGAAGACCTGAGTTTAGTTCCCAGCCCTTATTTCAGGTGGCTCAGGATGGCCTGTAATCTAGCTCTAGGGTAGCTCTGGCCTCGGAGGGCACCTGTAGTCTTCTGCACATATCAAAGTCACCTACGTAGACTAAGTGTGTGGGTACATACCTATCATCTCAGGACTCAGGAGGCAGAGGAGGCCATCAAAAGTTCAAGGTCCTCGTCAAGCTACACAGCAAGTTTGAGGACAAGTGAAACTATAGTTACAGATCACACTTTGGTAGAAAGAATCTCTGCTCGGATTCCAGGCCCAGGTCTGCCTCTGGGGATACCAGCCAAAGCTTTGCTGCCACAGGTCTCTGTTTGCTTGTGTGTAAAGACAGGAGGCTGGATTAGGTGTCCATGGTTCTTTTAAAAAAGAGAGAGAAAAGGGATTCTGCAGAGAGAACGGAGTTGTTACCCTAGGGATGATCCCCCAGGCCATTGTTCAGAAGATCTCCGAGGACTCTGGTAGCAGAAATACAGAAAATGCGACAGGAAGTTAGGAATACAGTTTACTTTAAAAAACTAGAAATACTGGTTTTGTAGAAACAGCATTAGGTATAAAGCATGTGTACATTTAAGAAGTTAAGACACAGAATTTTCCTTCTTTTTTTTTTTTGCTGTTTCATTTATGAGATTTTTTTTGACATGTTTAAGTTATGCCAAATAGTGTGTTTTAGTGATGATTTTTTTAAAAAGGAATTAAGAAAGAGGGAAATTCTTGCGGAGTGAGTTCCAAAAGAGGTAAAAGCTTCAGAGCTTCATAGTCTGGGGAATTTAGAGGAGCGAAGCAGAAACTGGAAGTAATCTCTGTGACTGGCTAATTCTTTGGGCCATTATGAGCCAGGCCAATGGAGGGCTGACTCTCTATGCTATCCCTCTGGTCCAACCAGAGAGCTGCTCACACACTAGTCACGTCATGTGCTGCCCACACAGTTAGAGGTAATCAAATCTCCCTCTGTCCGTCTCTGTTTCCTGCTTTGACCTTGACTGTCTGCTAGCTGTCAGTCTCTTGGCCCTTGGCCTGCAGCACTGCCTCTGACCTTGTAGATGTCCCGAATGCTGTTGGTTATATTAGGCTGTCTTTGTTTCTAAGATGTGGCTGCAGTCTTTTCTTGGTTAGCTCATATTTAGACCCCTGTCTGTGAAGCTGCCTCTCAGATCTTCTGGTTAGAAGCCATCCTTACTTATGGTGCCGTCTGTCACAATTAGCTGCATTAAAAGCGGGAAGAGAAAAGGGACAAGGGTGCCTTGCATACATTCCTCAAGGGCTTTCGGGGAGCCAGCTGGATTGCTGTCACTGGCCCAGAGCCCTGCTTTTTTTCTTATCTGTCTAGCTAGCTAGGTTACCGGCATCTTCGCCATCCTCCACACTGCTTCAGACTTTGCCATTTTAACCCCAAACCTTCTCTTTAACTCAACCTCCATCTCACTGCAATGTATACAGGCAATTTACAGTTGTTAGCATGAGGACCCGCCCCATCCCTGCCTCGCCCCCACTACCCCAGCACATCCCATACAGTCTACAGAAGAACTAGCTCACATCTCAGTAGCATGCCTGTCCAGGAGGAGTAAGGCTTTGTGTTTGGTTCCCAGCGCTGCAAAAATGAACAAGTACATAATATCAGACAAATAGGTCCAGAATAGATCTAGTATACGAACTCATATCTGTAATCCCAGCATTCAGGAGGCTGAGGCAGGAAGATTTTCAGGTTAAAGCTAGGCAGGCCTATTTCCAAACAAAAGAGAAAGAAAGAAAAACCTATGGTGACAGGATTCCCCCGTCTCAGGGGACTTCTAAACTATCATATTCGGCCATTGTGCAACAGTTATAATATACTGTTGTGAGGAGATCAGCTACCCTGGGCTCTGCCCCAGTATCGTCAGAAGAAAAGGAGAGCTGAGAAGAGAGACTTCTGTTCCCCCCACACACTCCCCTGTGAGAAGGGGTATTGTGATCATAAAAAAATAAAGACATATTAACATAGGTTCTGAGGTATGTGGGGGAAGGTATAGGGGAAGGGGTTGCCTCAGCGGGTCCGAGCCGAGGCATCCCTTGCCCCTGAGAGACCAACTAGAGTTTATTCAGGGCATGAGGAGGGGAGTTAAGAAAGTAGTAAAGGTAGAGAGAAAGGCAGAGAGAGGGAGAGAGTAGAGAAGTAGAGGCCAGCCATGACCACGGGGAGATGGGGGACGGGATGCTGAGAGAGGGGGAGCAAGGGGGCAAGTGAGAAGCAGGAGTAAGAGAGTAAGAGAACAAGAGGGACAAGAGAGGAAAGAGGGGGCAAGCAGCCCCTTGTATAGTGGGCCAGACCTATCTGATCGTTGCCAGGTAACTGGGGAAGAGCATACCTGGCTGTTGCCAGGAACTGTGGGTGTGGAGTTCAGACAGAATACCAACCAGGAGAACTCCTACCCCATATCCTTCAACTCTTACTGTGCACTCCTCTACACCAGCCTCAGAGCACAGCATCCCTCCCGCCGTCCCAGCCTCTGTGCAAATAAGGAATTCGGCAAACTACGTTCGGTTGGTCCTTTTAGGTAGTCCTTGGTTGTTGTTGAAGAACTGTTTCCAAACTCCTGCTGCAGACCACATGAGACAGCAAACTCTGCACGTGCTCACGATCCCTCCTTGTGAAGGGCGTAGTATTTGTACATAAACGGCACAGATCCACGAACACACTTGAAATCATCCATAGGTTACTCAGAATGCAATACAGATGTGGGACACAGGCAGCTCTCCTGCTGTATTATTTAGGGAACGGCAAGAAAAAGCCCATACTTGGTCCACAGAGGTTCCGTTGTTCAGTTGGTTTTGTTTTGCTTTGTTTTCAAATATTTTCAATCTGCCTTTAGTTGACTTCATGAAAGTGGAGCCTGTGGATTTGGAGGGCTGATCATGTGATGATCTGGCTTCAGTTTTAATCAGAATTAAAAAAATTTTTTTTTCAAAGAGATAATTATTTCCCCCCTGTGGAATTAAGTTCCAATATATGATGAAGGACACAGACCACTCTCCACTAGGGCATCTTGGGTGTTCTGTGGATTGGGAAAAAATGTTTGAAAATGCTGTGTTTTTCTCTTCCAGAAAACTAGACAGCATTGAGAAGCAGAAAAAGAGAGAAAAATTAAAAAACAAAACCAAACCAAAAAGATACAACATTGACTGCTCATAACATGTTTTATATATTTTTGGTGTGCTTTTGGTTTTTTGTTTGTTTGTTTGCTTAATTTTCATAAAATAACCCAAATGAAAGAGAGTGTTGTGCTAGCCATCTTACAGGTAAGAAACTTAGCCTAGGGACCTACTAACCCCTGTAGCTGGTGAAAAGCCCTGCCTAGTTCAGCCAGCCACTTGGTGAGTAGAGATTGGCTTACATCACCTGGCTGGCTAGCAGAAGAATCAAGGTAGAAACCCAGGCCTTTGATTACAGTTACCTGTTCCTGCATTGCTCAGTCTTTGGTGGTGAAGGACCCTTCCAAGAGGTCCTTCAGGAAGAAGGCTCCAGTTCTTCTGGTGCCTTGGGAAGAATGGTAGTCTGCCCATATCTACACAGACCGGCCCCCTTCTTCCTGTTTTCCCTCACTCTCCCATAAGCCACAGCACAGAGGCACGTGGAACAGGATGTTGAACTTAAGCAGCCTGGCTGGCATTAACTCAGCAGACAGAAGATTGTCCAAAGCCTGGGCATCCCCATAAATCCCTGCTTGCTTCCTATCCCAGCATGACTGGGCTGTGTGTAGTTCAGACAGCTCAGGCCATAGTCAGAGAAAAGCTTGCCTTCCCGATAGTTGCCACAGGGCCTAGCAACCGCCAAAGAGGCTGGAAAAAAAAGAAATAGTACAGACTCTCCTCCCTCTCTTCTGTCCCAGATACAGTGACACACCCTGCATGTGTGTGACTACTGAGGCCTCAATAGCAACTGGCTTGTGTCTAGCTGGGTAGCCTCGGCTGGATCAGACCTGGGTTGTTTGAACGGGAACTTGAAGAGTGGCCCAGACGCTGATGATTATTCATCTTCGCAAGCTTCACTGAAGCACCAAGGAGAGACGCTTCTGGGCGGGCCTTCTAGGGTGTTTGTAGAAGAGTTTAAGGGAAGAAGGAAGACCTACCCTGAATGTGGATAACAAAAGAGTCCTGCACTGATTCAAGCAGAGAAAGGAAGCTGCCTCTCACTCCGGAAGTGGAGATGGGCGTGATCAAACCAAGAGCTCAAATACACCCTTAGGGATTTTGTTTTGTTGTTGGGGGAGGGGGGAATTGTTTGTTTGTAAGGGGGTTAATTACTTTGATATTGAAATGAAAACAATAACAACAATAACAAAAAAAAACCAAATAAAGACTCGTACATATTTGCATTCTGTTCTGAAAAATGATTCGAGTTGGGGTTGCGAATGCTAAATAGCATCATTATCTTTTGCATGGATAGATAGCTCAAAATGTGTTTCAATTGAATTTGAATAAATGTGACACCAATTTTTCATCTTATCTAGTTTAATTTTTATGTACTTATTCAGCTCCTGGAAAGTAAATACTTTGCCCCCGCCTGTACTGCCCATTGTGTCTAATATGTGTATGTTTTCACATATACTGGAAATATCTGTTTGCTCACTAATGTTGGGCAAGCGATTAAGGAAGCACATGCTAGCTGGGGTTATCATGACAGAGTCTTACTTTGTTCTTTCATTCTACTAAATATGAAATCCATCTTTACATTTTTTTTTTAATTATTAAACCTTCATTGGCCAACTCTTCCTAAAAAGGAACCCTTCTGATTGCCTCCCCGTTCCTGTCCTCTCTTAGCTGTAGACAAACAACATGTATTAGCATAATCGAGATAATTAAGGGCAATGCTAGGTACTGTTCTCCTCCAGGCTTCTGTAGTTCAGGGACTGCCAATTTCCTCTCCCTCCTAACAGCCTGGAGGCGTGGAGATTAACACCTACAAAGTGTGGTGGCTTGAATATAGATGAGGGGAAGAGACAGGCTGCTGCCTTTGATTAAAACATTAGAAGAATAATTATTACAATAGCAAAATGGCTTAGCCCTTCTGCTGGGATTCAGTTTTCTGGTTTGTTTTTTGTTTGTTTTGTTTTTCTTCTCCCATTTATTATGTGTCTCTGAAACTTTTCCCTCACACCTTCATAGAACAAATAACTGTCTCTGTGCATTTTACCCTTCAAGTTGAGAATACTCTGTATGGTATTACATACAGAGTTACCCCCACCATCTTCTCCATGTCTGGGTAATTTTTACTGTTGCTGAAGAGAGCAAAATATTACTTCTAGAAACCCAGCAGGCATTTTATTAAACAATTGTACCAGCTGGGAACAAATGATCGCCTTTCTTGAGACTTCCTTTCAGAATTGGATGTTTTCATTTCGGCAGGAAGGACCAGTTAGGGTTCTTCTCTAGGTGGGTTTTTCAGCAAGTCCACCCAGTCCCAAATCATAACCAGTGTTCAAAGCCATTGGCTGCTGTTTCCACACCCAGGTATGATTACTTTAAGCTTGGGAAGTGATTTCACCACCTCCTTTTCCTCTGTTGCAGGCTCTGGATTATTTATGAAGGCACAGAGGGAGAGAGACACACATTGGACAAAATTCAAATGTGATATATGGACACGCCCCTTCTTTGGCTGCGATTTGTGCAAAATCACATCCAGGCTATAGCCACAGCCCCTGGGGCTCATCTCTGGTCTGAGGTACAAGAAGCTGGCAACACACTTTTCACACAGGACAAAGCCATGCTGGCTGTTGATTCTAAAGGCCCCGTCATCCAGACTCTTGTGCTGTTATTGGAAAAAAAACATGAGACTGGCCAAAAGCAGCTCGGGTCACATTATCAGGTAATATCTCCATTCTGTATATTTAGTTGGAAAATAAAGTCTATCAGGACAGTGTAATTTAGAAGGGTGGAACGAGCCACATAATTTCCAGGGCAGGGAAAGAGAGTGCTGTTTGGGGCATTTTTAGTGGAACTGATCTGCTCTGGCAGTAATTTCCAGCTTCTCCCTGCACCAACACCCCTACCCCCGCCTGCTTTAATAATGGAAAAATACAGCCCAAGACCCTGACTGTCCAAAAGCAACTGCTGGAAACTCTGCCTGTTGATCACTTATTAGAACTTGTTTACACTTAGTGTCTTACGAGATATGTGTTTGTTAGGAAAATTAAGTGCCTCCCTGTAGCAATCTTAATTAAGCTAGGCTTGTTCAAATCCAGGGAGAGGTGTTTTTGGGTCATTCCATCCCTTCAAAGTCTGCTATGCCTTTTGACTCAGTTGCTTAAAAAAAAAAAAAAAGAAAGAAAGAAAGAGAGAGAGAGAAGGAGGGAGGAAGGGAGGGAGGGAGGGAGGGAGGGAGGGAGGGAGGAAGGAAGGAAGGAAGGAAGGAAGGAAGGAAGGAAGGAAGGAAGGAAGGAAGGAAGGAAGAGGAACAGAAAAAGCCCTTGATGTAATTGTGTGAGTTGGGAACCCAGATCCCTGCCCTGAGCTTGTAGATGCTCAAAGGAGCCAGAAGGGGAATGAAACCGAGATACATTTCAATGTTGCAGCCGGGTTCAAGGCAGGAACACGTTAGAACACAGCCTGGGATGCTGCCTGGGATGCTGTTTCAGTAGCTCCCTCATCATGCGTGTTTCCACCATCTCCAGCATCATAAGGGGGTAGACCTGAGTTTGGTGGCGATTTTTCTCTGTGAAACACAAGTCCCCAGTGAAAGTGAGTAGCCCCTATGGCATGCTAGTGACTCTTCATTGTCAACTCAGCTGGATTTAGTATCACCATGGAAACACACCTCTGGATGTGTCAGTGAGGGTTTTTCCAGGAAACTTTAACACAGTAGGGACACCCCACCCTGAGTGTGAATGGCACCATCCATGGGGCCTCTGACCAAACAAAAGGGAGAAATGAGAACCAGCAACATCCATCTCTCTGTCTGTTTCTTGATTGTGGACACAGTGTCACTGGCTACCACAAGATCCTGCCACCATGCCTTCTCCTCCGTGCCTGAGTGTGACCTTATACTGTTGAGACAGAATAAACCTTCCTTACTCATGTCACTTTTGTCAGGCATTTTGTCATAGCAACACAAAAGTAACTTACACAACTGACTTCTCCATTTACTCCAGCTGCCAGATGGGACACCTTTCCTCTTCACTTGCAATCTTCCTTCCTACCCAAACAGTTCTCCATCACGACCCCCATTAACACACCTATGTCCTGGTCCAGAACCATTACACAGGTCTCAGTGGTGGGGCTGGAGGAAGGTCTTTATGCTTACGATATGGAACTACAGAAGTTCAATACTTCTTCAGTAAGTTGAATCAGAATCCCTTGGGGGTCAGCCATGGTATTAGGCTCTCGATCCTCACATGACGTGAGTTTGTGAGCCGTGCCCATGGGTTTGGTGATAAGGGTGAAGTGAAGGCCTCACTTAGTCTGTAGGCCTCAACTATGTGTGGACTCCTACCTGGTTTTGTCAAAGAAGTCATTGTTGGAGTTTGGTAACACTTGTGTCACCAGTAATGTGAATTTTAATTGGTAAGAGCATGATGGTACTATTTCCTGAGCATCCTCACTGCGAAATCCTGTAGGGAGGTGAAATGTTCATAGTTAGGGCACAGGCATCTCTGCGTTCCCAGTCATAATGCCTTCAAAACATTACCAAAAATGTTTCTCCAGGGATAGAAGTTCTTTGATTGACTCAAATAAAACAACCTGCACTTGACATCATAAAAAGAAGTGTTTCTTCATGAAATATGAACTTCAACCAAACTGTGTGTTGCATCTCAGCCAGAGCCTATGTTCTCCACTGAAGAAGTTATTAGAGAAAAAGGCCAACCTTCCATTTGGACGGTGACCAATCAGATTAGCAATTCCTCTTAGAAGGCAAAAAAGCAGAGGCAGTTATGTGCGGAGACTTTGACTGAACTCGGGCCTAGGATGTGACAGGTCCTGTCAGTTGTCACTTCACTGGGTCAAGGCCTGGTCAGAACCCGTGCTCTGTCTAATCCAGGGCTTCAGGTTGGTATTTCTTCCCTGAATGACCTCTATGTAGTTTGTGGTTTTGCTCAGTGAAGGTTTTTCCAGAAGCCAATGTGAGAAGCATGGGTTCTAAGAGCGTCTTTGATGAGAACCTTAAAATGATCTGGCATCCAAAATGTTTGGAAAACTTATCAGACTTTAATCCCTACTTGGGGATTCATAACAAACACAGAAGGCCTTCTTAAGCTCGGGTCATGTGGAGTTTCTCAAACACATGTGACTCCAGAATGTCTTTTTCTTACCAGCTACACGGAGAGAGACGTGTTCTGGAAAACACTGGCATAACAGCAAACATTGGATCCAAAGAGGCTGTGTCTGTGTCTACACTGACTTTCTGACTGATCCTATCAGGAAGATATCAATGAGTCTCCATTAGCTACGTATAGAATGAGTCTACACTACACTGGCCTGATCTGTCTGTCATGCAGTAGGAAATAAATGCCAATGCCAATAGCTCTAAGATAATGACAGGGGCCAGTGAGAGGGCACAGCACATAAACTCTTGCCACACAATCCTGATGACTTGAGCTTGACCCCTGGGACCTAAAGGACACTGACTCTTTAGAGCTGTCCTCTGCCATCCACACATGTGTGTCTATTCTCTAATCACACATCATACACATGATAATGGTTAATAATAATAAACAAAGTAATGGGCTATTAAAATATTAATTTATATATGTATATGCCATAGATACAAGGAGCCAGCTGACTACAGCCTATTCAGTAAAGCCGGTCCATGGCTTTGTTTTATAAATAAAATTTTATTAGAACACGGCCATGCTCGTTTATTTACACATCATCTATGCCTAAGGATGGGCTGCAGTGCAGAACTGAACAATTGAGGCAGATGAACAATTCCTCCCGGGAAAGTAAAAAGCAAAGGCAGTTGCAACTGGCAAGGAGCAAAGTGTGCTTTTTCCTGTGTGGTTTGTAGAGAGCCCCAAAGTGTTTGCTGTTTGGCTGTTCACTGGAAAACAGAAAGGAAAACAAAAATGTGCTGACCCCTGACTTGTAATCAAGGATAATACATATTCAAGGACGTGTTGTATCGATGGGAAGAGGAGTGACAGCAATGACTCTGTCATGCGGTACGCGTGGATAAAGCCCTGGCCTGATCCTTGGCTGAGGATAACTCCATCCTGCTCACCCAGGAGAGTACCAGCAAAACGGTGAAGTTGCTGCACAAACCTTCTCCCAATGATAACTTGGATGATTAACATGCCTGGGTACATGTCACAAAATCTGGAAAAGTTCCCAGTTCACCATAATTAAAAGGAGGAGTCAAAGAACATGCAACTCCAGGCGTTTAGAAGAAGCTTTGTGGCAGTTTAATGTAAATGTGCCATTGTGAGTTACTGCTGAAAGGGTGGTGTCTGTGTGAGGTTCTTGAAAACGTTAGGGAACAGGCTGGTGAGGTGGCTCAACGGGAAGAGGTGATTGCCACTAAGCCTAAAGACCTGAGTTCAATTCCCAGGACCTCCAAGAGTTATCCTTTGACTCCCACCCCGAGAGAGAGAGAGAGAGAGAGAGAGAGAGAGAGAGAGAGAGAGAGAGAGAGAGAGAGAGAGAGAACACCCTAGGGACTAGAAACCAAATCAATTGTTGAAACATGAACACATATGGAAAATCACAGTGACATTTCCAAACATTTCACCCTTAGGTGTTCTACTAGGGGATCACGATAGTCAAAATACTCAGAGAATCTGCATCCCAACATTCATTTTACTAATTTTCTAGAGCTTAGTAGCATAAACTCAACCGGCTTGCTTCACACTCACAGCCTAAGTAAGAATACAAACAGCAAGAACCAGAAGGCATCCATCCTGGAGAGAAGAATGCTCTCACTGAGACTACGAGGGGGCCTGAAGGCTGTAGCTGGATTAATGTGTATTGCTACGGTGCCTATTCCTGGTTCCCAGGTCACAAGCTGCTAACAGCATCTGGTGTCCATATAGCTCTCCACTGAGGAATGCTTGCTGAGCTATTTGTAGAGTGCATCTCTAAGTGAGCACTTAAGACACCTCATGCTTTTCTAGGCTTCTCCCCCACTTGGCTTGGGTGTGAGGGCTGTGATTATGTTTATAGCAGTGAAGACTGACGTGCTTCAGTCACAGTGACATTTCAATGTCCTTTCTCTCAAGAACTGTTCTTGCAAGTGAAAACTTACCTCTTGGCCCTAAAAATTCTAAAAACTCATAGAAAGAAGAGAGTAAAGAGCATGACTTGGGATCAGACTAGCTAATTAACACCATGCCCATTTAATCCTGCAGGGCCACAGACATCCCATAACAATATAGAGGCCAA
This sequence comes from Mus caroli, assembly GCF_978045245.1. Lineage (NCBI taxonomy): Eukaryota > Metazoa > Chordata > Mammalia > Rodentia > Muridae > Mus > Mus caroli. Next base: position 91,932,336 of record NW_028227270.1, read on the forward strand.
TGACCTGGTCTTCTGCATGGATCTCAAGACTTTCCAAAGTTTCACAGACATGTATTATACTGTCCTCCATGCGCAAGCCCGCTGTCATGAACCTTCCTGATATTCCAAAGCCTTTCCTCTGAACTTGAGAAAAGTAACTAATGTGCCCCACTTTTCAGAGTATATCTAAGGCTTCTGAGGGAACTTCACACTGTGAAGGAACAAAGAAAATGTTGAAATTTGGCCTGAATTCTTTAGGAGCTGACAAGTCTCTGGTAAGGTCTAGGAAGACACTCAGAAGGTCAGGTGCTTGCCATGGGATCGTGAGCACCTACACCAGAACCCATGTAAGAAGCCAGGCATGGTGATGCGTGTTTATAGTGTCAGCACTGGAGAGGCAGGGGCAAGTAGCAGCTCCTTGGAGCTTACTGGTCAGCCACCCTAACCTACTGGTCAAGTTACATACCAGTGAGAGATTCTGTCTTTAAAAACAAGAGAATGTCACCTGAGGAAGAACACCAAGGTTGACTCCTGACCTCTATACATATATGTGTGCATATGCACCCACACATGAACTGAATGTCCACAGACACTGTGTGGGTATCATATGACATGTTGGTGCTTACATATTTACTCACTGAGACTTAACCATTAAACCATGTTATCCTCTAAAGATGTCCCCAGCAGCCACAAATCTATCATGAAATATATCATGGCAATAAAAGTGGTTTGTGACAGGCAAGCTGCCACTGAAGTGTGTAAAATAAATTTTTAAAACTGGGTTAAAACAGTAGGAGGCATGATTGTCTACCAGAAATAAATGACAGTTGGAGGTCGTCAAATATAGATAGTTTCCCACTCCTGTATGGTCAATGAACTATTATTTTTAGTGTTGTCTCTGTCTCTGTCTCTGTCTCTGTCTCTCTCTCTCTGTGTAATTACACAACATCTCAACAGTGACACCCCCTTGACTCCATATCTTGCCCAGAATTTCTTTGTATTCAAATCTAATGTTTAGTAAAGAGGTCAGGAATGGATGGGTTGATATGTTGACCCACCAAAATGGATTATAAATGAATGATAGAGCTGGGGATAAGGAAGGAGAAAACTCGGAGGAAATAAAGCATACTTCCACAGTCTTATAGAGCTCCTTGCTATGTGAAATTGGCTGTAACTTTACCCTAATATTGGCCAGTCACAATTAATAATAATATCAACTCTTTGAGTAGCCTGTTAATGCACACAGCAGCATGCTGGAGGCTCTTTCTCATTAACCATTCAATTAATCACACCTTCTCCCTGGGGGAGGTATTAGCACTCTGTTTTACAGATAAGGAGCCAGATACTCAATGGCTCAGCCCAACAACAGAGGACAGTGGAGGCTGGCGATGTCATCATGAAGAGAGCTGGCAGAAATATCAAGTGTCTTCCATATTCCTGGGCTGCGCAGCTTATTCCCTATCAATTTGATTCTGACCCAAGGGTATTCTGTGGTTTCAAATTCTTGGTTGTGTGCTGGAACCCACTGGCATGGCCTCAACAGACAGCACATCCTATGATAATCTGGAGATCAACAGACAAGATCAGCATGCTGGCTGGACCAGACTGCAGTAGACTCAGCATCTTCCTTCATCTTGGCTTCCCATCTCATGTGTGATGCTATGCTTGCTGGCCAATTTCAGGGATGTGAGGGTACAGGGTGGCATGCAGCTTTGCTTAGCCCAAGGATCTTGTGTGTTGATCCAGGACAGCCTGTGGGGCATGCAAACACTAGATGCAATCTCTACAGTGGGGTACCTACTCCCTGAAAGGCCTGTTAGCCTGCTGGACTGGCTAATTTTATGTCAACTTGACACAAGCTAGAGTCATCAGAGAGGAGGGAACCTCAATTGAGAAAATGCCTCTGTAAGATGTAGGCTCTAGGCAAGCCTGTAGGGCTTTTTCTTAATTAGTAATTCATGAGGGATGGTCCTGCCTATTATGGGTGGTATCATCCCTGGGATGGTAGTACTGGGTTCTACAAAAAAGCAGGCTGAGCAAGCCTCATTGAGCAGGCCAGTATGCAATCCCCATACTTGGCCTTTGCATCAGCTCCTGTGTCCAGGTTCCTGCCTGGTTGAGTTCCTGTCCTGACATCCTTTGATGATCATCTGTGATGTAGAAACATAAGCTGAATGAACCCTTCCCACCCCAAGTTGCTTGGGTCATGGTGTTTCTTCACAGAAGTAGTAACCCCTAACTAAGACACATAGTGTCATAGTTCTCCATTCTGCAACCCATTTTAATTGTGTTGGGGGAGGGAAAGTGGTGGCTTGACACATACCCAGCAGGAGGACTTTATGATCTATGTCCATGCCACATCCCCAGGCCTCCTTTTGAAATAAACAACTCACAGAAACAAGTAAAGGCCGACCAGTAAGATGGCTCATTGAATAGAAGCACCCGAGGATCTGAATTTGTTCCCAGAGACCAACATGGTAGACTCTGACAAGTGATCCTGTGACCACAAGCATGCAAGGGCACACTCACACACACACACACACACACACACACACACACACACACACACACTCCACCCCCAAAAGTAAAATAAAATAAGACCCAGGGAAAAGGTGTGGAAGATGGTTGTTAAGTGTATAACTTCACACCAGAGCTCCTTGCCTTCAGAGGCTAGCTGTCAGTGTGCAGTGGTTTGGGACAGTTTGCAATATACATCCCTAAATAACCTGCTTACTCTGATTCTTCGGCTGCTCAGAAAAGGTTTTTAATTTGTCTCTTGAGAGCTATGGGGGTTTTCAGTTCACTTGGATTAGCAAGCAAGGCCCAACTATTATAAATGCAACCTATTAGAATATTACAGGCTCTTTGGACAATGCATAATAGAAAAAGGAGCTGAGAAGAAACATCGTGCTGCTCCAGCCAAACACAATACGGTTTGAAATAGAACTCTACAAAGTTAAATAGTTTGACCAAGCTTTATTTTTAAGACAGAAAGCAAAAACAGGGGAGTATCATAGCCTTAAGTCTATTAAAATTCCATATGGAAGGACAGTTGGAAAGACGCATTTTCAGTCTTCCACGAGCACTTAATTTAGTCATTATCCTAAAAAGGGAAACCCTCCCTCTCCATGAACTTAGGTGCCAGCAGCACTTGGTGTCTTTTGGATACTGTATCTGAAAAATATCCTATTTTCTGACTTCAAGCCTGTCAGTAGGATTTGGGGGATGGGGTTATGAAATAAATAGCTCTGCTTTCTTCAAAATTACTACAGCTCGCTACACATGAGCTCCCTGGGAAACTGCTTTAGAAAGAGAGTTCCATCTTTGGAAGCATTTAAGAATGAAGACCTCTTCCAGTTGCTCAGTAAGAAAGCCAGCCATAGCTGCTTCTCACAAGTGTTCATGGTGTGGCTGTCCCCACTTGGTCAGTCCCAAAGTACATAACAGCTGGGATGGTTTGCTTTGGAACTGAGATTATTTTAGAAGAATGCTGAGGATCCAAAAATAATAAAACAAAGCAAGGAGATGGTTCTCTTTTAAAACAATACTTGTAACTCTTTGCCTTCCATTTTGATGCTATCAAAAATGTAAAAAAATGCATGTGGTGCCAGACACCCAGCTCCAGGTGCTGTGGCCACATTATCAGTAGATCTGGCTGGTTAACCTTTATATGCAAGCCAATTACCTACATCATGTCATAGAAGTGGCCCCCAGTGGTTTGTCTAAAGTTAAGACTTCTGGCTATGGCATTGGATGAGCTAGCCAGGGAAGGGCTGGAGAGCTCACCCTGGTGATTTGGATGTGGTGGTATGGATGCAGGAGACCTGGTGAGCTAACCAACTCAGCTACCACCCAGTCCCAGATCCAGGACATTGAGTTGCCCACCCCAACATCTACCCATCTATAAGGTGCTGGAATGTGTGAAGAGGTCAAGCCTACAGATTCAAAACTGCAGGATCTTGATGACACAGGGCAACAACAGGATATCTGGGATCGGCCTCATTGAGGATCCAGTACTGACAGTGTAGCAGAAGCCAGAGGCCTCAAGCCAGACCAAAGACTCATTGCAGTGAACATTTCCAAGCAAAGAAGTATGGACAAAAGGGTAAACTGAGACACACTGTGACACACTACAGCTTCCACAAGGAGATTCTTTTCTTTCTTTTTTGCAGAGAGGTTGCAAGTGTGGAAGGTAGGTACAGGGTGATGGGGAAATAAGTGTAATTGGGGGTACATGCTATGAAATCTCACACATACACTAAAAAGTTAAAAAAAAAAGCCAGGCATGGTGTAGTATGCTTGTAATCTTAGCTCTGGAGAGAAAAGAGACCAGCAGATACCTAGGGCTTGCTGGCTAGCCAATCTAGGTAAAATAGGAAATTCCAGACCAATTCGAGACTCTTGTCTGAGAGGGAAAAGGTGGAGGGCTTTGAAGAAACAATATATGAGGTTGACCTCTGGATTCACTTGAGTATGGTTCGACATGCACACACACATACACACAAAAGAAAAACAATTCCACCCAAATGAGCTAACGGCTATACTGGAGTCACTTACAGAGTATCAGGTGTCACCAAGGCAACTGAAAAGCCCACACCGGAGTGTTGACAACTCCTGAGGGTTGCAGCTCCAAGCCTCCTTTTCAAACTTGCAGGCAGCTCTGTGGCTCAGAATCTTTTCCCAGCAGTCCTTGCTGCTCATGTACACAAGCTGGCGGGGTGGGGTGGGGTGGGGTGGGTGGAGGGGGAAGGGGTGCTTTGCCAAGTCTCCTCTGAGTCTTAGGAGTCTCCCTTCCCCCTCTACTGGAGAATGCCTCACTTGGGAGGAAGTAGCTGAACATTATAGGAGTTTGAGAAGATCTGGAACCGTTCCCTCAAGTTCATGTGAACACAGACCTGCTCTATAAAATAAGATCTATCTTTAAAAGTTTCCATTTTCCAGGGAAACCATTCCTAGGGTGGCATAGTGGAGGTGGAGTTGTCACACTCTGGTAGGGTTTAGGGGTACTCTGGACCTTAAGTCATTAGAAACTAGAGTTTTGGGGAAAAGAAGGGAGGGAGGGAGGGAGGGAGGGAGGGACCACTTGGAAGTCTTGTTTCTGACAAATGGGACAACCCAATTGACAAGAGAGGTATTGGGTGTTCGTGGAGAATGCGATGTCCTGAAATTTGAGTTGTTCTTTCTTTGTTGTGGTGCATTAAAGGATACAGTGGGATAGTGGGGTGGGTGAAGCCTTATGCTCTTCAGTGTGACTCCTTCCCAGAAACCTAGAAAAGAGATAAAATGTCACTAGATGCCTGAGCCGAGGAGCTTGGCTGAAGATACAGAAGAGGGGACTAAGCTTTGTGTGTTGGGTGTTTCTAGGTGTGACACCCACAATTTCTGCAGGCTTATCAGAGCCTGTGACACAAAGGAGAGACAGTTTGACTGCCAAAGGAGAAGGGATGTGTGTGTGTGTGTGTGTGTGTGTGTGTGTGTGTGTGTGTGCTAGTTTTCCTAACTGCAGTGGTCACTGGGGGATGGGGGTGGGGAACTGTAAGACTCTGGTGGATATACTATACTCTTAACCTAGAAAATGCTGACAGCCACATGCAAAACAGATGGTGCTTTCTAGAGCTGGTTTAGTAATCAAATCCAGAGTCCTCACTGAAGAACTTTCACTACTAGGCAAGTTTAATCCTAGACAGTCCTCGGGAAGCACCAGGGTGACAGACCAGTCTAGTCACTTGGGAAAGTCCTCATGAGCTATGTATACTGGAAGGTAGTGGTAGACCCTGGGAAATTACCTGGGCGTTGACTTAATGTTTGAAGATAGATTAAGCCATGCTGGGAGGATGTCCTCATATCTGCTGAGTACTTTGAAGATGGCCAGACAGTCCTATATCTCTTCTTGGTAACTGACCTCCACAAGGTAGCTTTGACAGATGTTCTGCCTCTCAAACTATTCATAATCAAAGAGAAAGGGGCACTTTTTAAATGCTCAAAGATGCTTTTGGGTGAACCGTATGTACTAACTTGCTCGTCTGTGAAACACAAAACTGGTTTGAGGAATATTTTGGTGGTGACCTATAGAGACTGGAGGGATTGTGGCTCAGTGAGGGTACTTCCTGGGTAGTAACGGCACACATTAAGAACCTCTTAGATAGCAGGAGCTAGTGGGGTTAGTGGGAGAGTACAGTCCTGGGATCCCCTAAACAGAGCACTGAGGTTACAGAGCCAACAACAAGGCCACCTGACTTTGAAGGGACCATGACTTGGGGGATGGTAACAGAGACTGCCCCCAGTGGAGGATATGGCTCCTTCCATTTTCCTGGAGCCAAATCTGAGTTTTACAACAAAGCTTGATGAAGTTGTTATAACGTCTACCTTCACTATGACCTACCTACCTATATCTGATTCTTTCACAAGTCCTTTAACCACCTGTATTCAATTCCTGTCTTAGGGTTTCATTGCTGTGAAGAAACACCATGACCAAGGCAACTCTTATAAAGGCAAACATTTAATTGGGGCTGACTTACAGTTTCAGAGTTTTAGTCCATTATCATGGCAGGAAGCATGGCAGCATCCAGGCAGGCAGACATGGCGCTGGAGAAGCTGGATATACGTCTTGATCAGCAGGCAGCCAGGAGACTCAGTGTGTTACAGCCAACAGAGCTTGAACATGTATGTATGACTTCAAAGTCCCGCCTCCACAATGACGCACTTCCTCTAGCAAGGCCACACCTCCTCCATTAGGACACACTCTCTCACAATACCACTCGCTATGGCTAAGCATTCCAACACATGAATGGCTGGGGGCCACCCCTGTTCAAAGCACCACAATTTCCTATCCCTAGCTAGAGCCAAGCTCCTGAGTTCTGTGTAGTGCCTGACCTACATGGAAGTATAGGTTTCAAAATCTTTAGCTCGGCTTGATATAAACTGACTTTTCGAGTTAAAGTCAAGGGAGGAGGATTTTTAACATAATGATTCTGACGTCCTCCCCATTTCAGATTGGAAACCAGTGGGATGAGGCAGAGTTGGAGGCCAGGTGATGCCAATGAACAGCCGATGCTGAGAACCACTGATTAGTAGACTATGTGCCTGGGTCCTGTTTGAGTTAACCTGTACTTTTCTTTAATTGACTTCTGTTGAGCTTGCCTTGAATTGAACCCCTTGGCTTGGATTCTGACCTTCCAAAATTGTCTTGTCTACAGATTCCCATTCTACTCCTTGCTTGGCCTCTAAAGTTTGCATTTCTCTCCAATATTTTATTATGGCTCTCCCTGGAGAAAACTTCATAGTAAAAGACATTTTAGTGGGCACTATGTCTAGTGACTGGGACTTGATTTTCTGGGTCCATCGGCAGTCTGGCTACGTATGAGACATCGAGCTCGGTGCTCAATGGGGTCACATCCTCAAGGACATGGTGATACTTCCTAGGTTTTTTGTTATCACAGCTTCTAGAGTTCTAGACCAAAGCAGGAGCCAGGTGTGTGTGTGTGTGTGTGTGTGTGTGTGTGTGTGTGTGATGGGGTCCCTTGGCTTCATCAGCTCAGCCTTGGCATGGCTTTTAACACTTGTTACATATTTCACAAGGATTGACAGGTGGGGTGGCCAATGTCAACACTGTGCCTAAGGGCATAGTGGCTCCTGTGTGCTATCTGCCCTTCCCTATCACGTCATGAATGAAGATGAAAAGACAGTACGTGGTTTCTGGAGTCTAGAAACAAGGTGGTGCTCTCTCAGACTTACAAATACCTTTCCCATGCTGTGCCTATTATTCCAAGGTGCAGGCTCTGTAGGGTGGCAGTCAAAAAATAAATGTGAGAACTTTCCACATCTCAACAGCTTTGATTAAAACCCCTGGGGATCCTGGTCTCTCATAAGTGAGAGTTTTTAAAAAGTAGTTTAGGAGTTGAGAACTCCTCCTTTGAAATTCTAATTTGCCTTTGAACATATTCATTTGCCTTCCTGAGGACCACAGTTCTTTTTCTTCTAAAACCAAGACAGAGAGGGAGAAGTGGTCAGATCTATAAAGCAACCCTCTTCATCCTTTCCAAGGGTGGCCTCCTCTTCTTCCACAAACAGTTTTCTGATTGGAATGATGACTTCCAGAGCTCAGATTCCAGTGGTCAGATATATTACTTCTGTATTCTACAGCTGATATACACTGCATGTGTGTGTATGTGGGTCTGTGGGTGTGTGCTTGTGCATGTGTGTGTACATATGAAAGCCAGAGGATAACCTTGGGTGTCACTCCTTAGAAGGCATTTATCTTGATTTTTGAAACAAGGTCTCTTCCTGGGCCCTGAGGCCTTTTGACTAGACTGGGTTGAGAGGCCAGCAAGCTGAGCCCATGGGATCTGTCTGTCTGTCTCTCCAGCACTACGATTACAATTGCCACCATGGTGGCTTTTCTCCCTGGGTTTCTGGGAATTGAACTCAGGTCCCTGTGCTTGTAAGAAAATCATCTTTACATGTGCTGTCTACTCAGCCTTAGAAATACAGCCTTTAAAATCCAGATAGCTATGAAGACAAAAACAACCAAACAGACCCAAGTCTCAAATAAACTAAGTGAAGTCATCCTTAACAGTTACCAAGTCAAGTCCCTTCTAAGTTGACTAGCAATATTGTTTAAAGTTTTGTTTTGTCCTTCCTTCCTTCCTTCCTTCACTCCTCCCTCCCTTCCTTCCTTCCTTCCTTCCTTCCTTCCTTCCTTCCTTCCTTCCTTTCCTCCCTCCCTCCCTCCCTCCCCCCTCCCTCCCTCCCTCCCTCCCTCCCTCCTTCCTTCCTTCCTTTCTTCCTTCCTTCCTTCCTTCCTTCCTTCCTTCCTTCCATTATTTCTGTTTGTTTGTACCAGGCATAGAACCCAGAGCCTTGAGGATACTAGACAAGTGCCCTACAGTGAGCTACATCCTAGCCCTAAATCAGTGTTTGTTGGTAAATGGCCTTCTGTTCATTATGTGAAGGACATGCAAGACTTAACAATAGTTTTCTAGTCTTAGTGCCTTTCTATTTACTGGTAGTGGTGCTAATTTTTCAAGAAATTAGCAATATGGAGTTAGGCTGTCTAGCAAAATTCAATGGAATCAATAGGAGCCTCCGAGATCTGCATTCTTAGCACTGACACTAAGGAAGTGTCCACACACATATATTTCCCAGTAATGAAACTTCACAGTGTGCTTCTTAATGGAAGATGATCAACCGCAATGCAAATTTAATGAACTCTGAGGTGGAATTGCAAACCCAGTCCAATATCCCACGGAAAATTAACCTAATCAATAATCTCATTTGATGCTGTAAGCTTGCAAACAACAACTCGCTACGCTGACCAAGCCTTCCCTTTTAGATGTTACCGCATGGAGATGGCCAGTCTGTTGTAGGCTTCACCACCTGTTCTGGCAGATTAGAGTATTGGCCAAATGCACTCACTGTTGTTTTTTATCGACGATGTGATCAAGCTCATTGGAGTTGTCCTAGTAATGTTGGCCTCCAGGAAACTTTGTAGGAAGGGGGAAAACACAAAACAAACAAATGAAAACAATCTAAACTCAGGTAAAAGCAAACAAGGGCTAATCTTTCTAAGCCCCAAACCTTTGCTTAGGTGCGTGCTCACAGACCTGACCCTCTCCTCTCACTTGGGCCCTGACATCAAGCCTTGGGCAGCTCATTCTTTGAATCATAAAGACATTCCCTGGCTGTTTTCCTTACAGTTAATGTACTTACCAAGTATCCCCACAGCAAGATACAATTTTCTACTTAAAAACAAATATAAAAGATATGTGCATATATGTATATGATAGACATAAGCACACATATACATGTGTCATACAGATCCATCGTTAGACTCTTCTTTGACCCCTTTGTCTCAGAAAGTAGGTGAGTTTGCCCTGCATTTATCCTTCCAGGTAGGACTTTTTCCGCAAGCCACCATGGCCCCTTAACTTTCTTCCCAAGGTCTGCAGAGAAAGGAAACATTGCTCTAGTTACCTTTGTACAGTTTTGATCAAAATACCTGAAGAAGTATCTGAAAGGAGCAAGGAAGTGGAAAGAAAACACTCTGCCACCCTGCTGGCTGTCTCTCTTTTTTTGCCTTTTTATTTTTTGTAGGCTGCTGGGCCATGAGATAATGCTGCCCACTCCAGGGCACATCTTCTTCTCCAGGCAACACTCTCTGAAAACGCCCTATTAGGCCCGCACAGAGGTATGCCTCACCCATCTCCTAGGTGATTTCTCAATTTAGTTTGGCAATGAACACTGATCGTCAGAGCACCTCTCAGAGTAGGACTCACTGGGGTTCTGGGGTATCACCTCTAACCATGATTTTTAAAAGTGGTGTTCTACAGTCTGTAGGCACATTTTTCCCCCTGGGAGATGTGTGTGTGCGCGCGCGCTGTCGCGAGCAGGTGCATGTGTACCTGTGTGTATAAGGTAGCCAGAGGGCAGCCTCAGGTATTGTTTCTCAGGTAGCATCCCCCTTGACGTTTGAGAGAGCATCTCTACTGGGATCTAAGATGTACTGTCAATTAGAGTAGGCTAGCTGGCCAGCAAGCCCCCAATATCTGCTTGTCTCTGACTCCCCAGTGCTGGGTGTGAAGGTGAGTGGCACCATGCTCTGTTGTCTTTAAGAATGTATTTATTATTATTCTGTGTGCATATTGTGAACATGGTGGCAGGTGGATATGGCGGGGAGCGGGCAACTTGAGCCATCGTGTTTGTGCAGAATGGAGCTGTTAGCTGAACTCTTAGCAGAAGGTGAGATTGCTTGTAAGAATGTGGAGAGTGAAAACAGCACATTTCCATCCTAAAGGCAAGAAGACATGAGCAGTCTTCAGGGAGAGAGAGAGAGAGAGAGAGAGAGAGAGAGAGAGAGAGAGAGAGAGAGAGAGAACCACACCATGCTAGGATACACAGAATGGAAAAAAAGGAGGGGGAATGTGGTACCTTCTGTGTAGCTTTCCCAAGTGAATGAGGAATAGAAATGGCAAAGCCTTTAGAAGAAGAGTGGTTTAGAGACAAACAAAGCCTTCCGTAGCACTTAATTTATAAATATGTATAGACTCTGTTCTTAACAACTGTAGCTAGAGCAACTACATAAGGGAGAGGAAGACTTAGAAGTATGGTCTAGAAAGAGCAAGGGGTCACCACCATACAATTGGGGTGTTTGTGGTTCACAGGACTCATGATGTGTGTATGATGGGATCCAAGCTTCCAGAGATTATTTCCTAAGCCTTGCTGGTCAGAAGATGCTCAGCTGTAAGCATGTGTCAATACCTACTGTGTGGAGCTGGGGACATGGCTAAGTAGGTAAAGAGTTTGCTATGTTTAAATAATCATGAGGACCTAAGTTTGGATGCCTGGTACTCATGGAAATGTTAGGCGTGGCAGCAGGTCCTTGTAGCCTCAGCACCGACGAGCAGAGTCAGGAGGATCCCTGGAATGTGCTGACCAGGCAGGTATGGCTGAATAAATGAGCTGCGGATTCATCAAGAGATCCTATCTCAAAAAATATGATGGAGAACAATTGAAAAAGGCACAAGATATTGGACTCTGGTCTCTACTCCTGTTGGGACTGGAATGGCAGTTTTCTTAGGAGTTGTCAATGGATGTTCAAAGCATAAATCTGAAGAACATGCTCATATTTATTTCTCTTGAAATAATAAAGAGATTTTAATTTCAGGAGATAATGCTGACATTTCACTAGATTTTAAATTATGTGAAATCGATTTAGGTAGCGAAGATGGTTCATTACAGACAAGCAATAAAAAAAAATATGATCCATCAATTCTGTGGCTACATAGAGAAGATTCCCCTTCTTGCTATGATGTATACAACTCCTGGTCACTTTCTTTCTGTGCATTTCTGTGGTTTCATTGCAGCATCTGTCTGTCTATCTATCTATCTATCTATCTATCTATCTATCTATCTATCTATTTGTTTGTTTAGGTGGTTGATTGGCAATCTGAAGTCCTCAGAGTTCTGTTCTAGTCTGAAGGATAATTTTGCCCTGACTGAAGCCAATGACTGTTAATTGTTTGTCTTTTTCAGTCTGACATTAATTTTACCATACTTCTGGTACCTGAATCTGGATTCTGCAGCGATCCAGGGGAGGAGCTTGGATCCAGGCAGAATCAGGGCAAACCTCAGGAACCACTCCCAGCTAGTTAAAACATTATTTCCATATGAGCTAAGACTGTTTCTACAGCTTTTCATGGAAACAGTTTACTGTTATCTAGTGACATCTGGAATGATTCTCTCTCTCTCTCTCTCTCTCTCTCTCTCTCTCTCTCACACACACACACACACACACACACAGAGAGAGAGAGAGAGAGAGAGAGAGAGAGAGAGAGAGAGAGAGAGAGAGAGAACAGAAATCATAACCCTATGGTAAATTTTTCACTTCATGTGGCTCTCAGCCCCGTGCATGTGGATATCTGTGTGCACTTACCTGTGTGCACAGAGGAGTTTGTACATGTATAAATCTAACGGACTGAGGAGAAACAAGGCCCCTTTCAGAAGTGCAGACTTTCCCACCCTTCGTTTTGTAGCTTGCAGCTATTTTTATAGCAGCACTAGAGTCTGGAGTTCTGGGAAGAAGCCAAATGTTTTGGGCGTGTCTATACAGAGAGGCCATTGGGGTTGGGGTTGGGGGTGGGGTGGAGAAGCAGCAGAACCAGCAAAAGAAAACAATTCTCCCCTGGCTTCTAAGCATGTGCATTTAGCAGCCGCAGACATGTATCATGCGACTTTGTTTCACAGTTAGGGAAGTACCAAGTGTATTTCAATATTCTCTGTAATCTCACTTTTCCATCCTCTCTGGGCTCTTTATTCTACTGCCAAAACATTGCCCTGTCTAACCTCTGCTGGAGGGATAAACCCTGACCTTCATGGAAATTCCACCCTCTCTGTAAAGGAAAACTTCAGCTCCAGCCAGCCCTCCAATCCTTCCACGAAGGGAAGCTGTAATGAGATTTTAATTGGAGTAAGGCACTGTCCAGTTATTTACTCAACAAGAACGTTTAGAATAATGTCTTTGTTCAAAAATAATTGTTTCCAGCGTTATTGTTTTGAAATGTAGTTTTGGATGGTGTCAGGGATTGGGCTACAAAAACATATTAAAATGATGAAAACTCATGTTTTCTCATAGGCCACTGAACCCAACTTCAAATCCTACCATTTTATAAGAATTAATAGGGCTTGTGATAGTACTAATATTAAAGCTGCCTCATGAATTATTTAGCCGTTCTTTTTCCTGCACACTCATGTTCTTGATTCTGAATGACATTTTCAGCCACCAAACATACTGTGATATTGCTTTCCTCAGCTTTAATTCACAGGCTAAGGAGGTTTATTAGGGCAGCATGATCCCAAGAACCATAGGGGAGAAGGATTATTTTTCTCCCTTTTTGAACAACTGTAAGCCTTACCATTACACTTATACATCCAAGTGTTATTTGGCACCTCCAGCAGAATTTACATATCAGTTTGCGGTCAATCTTTGGCCAATATATACAGAAGAGAAATTTGAGGAGGGTCAATGTAGATCCAAGATCATGATCACACAAGATCATGGGTCTATCCCATGAAAGAGCAGATGGAACTGTTCCCAGTTCCGTTGACTGTGGGGTTCTAGAACATGAAGTAGAAATCACATCAAGTAGCTAATCAAATAAAATGAAGGACAGAAAATAGAATGCTAGTAACTCACGTTCCTCCACCCACACTCACATACTGGGGCTCAGAATCAGGTTTTGCTCCATCTAAATAAAAACAAGAGAAACAATCAAATAAGTATGTGTGATGAATAGCTATCATACTGGAAGTAACATTCTTCAAAAAGAGGAAGACTGGGACTTTGCCTTGCTGGACACTGGAACTTAGATTGGAGCCAAGACAAGTTCATTGTTTGGTAGGATCAATCAGCACACGTCTCCATCACAATGATCACAATCTCCCCAGGACTACCTGCACATGAACCTGAAGACCCGGAGTTAATTTCTATTCGGACTCAAGATTCTGCATTTCCACAGAGACCCATGGTCCATAGATGTAACTGAACAAGACTGACCTTCCTCTTAAAGAAAATTCTAGGATCTGAGGAGATGACTCGGTGGATATGGTGCACTGGAGTTTGGATCTCCATTACCCAGATAAATGCCAAAAGCTTGGGAACTTTCCTAGAATCCAGTACTTGGGGGCAGGCAGGCAGAGGACCCCAGAGCAATTTTAGACTAGCCAAATAAGTGAGATCTGGATTGAAATAAGAGACCCTGCCTCAATATATATGATGGAGAACAATCAAAAGAGACATCCAACATCAAACTCTGGCCTCCATACAAACATGCACACACATGTATGCACACACATACACACACACACAAATACACACACACACAAATGTGCACATCACACATGCACCTGCAAAAAAAGATTTAAAAGAGAGGGTACACGCAAATAAGTAGACATCAATATAAATGTATGTAAAAGGGGAGGCAGCAAGATGGCTTCGTGAGTAAGGATATTTGATGCCAAGGCTCGTGACTTGAGCTAGATCACTGGGACCCCACTGGTGAAAGGAAAGAACTGACTCCAGCAGGTTGTCCTCTGACTTGCACACTCATGCCATGGCATGCGTGTGTGCCAACTCCAAATAATATAAAAGGAAAGCACTTGGCAGGAAAGACCAACTCCAGCTAAGATTTGTATGAAAAAAAAAAACATGCCTTGAGGAATAACCCTTGAGAGTCTAAGGGCTTAAGTGTGTGTGTGTGTGTGTTTGTGTGTGTGTGTGTGTGTGTGTGTGTGTGTGTGTGTAAGATTGTGTATCTGTGGGTATGGACATGAGTGTGTGCCTATGCACAGACATAAGGATGATGGTCATGACACATTGACTGATAACTTGTCTTCAAGATGCTGCTGCTGTATCCATGCCTCTATGGAGCATGTGTCTCTATGGAAATGCAGATTCTTTTCAGTTTCTGTACAGTATTCATAAATTACCTGATATATTGAACACTTGGTTATAAAACAGACTTTGAGTGAGACAGTCAGTGGATAGCATAGCCTGTGCTCTAAGGGAGTCTGGAATAGGCCAGGTTAACTTGGGGCGTTTGGTAGTTGTATTGGGATGTAGCCCTGTCCTAACTTAAGCAGCATCTGTGCAAATGAGGGCTGGAAAATATTAATGCCTTTTGGAAAATTGCCATGTGTGAATCATTTGGGGGAAAATATGAAGGCCCTGCTTCTGAAACTCAGCTAGGTCCTAAGAAAATCATTCAAATCTGGCTGGAGACTTCTTGTGTCAGAAATCTTTCTGGAACCTGGGGTGATGGCTCAATGGGTAAAATCACTTGCTGCACAGCATAGGGACCTGAGTTTAGAACTTAATGATGAAGCAAAAGTTTGAGTACTGCTATGGGTGTCTGCCACTCTAATGTGGAAGGGTGGGGACATGGAGATTCTCAGAAACTCACTGGCTAGTAAGTCTAGCCATTCAGTGAACTTCAAGTTCAATGACAGACCCTGTCTCAAAAAAAAAAAAATCAACTGACATGAACTTCTGGCGTCTACCTCCGCTGCTTCCCCCCATATACACATACACACATGCACACATGCAATCCCTTTGCCACACATCCATAAGGACGTTGTATGCATGGCATGGTATAGCTATTGATGTGTGTAAGGACGTGGAGAAGAAACTCTGTGGAGTCCTTGACAACTCCATCAGGGCATGAAGTCATATCCCAAAGCTTCTATTCAGGAGAAAGTTTAAACTCCCAAAGAGAGACAGGCTATCAGCACCCCATCTTGAATGCTTATTGACACTCCTATGTTCAGAAATTTTAAAGTGACATAGGTTTGAGAGGGCAGCTAACCAGAGAAGGTGGGATCTGTGATTTGAACCTGGTAGCATAACTCAAATGGAGTATGACTTTGTGTACAGTCTGAATAAATCCTTGCTTTTCAAAATGTCCCTGTACTGGCTGGCTTTGTGTGTCAACTTGACACAGTCTGGAGTTATCACAGAGAAAGGAGCTTCAGTTGGGGAAATGCCTCCACAAGATCCAGCTATAAGGCATTTTCTCAATTAGTGATCAAGGGGGGAGGTCCCCTTGTGGGTGGTGCCATCTCTGGGCTGGTAGTCTTGGTTCTATAAGAGAGCAGGCTGAGCAAGCCAGGGGAAGCAAGCCAATAAAGAACACCCCTACATGGCCTCTTCATCAGCTCCTGCTTCCTGACCTGCCTGAGTTCCAGTCCTGACATCCTTTGGTGATTAACAGCAGCGTGGAAAATGTAAGCTGAATCAACCCTTTCCTCCCCAACTTGCTTCTTGCTCATGATGTTTGCACAGGAATAGAAACCCTGACTATGACAGTCCCCACCTCACTCCCTCTTCCCATGATCACTACACAGTGGTCATAAGTCGCAACCACCTTAGAGGGCAGCATCTTCTTCTAAAACTCCTAAGTGTCTTCGCCAGTGGACTGAAATTAGAATTTGCAATAAGCAAGAAAGCTTTCTCTGATAATCTCATTCCCTGGGGCTGGGTGAAGCCAGGACTCTCAAGTACCCAAGGAGTTCTGATGGAAGAATATTCCAGTATAGACCAAGACAGTTCTATCTGAACATCTGTGTGCTTGAGTTTGGAAGCTTTCCACAGAAGCGAGAACTCTGCAAAAGAGGCCCATGGGCCCTGGAGAAGGGCAAGGAGATTAAGTTTGGAACATAAGGCCATTTTCCTTATCATTTCCCTCAAGATTAGCTTTCAATAACCCTCTGAATTAGGCACATGCTTAAAATGTAGAGCCAGGACTTGGGGGCTGGTATAGGGTAGAGTGGGTGATAAGCATGCCTGGGACCTTGGTTTGATCCAAAGCACAAAGTTTTGAAAGTATCTTCACTTTCTCTACAGTACAACATGGATAACATCATGGGTTCAGACTGTTTCTTAGTAAGAACAAGACCTGTGGATGACGGCAGCAACTGCTGCTCTGGTGAATGGAGCATGCCCAGATATCATGCCTCCAAGGACCACCGTGGCTCACCCCTTCTCTCCCTCATTATTCACCATGGGTGTGCATGTTTGAAGCTCACCAAGAAGATGGCCAACTGAAACTGGGGATGAATTTGGAAAGTCTGTTGAGAAAAAAAAAATGCCTGGCATGAAGTTTATACTCAGTAGATCTTCCAGAAGCTGTGGAGTAGATGGATTTGAGTTCTTGGGTTGGGAGGTAATGCCTTGCTAGTAAAGATTGAGTTCGAGGCCAGCCAGGTCTACAGAGCTGGTTCCAGGACAGCCAGGGCTACACAAAGAAACCCTGTCAAAAAAAAAAAAAAAAAAAAAAAGGTTAAGTATTCAAGAAGTACAGAGGGGGAGAAAAAGGCCATTCAGGAGAAGATGCTGGATGCTTTTTGGGAAAAAGAGAGGGAGGATTTTAAGCAGAAGCAGAAGTGGGGGAGCTCCCATCTGGGGTTCTTGGCTCTGGAAGTCCTTCACTTTGCTAGCAGCTCTGTGGGCCATGCACTTGAGTAGGTGATCAGTGGTCAAGCCAAGCCCCAGGGCGATGCTGTTACTTTTACTCCTGCCACTTAAAGCGAGTGGTGAGTGGGTTAGCCAATAAACCCAGGGTAGCTTAATCTGCATGTGCAATCTTTATCTGTACACAACTCATTTAAGAGGACATTTGATTATATGCTTGCAATCAAAGTTAGTGGGCAAATCAGAAAAAGTAGGATGAAAATAAACTTTCCTTTTGATAAAAGATGTCCTGGAAATACACTTCTCTTGTTCAATGAAATAAACACCGTGATAAAGTTAACTTGCATTATTTCAGTGTGAAAGGAACAGGAATTACAAGGTTGATTCTTAGAAAGTTGGAGACTTGAGGAGACTTAAAGTCTTCAGTGGAAAATTGGAGAGACTTTCAAATCCCCGCCATGAGTTTTATAGATGAAGGCGGGCCATGCTGGTGTAGGGAAATAGTATGTAAGTCAGAACTACCCCAGTCCACTGCTCCTTCAACTATATATGTTTTCACTAAGCCAAAGCCAGAAGCATAGAAATGGGGAGGGGGCAGGGAAGACATGGGATAGGATGCCCAGGCCACCATACTTCAATAGACAAAGGACATGGGTTGAAGAATGTTTGAAAGAAGGAGTTGCCATCAGATGGAACAACTATGAACAAGGTCAGTTTCAGCAGGGAACTTGTGGCTGTGAACTAGGAAGAAACTGTGTTGGGGAGGAAATTATGTGCTGGGGCTTGGGACATAGCTCAGTTGGTAGAATACGTGCCTACCGTGCACAAAGTCCTGGGTTCCACACACAACACTGTAGAACGTGGATGTGGTGGCAGTGCCTATAATCCTAGTATCTGGGTGGTGGAAGCAGAAGGATCAGAAATTAAAGGTCATCCTTGGCTACACAGAGAGTTTGGAATCAGCATTGTCTGCTGTCAAATAGGAAGCACTGAAGTACCCCAAATGCTGTAGGAATGCTGAACGTGTTTCTGATCACTCATTATCGAAGATAAATCTGAGACAGGCAGGGCTCAGAGCCCAAGGCTAAAAAGTGCCTTGAGATCCGGCCGGATCAGCGCCGGGGTAGCAGGAGCGCAGGGTTGCCTGACACCCGCCAGCTACCCACGACCACCGCCGCAGGATTTTGGGACTGCTGGTGAGTGGAACACAGCTTCTGCTCCAATCCAATTGCGCGGGACCTGAGACTGCATTAGTTAGGGAAGCAGAAACCGGCCTGAGTAGGGCCACAGGCCTCATCCGGCAGGATCAGCGCAGGGGTAGCGGGAGCGCAGGGTTGCCTGACACCCGCCAGCTACCCACGACCCCCGCCGCAGGATTTTGGGACTGCTGGTGAGTGGAACACAGCTTCTGTTCCAGTCCAATCACGCGGGACCTGAGACTGCTCTGGTTGGGGAGAGAGAAATCCGGCCTACATAGGGCCACAACCCTCTTCCGGTCAGAAAAGCACCGGAGAAGCTGGGGCGCAGGGTCGGCTGACACTCACCAGCTACCCACAACACCCACCACAGGATCTTAAGACTTCTGGAGAGTGGAACACAGCTTCTGCTCCAATCCAATTGCACGCGGGACCAGAGACTGCATTAGTTAGGGAAGCAGAAAAACGGCCTGTGTAGGACCACAGGCGGCCTGTGTAGGACCACAGGCATCTTCCGGCTGGACCAGCACCAGGGTACCGTCAGCTACCCACGACCCCCGCCGCAGGATTTAGAGACTGCTGGTGAGTGGAACACAGCTTCTGCTCCAATCTTTAAACAGTGACAACGATAACAACTAACCCCAGAGATTACCAGATGGCGAAAGGTAAACGTAATAATCTTACTAACAGAAACCAAGGCCACTCACCATCATCAGAACCCAGCACCCCCACTTCGCCCAGTCCAGGGCACCCCAACACACCGGAAAAGCTAGACACGGATTTAAAAGCATATCTCCTGATGATGATAGAGAACTTCAAGAAGGACTTTAATAACACACTTAAAGAAATGCAGGAGAACACTGCTAAACAGGCAGGAGACAATAAAGAGAAAGCACAAAAATCCCTTAAAGAATTGCAGGAGAACACTGCTAAAGAGTTACAAATCCTTAAAGAAAAACACGATAACATAATCAAACAGGTAGAAGTCCTTACAGAAAAACAGGAAAACACATCCAAACAGATGATGGAAATGAACAAAACCATACTAGACCTAAAAAGGGAAGTAGACACAATAAAGAAAACCCAAAATGAGGCAACACTGGAGATAGAAACCCTAGGAAAGAAATCTGGAACCATAGATACGAGCATCAGCAACAGAATACAAGAGATGGAAGAGAGAATCTCAGGTGCAGAAGATTCCATAGAGAACATCGGCACAACAATCAAGGAAAATGTAAAATGCAAAAAGATCCTAACTCAAAACATCCAAGAAATACAGGACGCAATGAGAAGACCAAACCTACGGATAATAGGAGTGGATGAGAATGAAGATTTTCAACTCAAAGGACCAGCAAACATCTTCAACAAAATTATAGAAGAAAACTTCCCAAATCTAAAGAAAGAGATGCCCATGAACATACAAGAAGCCTACAGAACTCCAAATAGACTGGACCAGAAAAGAAATACCTCCCGACACATAATAATCAGAGCAACAAATGCTCTAAATAAAGATAGAATACTAAAAGCAGTAAGAGAAAAAGGCCAAGTAACATATAAAGGCAAGCCTATCAGAATTACACCAGATTTTTCACCAGAGACTATGAAAGCCAGAAGATCCTGGACGGATGTTATACAGACACTAAAAGAACACAAATTCCAGCCCAGGCTACTATACCCAGCCAAACTCTCAATTAACATAGAAGGAGAAACCAAAGTATTCCACGACAAAACCAAATTCACACATTATCTCTCCACGAATCCAGCCCTTCAAAGGATAATAACAGAAAAAAACCAATACAAGGACAGGAACCACGCCCTAGAAACAAGAAGGTAATCCCTCAACAAACCAAACAAAAGAAGACAGCCACAAGAACAAAATGCCAACTTTAACAACAAAAATAACAGGAAACAACAATTACTTTTCCTTAATATCTCTTAATATCAATGGACTCAACTCCCCGATAAAAAGACATAGACTAACAAACTGGCTACACAAACAAGACCCAACATTTTGCTGCTTACAGGAAACTCATCTCAGAGAAAAGGATAGACACTACCTCAGAATGAAAGGCTGGAAAACAATTTTCCAAGCAAATGGCATGAAGAAACAAGCTGGAGTAGCCATTCTAATATCTGATAAGATTGACTTCCAACCCAAAGTCATTAAAAAAGACAGGGAGGGACACTTCATACTCATCAAAGGTAAAATCCTCCAAGAGGAACTATCAATCCTGAATATCTATGCTCCAAATACAAAGGCAGCCACATTCATTAAAGAAACTTTAGTAAAGCTCAAAGCACACATTGCACCTCATACAATAATAGTGGGAGACTTCAACACACCACTTTCACCAATGGACAGATCATGGAAACAGAAACTAAACAGGGACACAGTGAAACTAAGAGAAATTATGAATCAAATGGATCTGGCAGATATCTACAGAACATTCTATCCTAAAACAAAAGGATATACCTTCTTCTCAGCACCTCATGGTACCTTCTCCAAAATTGACCACATAATTGGTCACAAAGCAGGCCTCAACAGATATAAAAATATTGAAATTGTCCCATGCATCCTATCAGATCACCATGGACTAAGGCTGATCTTCAATAACAAAATAAATAATAGAAAGCCAACCTTCACGTGGAAACTGAACAACACTCTACTAAATGATACCTTGGTCAAGGAAGGAATAAAGAAAGAAATTAAGGACTTTTTAGAGTTCAATGAAAATGAAGCCACAACATACCCAAACTTATGGGACGCAATGAAAGCATTTCTAAGAGGAAAACTCATAGCTATGAGTGCCTCCAAAAGGAAACTAGAGAGAGCACACATTAGCAGCTTGACAACACACCTAAAAGCACTAGAACAAAAGGAAGCAAATTCACCCAAGAGGAGTAGACGACAGGAAATAATCAAACTCAGGGGTGAAATCAACCAAGTGGAAACAAGAAAAACTATTCAAAGAATCAACCAATCAAGGAGCTGGTTCTTTGAGAAAATAAACAAGATAGATAAACCCTTAGCCAGACTCACTAGAGGGCACAGGGAAAGCATCCTAATTAACAAAATCAGAAATGAAAAAGGAGACATAACAACAGATCCTGAAGACATCCAAAACACCATCAGATCCTTCTACCAAAGGCTATACTCAACAAAACTGGAGAACCTGGATGAAATGGAGAAGTTCCTAGACAGATACCAGGTACCAAAGTTGAATCAAGATCAGGTTAATGATCTAAACAGCCCTATATCCCCCAAAGAAATAGAAGCAGTCATTAATAGTCTCCCAACTAAAAAAGCCCAGGACCAGATGGGTTTAGTGCAGAGTTCTATCAGACCTTCAAAGAAGATCTAATCCCAGTTCTTCACAAACTATTCCACAAAATAGAAACAGAAGGTACTCTACCCAACTCATTCTATGAAGCCACAATTACTCTGATACCTAAACCACAAAAAGACCCAACAAAGATAGAAAACTTCAGACCAATATCCCTTATGAATATTGATGCAAAAATCCTCAATAAAGTTCTTGCTAACCGAATCCAAGAACACATCAAAACAATCATCCATCCTGACCAAGTAGGTTTCATCCCAGGGATGCAGGGATGGTTCAATATACGGAAATCCATCAACGTAATCCAGTATATAAACAAACTCAAAGACAAAAACCACATGGTCATCTCGTTAGATGCGGAAAAAGCATTTGACAAGATCCAACACCCATTCATGATAAAAGTCTTGGAAAGATCAGGAATTCAAGGCCCATACCTAAACATGATAAAAGCAATCTACAGCAAACCAGTAGCCAACATCAAAGTAAATGGTGAGAAGCTTGAAGCAATCCCTCTAAAATCAGGGACTAGACAAGGCTGTCCACTTTCTCCATACCTATTCAACATTGTACTTGAAGTCCTAGCCAGAGCAATTCGACAACAAAAGGAGATCAAAGGGATACAAATTGGAAAAGATGAAGTCAAAATATCACTTTTTGCAGATGATATGATAGTATATATAAGTGACCCTAAAAATTCCACCAGAGAACTCCTAAGCCTGATAAACAGCTTCGGTGAAGTAGCTGGATATAAAATTAACTCAAACAAATCAATGGCCTTTCTCTACACAAAGAATAAACAGGCTGAGAAAGAAATTAGGGAAACAACACCCTTCTCAATAGTCACAAATAATATAAGATATCTTGGCGTGACTCTAACTAAGGAAGTGAAAGATCTGTATAATAAAAACTTCAAGTCTCTGAAGAAAGAAATTATAGAAGATCTCAGAAGATGGAAAAATCTCCCATGCTCATGGATTGGCAGGATCAACATTGTAAAAATGGCTATCTTGCCAAAAGCAATCTACAGATTCAATGCAATCCCCATCAAAATTCCAAATCAATTCTTCAACGAATTAGAAAGTGCAATCTGCAAATTCATCTGGAATAACAAAAAACCTAGGATAGCAAAAACTCTTCTCAAGGATAAAAGAACCTCTGGTGGAATCACCATGCCGGACCTAAAGCTCTACTACAGAGCAATTGTGATAAAAACTGCATGGTACTGGTATAGTGACAGACAAATAGACCAATGGAATAGAATTGAAGACCCAGAAATGAACCCACACACCTATGGTCACTTGATCTTCGACAAGGGAGCTAAAAACATCCAGTGGAAGAAAGACAGCATTTTCAACAAATGGTGCTGGCACAACTGGTTGTTAACATGTAGAAGAATGCGAATCGATCCATTCCTATCTCCTTGTACTAAGGTCAAGTCTAAGTGGATCAAGGAACTTCACATAAAACCAGAGACACTGAAACTTATAGAGGAGAAAGTGGGGAAAAGCCTTGAAGATATGGGCACAGGGGAAAAATTCCTGAATAGAACAGTAATGGCTTGTGCTGTAAGATCGAGAATTGACAAGTGGGACTTCATGAAACTGCAAAGCTTCTGCAAGGCTAAAGACACCATCAATAAGACAAAAAATCCACCAACAGATTGGGAAAGGATCTTCACCTATCCTAAATCAGATAAGGGACTAATATCCAATATATATAAAGAACTCAAGAAGGTGGACTCCAGAAAGTCAAATAACCCCATTAAAAAATGGGGCTCAGAACTGAACAAAGAATTCTCACCTGAGGAATACCGAATGGCAGAGAAGCACCTGAAAAAATGTTCAACATCCTTAATCATCAGGGAAATGCAAATCAAAACAACCCTGAGATTCCACCTCACACCAGTCAGAATGGCTAAGATCAAAAATTCAGGTGACAGCAGATGCTGGCAAGGATGTGGAGAAAGAGGAACACTCCTCCATTGTTGGTGGGATTGCAAGCTTGTACAACCACTCTGGAAATCAGTCTGGCGGTTCCTCAGAAAATTGGACATAGTACTACCGGAGGATCCAGCAATACCTCTCCTGGGCATATATCCAGAAGATGTCCCAACCGGTAAAAAGGACACATGCTCCACTATGTTCATAGCAGCCCTATTTATAATAGCCAGAAGCTGGAAAGAACCCAGATGTCCCTCAACAGAGGAATGGATACAGAAATTATGGTACATTTACACAATGGAGTACTACTCAGCTATTAAAAAGAATGAATTTATGAAATTCCTAGCCAAATGGATGGACCTGGAGGGCATCATCTTGAGTGAAGTAACACAATCACAAAAGAACTCACACAATATGTATTCACTGATAAGTGGATATTAGCCCAAAACTTAGGATACCCAAGATTTAAGATACAATTTGCTAAACGCATGAAACTCAAGAAGAATGAAGACCAAAGTGTGGACACTGTGCACCTTCTTAGAATTGGGAACAAAACACCCAGGGAAGGAGTTACAGAGACAAAGTTCGGAGCTGTGATGAAAGGATGGACCATTTAGAGACTGCTGTATCCAGGGATCCGTCCCATAATCAGCTTCTAAACGCTGACACCATTGCATACACTAGCAAGATTTTGCTGAAAGGACCCAAATATAGCTGTCTCTTGTGAGACGATGCCGGGGCCTAGCAAACACAGGAGTGGATGTTCACAGTCAGCTATTGGATGTATCACAGGGCTCCCAATGGAGAAGCTAGAGAAAGTACCCAAGGAGCTAAAGGGATCTGCAACCCTATTGTTGGAACAACATGATGTACTAACCAGAACCCTGGAGCTCTTGTCTCTAGCTGCATATGTATCGAAAGATGGCCTAGTCGGCCATCAATGGAAAGAGAGGCCCATTGGACTTGCAAACTTTATATGCCCCAATATAGGGGAATGCCAGGGCCAAAAGAATGGGAATGGGTGGGTAGGGAAGTGGGGGGCGCTATGGGGGACTTTTGGGATAGTATTGGAAATGTAATTGAGGAAAATATGTAATAAAAATATAAAAAAAAAGAGAAAAAAAAAAAGAAATAAACCCACACACCTACAAACACTTGATTATTGACAAAGAAAGCAAAACCATACAATAAAAAAAAAGCATCTTCAACAAAAAAAAAAAAAAAAAAGTGCCTTGATGTGTGTTGTGGACAAATTTGAAAAGGTAAGTAAACTCGTTTTCCCTGATCTCTTTCCTTTTCTGAAGTTTCAGTTATTTATTTATTTATTTTTTGTTCAATCATTTGAAAAGAAAGTTCAAGAAATAACGAAATTGTAAGTTTTCAGTGGTACACAGCACTGCTCTGACTACTGTGAAGAAGTCTTGCTTTACCTGGTCTGTCTCTACCTGGATGTAAACAAACTGATTCTTCATTCTGTTGTAGGGAGTATATACACAACCCACTCTGTAACCACCTCAGTTATTACATCCACCATCACACCTTGGTCCTTGTGCAAAGGACTCGTCCTCAACTGAATATTGGCTCCAGTTATAGTGATTCAAAGCAGACACTATGCAGAAAACTTGGAAAGATGGAGAAACACCAGTGTAGTATGGAAAGCATACATGGAGGAAACGAAGTGTATGTTTGTGTAGGATTCAGTTCTATGCAAGGTTTTAGCTGCTACTGGGGGTCTTAGCATGTGAACCCACAGGTAAGAAGGGACTGCTGTGCAATGATCAAGCTTGTGGTTTGTGGAGACGGATCTGGAAGTAGCAGAGAGAATGGATCCATGCAAAGTAAGAATGGAAGAGTGCAGAACATTGAGGGGTTCTTCCCCCCCCCCAATCATGGCAACCTTGGCATTTTCCCTCTGTGACCCAGGTCACATGCTGTAATGTTGTATGTTCATGTTGTTTTGCTGATGAGATCTTTCCTTACTTGGTGGTGAGTGTGGTAGGCATTGGGCCACTGTCCCTAACCTATCTCAAACCCCAGTATGTGATATATCTCTCCCCATATAGGAGGAGCTTGTAAATCTTCCATTGGCTGAAAGATTTGAAACAGTGTTCAGCCATCTGGGCATGGGAAAGGAGAGGTGTTGATTGCAAAGGAAAAGAGAATTGAGGTAGATAAGGACTATTAGAAAAACAGATCAAGTTGGAAGTGGCAGAAACACAGCCCAGAAGAAAAATATGAACTACACCATGGCGGCCCCTACAGTGAATGGAGGGATGGATATTCTGAGCAAGAAAATTGTGTCTCATATTTGATTTCACTGGACTCTCTTTCATACTGAAGAGTGGAAATTTTAATTAGCTCTAAGTATATATACAAACCCACCATAATCATAAATATACTGAGTAATATAAAAATACTCAAATGCCAGCTATGTGTAGGCTCACCTCCACAGTGCTTATATTAGGAAGGTTGAGATAGGAAGAGTACTGTGGGTTTGAAGCTAGCCTGGGCTACAGAGAGATGTTTCAAAACAAACAAGCAAACACACAATCAAATACCCAAAGAAAAGATACAGAGAATGGTTGGGATGGTTGATATAATCTGTCTGTAGGTCTATCTGGCTGTCCTATCTATCTATCTATCTATCTATCTATCTATCTATCTATCTATCTATCATCTACTTACCTATTTATCTACCTATCTTCAAGTGTGTGTGTGCATGTAGATATATGTTAATGTATGTGGAAACCAGAAGACATCAGGTCTCTTCCTCAGTTATTTTGCTACCTTGTTTTTTGAGACAGGATCTCTCACGAAACCCGGCTCACCAATTGACTAGATGGGCTAGGCAGTACACTCCAGAGACTTGTGTATATGTATGTGGATATGTATGGACCACATCCCATCAAACTGTAAGCCAGAATAAACCCTTCCTCCTGTAAGTGGCTTTTGTCATCTATTTAGCCATAGCAATGAGAAAAGTAACTGTGTTTATCTTTCATGTGTACTCTCTCAGCAATTGAGGGTTATCAGGACAAAGGACTCAGGACATCCCACTATGGACAGAAGTAGACACTGAGTACCTGCTCAGAATCAGCCCCTGAACACTGTACATGTTCTCACTATTCCTCATAGTAGCCCTCATGATAAGAATGTCTCTGAGGACATTGGACAGCAAGCAAAGTGTCAAGAGCGGTCACACAGCCCCTGTCTCTTCTTCAGACTTCTTCTCTTCCCACTTGACTAGATTGTTACTGAGTGTACAGTGTTCCACATTCAAATTCACTGCTATTAAGAGGGCAACAACCTCGAAGTCATTACAGAGAGTATTCAAAATGCAGGCAACCCTTTAGGTTCTCGGGTACTATATGTCTGTGTGTTCATGGGAGGTAGCTTGTTGGCACATCATCAATAATTGTCTCCTGATGATGTGAATTCTAGCCCAAAATCTTTTCTCATGTTATTTTCTAAAAGACCTTGTGAAACATATCTGTATTGGTTTACCTTCCTTCTTGTTCTGACAATGGCAATGGAAGAGAGGGGTGGATACTGTCCATCATTGTGAGGAAGGCACAGTGGTAGGAGTTGAAGGCAGTTTATCACATTCAATCCCCTCACAGGAAGCAGAGAGCTGACAGGAAATGGGGCAGGTTGTAAAACCTTAAAGGCCTCTCTCAATGACCAACTTCCTCTAGCACGGCTCCACCTCCAGAAGACAGCACAGCCTTCCAAAGTAGCACCACTAGCTGGGGCAGTGTTGAACCACACCACCGTGTGAAGGACATTTCCCATTCAAACCATGATGACACTTGGTCAGTTAACTGGAAACTCCCACAAGCAACCACAAACTGAGCCTCAAGTCACACTTGTTTCCCCTTTGCAAATGCTGGTGATGGCATTTGGCAAACTGGACCCAAGGTGCACCCTCTGAGTCATTAAAGTGAGAGCTATAATTTTTCCCCTTCCGGCTATACCCAATTTTAGTTTCTGTTTTTGTATTAGGACCAGTAGGGTGCCGCCTTCGGGTGGAGTTTGGTTAACAGTTGGGCTTGGGAACTGGGAAGGAAAAAGTCAGATCAAAGAGAAGCAGTGTGAGGAAATGTAAATGTGGGGCTGGTGGCCAGATGCTGGGGAACATCTCAGGGCCATAGATAGCTGATGTTTTCATGACCTGCTCCATGTAAATAGTCACCAAAATGGATTATTTTTGCAAAATCTGAGTTCAGAAAAAAAATCTCTTCCTAATATTCAATTCCATTTGCTTTGGTTTCCTATTGAAATCTGTTTCCTAGCATAGTCCAGTGTACCTCTGATGCATCTCTGGCCAGGAAACTGTTCAAAATCTGTTTCCTTTGGGCTAAGGATATATGGTTCCGTTAAAAAAAAACATGCTAGGGTATGTTTTAATCTTCAGCAACATATATCATGGGCCCAAAAGAAATTCAGTGATGTCCTGGAGCCTCTCTGCTTCTTTTTCTGGCTTTTTCAGAGTCCCTAGCAATCAGCAACAAAAATATTGACATACTGGGACTGGGGAGGTACCTGAGCCAGAAAAGGACTTGCCTTGCAAACACAAGGCCTGAGAACCCACATAATAAGCTAGGTGTGTGAGCACACTCTTGCAATCCTAGTGGTGGTTGGGTAGAGACAGGGCAGTAAGCTCAGCCTACTTGGCAGCTCTTGGCCATTGAGAGACCCTGTCTCAATACAACAACAAAGGTGAATGGTCCCTGAGGGACAACAGCTGAAGATGTTGTCTGGCCTTCACAAGCACATACATGTGCACTTCTGCTGGCTTGAGCATACACACAGAAAGAGGGGGGTGAGATGTTACATCTTTACAGGTTCAATGCAGACTAGCTGTTCTTGTCTGGGAGATTTTGAAGTTCTGAAAGCATTACTAGTACTCTTGCTTGTCTCCATAGGACAGGACCATGGACTCCAGATGCAAAAATGTCACGAATGCAGAAAGATGGTTCTGACAGGCTCAACGCACCCAACTCTCCTCTTCCTTAGACCTAAGCTGTGTGAGAAATGAGCTAGCCTGGTGCCAATGATGGGTGGTGGATGGAGCTTCTCCAGCGGGAAACAAAAGGAAAACAGCACATTTTGCTATTTATCCTAGGAAAATCTCACACATCTGTCTGTATGAATAGAGCCATCATGAGAACTGCGGAAAACCAATCTTCAAGTGGCCAGCTATCCTATTCATGATGAGTATGCCCTGTTTACAGATCCTAAGGGTCTTCTTCCTTATTTTCTCCTTCTCCTTCTCCTTCTCCTTCTCCTTCTCCTTCTCCTTCTCCTTCTCCTTCTCCTTCTCCTTCTCCTTCTCCTTCTCCTTCTCCTCCCCTCCTCCTCCTCCTCCTCCTCGTCCTCCTCCTTCTCCTCCCCTCCTCCTCCTGCTTCTTCCTCTTCTCTATGTCTTTAGTTAGTATTCAAGATGTGTTTCACTGTAACACTTTCATACATATAAATTAGTGCCCTTTGTTTCTTGTGTAACCCCCACTGTCTTCCCCTAATCCCCCTCCTCCCTCAGACTCACTCCTTACCCTCTTACCAGGTTCTTCCTTTGTTTTCATGACGCATATGTATAAGAAGATTGAAATGAGGATATCTTCAGGGAAAGTGGAGGGACCTGGAGCTCATCGTGTTAAGCAAGATAAGCCAGCTTCAGAAAGTTAAATGTCTATTTCCTCTTATATACAGAATCTAGATTTAAACTTACATGTGTACATATAGGTGTATATATGTAGAAAGGGAATTATGCAAAAGGAGGAAGAGGTCTAAAGGAGTGACAGAAGAAAGAGTAGCATACAGGACTTTTATTAAATTATTTATTTATTCTGTGTATGTGTGGGGACACACATAGGCTATGTGTGTATTTATGTATACAGGCTAGAGGAAACCTTGTAGGAGTTGTTTCTCTCCTTCCACTCAGGGATTGAATCTGGCTCATCAATCTTGGTAGCCAAGTGTCTTTACCTGCTGAGCCATCTTGCTGGCCTGACCATCGTGGGTTTTTTTTTTTGTTGTTGTTTGTTTGTTTGTTTTTTAAGTTTTCCTTTTTCTTTTCTTTTCTTTCTTTTTCTTTCTTTCTTTTTTTTTTTTTTTTTTTGGAACATTAGCTTCCCAAGACTGCAGTAACAAAGTACCGCACACTATGTAGCTAAATTGTTGTCTCATCACTCTGGAGGAGAGAGGGCTGAGCTGGGAGCATCACAGAGTTGGTTCCTGCTGAGCGAGTGGAAAAGGCTGCTACATACCTCAGCCCTTGCTCAGATGGCTTGCTGTCAGCCTTCAGTGTTTGACTCGGGGAGCACCATTTGATCTCCGCCTTCATCTTCATGATGATCTCCTGGTGTGCCCATGTCTCTGCTCCCTCTTTATGTGAGGATACCAGTCAAGTTGCATTAGGCATCGCTCTAATGACCCCTTTATACAACTGAGTATCCTTTCAACTGAACTCCAAATAAGGTGAAATTCTGAGGGATTTAGGCTTGGGACTTCAAAGTATAGATTTTGTTGATGGTGTGACCACACAATGTAACCTCTAAGAAAAACACTTGCTTATAGATTAGATAGACCCTTTCTACAGTCTGTTGCTGCTCAGCTTGTTAGGACAGGAGTCAAGTAAACAAGGGTAGATGAAGTTCTAGGCTATTTACTTTATCGTTAGACTAAATTTTGGTATCAGGCGGTGGTGGTGATTGCAGGGTCAAAGTGAAGCTTTCAGTTCACTGTATCAAAATGGCTTCTTAACACAGAGATCGAGAGAGTCGCCAAATTAAACCTAGAATGCTACATCTAGTGAGGAATGACAATGAGGGAGGTGGGATATGACTTGGAGGCTTCCCTCCCTCCCTCTCTCTTCCTTCCTTTCCTCCTTTTTTCCTTTCTTTCTTTCTTTCTTTCTTTCTTTCTTTCTTTCTTTCTTTCTTTCTTTCTTTCTTTCTTTCTTTCTTTCTCTCTTTCTCTCTCTCTCTCTCTCTTTGTTCCTTCCTTCCTTCCTTCCTTCCTTCCTTCCTTATCCTTCCTCCTCCTCCTCCCTCTTCTCCCTATTGGTATTGTCATTATTACTATTATTATGTGTGTGCCAAGGTTAGGGGAGTTGTGGACACATGCAGGGCCATGGGACATTGTAGAGGTCAGAGGACAACTTTCAGCAGTTTGTTTTCTCCTTGTACCTTGTTGGGGCAAGGTTTCTGCTGCACTTCACATTCCAGGCTGGATGAGAGTCAAACTTGCAGGAACTTCTCCTGCCTTGGCCTCCCCTCCTACCCCACGACAGGGCTGTGGGATTAAGGCATACACCTATCCTTTTGATGGAGGCTCTGCAGCTGTAACCATGTGCTCAGGCTTGTAGAGCAACTGTTGATCCATCCAGGCAGTCCCTGTTTAGGGAGAGGTTGGCTGAGACAGGCTCTTAATCTATATAGCCCGAGCTTGCTTCAAGCTCAAAATCAATTCAACTCCCTCAGCATCCTGGGTTCTAGGATTGCAGACATGAGCCACCATGCCTGTCAAAAATGTCCTGTTCTGACCACATCATCATGTGATTTGGTCAGTTGACAGTCTTACAGCTTGTATGTGATGGACTGGTTCTTTCCTTGGCTGTGAGACTAGAGAAATAAGGACCTCTGGAAAGTGGCATCCCATCCCTCACTAGAGGTGTATAGTGCAGGCTTCTATTGATGTGCTGTCTGGTATGGGTACAGAGCAAAGCACTCAGCCCACAAACACTCCTTGCAGGTGAGCTAGGTCTCCATAAGGAGCCCCTGCCAGTCCATCAGCTCTTCATCTTCCCGTCTAACACATCCCCAAGACCTCCCTCCCGAGAGCCGGTCTCCTTACGTTCAGTTTTGTCTCATGGATTTCTTTTTATGGAAATAGTTTTAACAGCTTTCTCCTAGGGAAACTATTCTAAAATTCCAACCACCAGAGTTTTTCCAGAGCGTTCTAAAACTCAGAAGTTCACTTCCTAAGGTATCCCGGGGCAGGAGTTTAGAAAATGAAATTTTGTTTTACTAATTGCCACGCTGCCGCCTGGTTTCTTCTTTCTGAGGGCTGCGGTTTGGATTACGGGAGAGAGGCACCAGCGTGGGTTACAACACAGAGCTGACCTTTCGCCACTCTGCTGCAGCGTGAAAAACAAAACCAAATCCCATCTCACTAACCATACCTGCGTCTTTTCTGGGAATTACCCCAGAATACAAGTTTGTTTGTTTTGAGAGATGGTTTTCCCTGCCTGGGAGAACAATCCTGAGACTTAAGTCAACAGAGTTCTCACACTGCATAAGCATTTTGTGTCCCCGAGTTGGGCTCCGGGCTCTTTCCTTCCCAAACACACACAATCAAGTACCTAAGATCTCAGCTTGTCCAGGGCAGGTTACGCAATCTTAATCTTATAAATATGAAAATAAAAGGCACAGTTAGAGCTAAAACATGACACTTTATTTTTAAACCCAAGGAAGCAAAAGCAAGAGAGAAGAAAATGATCTAATTAGCATCCCTGAGGCATGGGGGACAGGGGACAGGGGACAGGGACAAAAGTGCTTTTTCCCAGGTTTTTTTTCATCTCTCAGGCTTCTGGATCCTCCCTTGTATTTCCACGGAGCTCCAATTTTATAATTCCTTCTATGGGGATGGCAGGTGACAAGGGTCAAGACAAGTTCTCACTGTATTCCTAGCCTGCAATACCTGATGTTCTGGTGGCTTCCTCCTTGATGCTGGGTTGTCAGTGTGTACCACCACACCTGGCTTTTTAGTGTTCACATTTCTTTCTCATTTTCTTCCAATAGTGCAACTTTCTGAACAATCATAATGCCTGGCTAACAATGCACTTGCCTCTACCAAAGTGATGGGGAACTTTGGCAATGGGCCAATCTCTGTCCAGTTGGAGACTCCCCTGATGGTGTCTGTTAAGATGGCCCTAAGGGTGTCAGCAGTCTCTGACGGTATGGAATGCTGCTGATGGTAATGGCTAAGATTTATTTTGCAGTTATCATGCACCTTTTCAGTATTTTACAACTCCGAACAAAATGGCCTTATTTGACAAGGGAGAGATTCGAGCGTATAAAGGGATGAAGTAACTTAGTACCATGACTGGGCAAGTTTGGCAGAGTAGGTATGGGAGGCTAGGATTCTCCAAATGCTAACCATGCCCCTGTACCTGAAATAATGGCAGAAATATCTGTAGAAGAAGGAAACTTACATCTTCAGTGAGCTGGAAAACAGATTTGTGTGGGATGCTGGAGGTGAAGATAAACACCAAGTTACGGTATTTGCCACCTCGGAGACATGTGTGAGTCTGGCTGTAGATGACACCCAGAAAGGGTGAGGATAATACTTCATATGTCTATAGAAAATGAAATACCACTCAGCCATCAGAAAAGAAGAGGTCCTCCTGTCTAGAGCGGTTCAGATGAGCTTTGAGGACAGTGTGTTCAGTGATAAAAATCCTGTCACTGTAGGACAAAAAAAAACAAAAAAACAAAAACAAAACAAAACAAAACAAAAAACCCTACATGGTTCCATTTATTGAGGGATCTAATCTAGTCAGATTCATAGAAACAGGGAGCAGAATGATGATTACCTGAGACGCAGAGGAGACGGGACATGGGGAATTGACAGCTCTGTTTAGCACTGTGGTCATACTACATTAACCCTTAAGAAGTCAAGAAGAGACTAACTCCTGTATTCATACCACAGTATCAGAACAGTCCTCACGTGTTAAGTGTATCAGAGACAAATGAGAAGACAAGGGACATCCATCTCCCAGCCGTCGAATAGCCAGGAGGGGTATGGAAAGCCGCACGTCAGATGACACTAGAAAAGTGGGCTGAGGAGTAAGTGTTGGAAGAATGAGGAGCAGGACAATTAAGCAGCTGTAGGGACAGCAGCCCAGAGTTAGAGGAGGAATGAAGAGCTTGCTGTATGGAATAAGGTCAACCTCCTCATTGGCTAGCTGTCTCTGGGAGCCGCCATAGTTTCTACTCTCAGTTATTGTGCCTGTTTCCAAGAAAGACAACAATACCAGGTATGTTGTTCCCTCTACAGGGCAAACACTCTCAAGGGCGCTCTGCCTTATGCCTATGTCTCTTTGGCCAGAATTATGACTCATGGCCACCCAAGGCTAAAAGGAAAGCTGGGCAAACAAGCTAGTCATCTGGGATTATAGGTAGGAGACAGAAGAGAAAGGGCAAGCAAGCCACCAATCCAAGAGCAGCATTTGTATAGCTACCACCCTCACCCCTGCCTTAGCGTAAGTGGTTCACAAGATTGCTTCTCACCTAAGTCAGGGATGGTGCTGGGGAGCTCGCTTCAATGGGAATCTAGGACAGAGACAGAGGAGAGTGAGGTGTGGGACAATCTCCATGTCTGCTGTGCTTCAGGAAACAGGCTTATGGGGAGTCCAAAGTGCATGATCATTGTGCAAACAGAAATTAGCCTGGCAGCTGCAGGGGCCAGGTGAGGCAGAGCAAGGCTTAGGCCAGGAACACTGAGAGCAGAAAGACATGACAGGGACAAAGACCTGGTTTATTTTGTCATCTCCCTTGCATTACCAGTGTCTCCTGTGTACCAATCACAAAAGATTCCCAATACTGGGTTTTTTCCCCCTCATCCTCCACAGAGACTTGCCGTAAAAGCATCACTCTTGGGATGCCTTCCAAGAGCTGAAGCAGGCCAGTAGCAATCATAGTCCTGCCAAGGCTGCAGGTGGAAGGGCTTTGGGAACAGGCCCTCCGGCTGAGGTCACTGTGGTCCCTGGGAGTCATCCCAGCTGTCGTTTGAGCTATGTGGCTTTGGAGGGATGAGCTGGGTGATATCCTAGAAGCTGCCTTCCCTGACCTCCAGATGACCAGGGCCTGTCCTGCGTTTAGAAAAGCAAGTCATGAGTTAGCTTAGCAGAAAGAGCTGACATGAAGGAAGGAGGTCATGAGTCATCCCATCTCATTTCTGCATCCCTATTTTTTCCCCATTTCATTTTGCTTTAATTTCATTTTCGAAGGCTGTTTTTGGCTGTGGAGGAATGAGCTTTTCCCATGGTGAGGTCAGGACTCGAGACTTCAGAGGATCCGCTACAGTTGTGGTTCCCTAGATGGGTAGAGCTGCTGGCAGCCGGGACAGCCGAGAACGACTCTTTGTGGACCCTTAATGGATGGGTGACCTTCTCTCCTGTGACTGGACACAGGTTACGGATGGAGCTAGGGAGCAGTCGCCATCCTCGGGGGTCCCTTGTGTTCACAGGGCCACAGGGGAGGGTCATGTCTTTTAACATAGCTTGTGCCACTTCCAGCCTCAGAGCTTGGCATGGAACCACTGAAGAGGCTTTGAAAACCTTACCTTATTTAAGAAGACCCCATTCCTTTCACAGGCTGGTGTTGTTGCTGCCGGTTTCCCATGTGCAAAGGGAAGGACTTAGGAAAATGCTACTGCCCTCCGAAGCTGCAGCTCATGACCCTGGATATCGTTTTGTTTTGTATCTTCAGCAAAGTCCCTACGTTAACAAACTGTGTTTACATGAACTAACTAACCTGTTGCCTCCTTTAAAGTCAAGCTTCTCTTTCCATGGCGTTTTTTTGTTGTTGTTGTTTTTTGTTTTTTTTTAATCTGATAGTTTGGTAACACACTCCCTTCCACATCTAAAAACACACAAGAAAAGCAGCTTCCCTTTCTTTACCAGTGTGTGGTGCTGCACTCTGAAACCAAGGCCCCACACATGCTAGCTAGATGAACTGTCTGCCACCACTGAGCTCTAGCCCCGCCCCCTCCCTGCTAGTTTTATTCTATTTGAGACAGGGTCTACTTCATAGCCAAGCCTAGCCTGGAACTCCCTGTTGCTCAGGGTGGTCTTGATCTTACAGCAATTCTCCTGCCTCACCACAACCAGATTCCCAAAATGTTTTGAAGTCCAAATCTATTCTTATATGGAGAGAGTGGAATAAGAGAGACTTTCTGTGACTTTAGAACTCAGGTTTTGAAATGAGATTGATATACAAAATTAGCTTAATTAGTTTTCTCAACTGCCAAAATGTGTTTTATGAAGCCCCAATGATAGAATGCCACATTGTGCTTCTCATTAAGGAAAAAAAAATCCTTGATTTTCTTGGAAATAGTTTTCTAGGGTTTTGTTATTGTTGGTTTTTTTTTAAACCAAGTATTTGCTTATATATGTATGTATGAAGTTCAGAGGGCCTCTGAAGGGGTCAGATTCAGGTCATCTGTGGGTGTAACAATTACCTTGACTTGCTGAGCTGTGATGGATGGTGTGTATATGCTTGGCCCAGGGAATGGCACTATTAGGAGGTGAGGTCTTGTTGGTATAGGTGTGTCACTGTGGGATTGGACTTAAGACCCTCATCCTAGCTGCATGGAAACCAGTATTCTGCTAGCAGCCTTCAGATGGAGATGTAGAACTCTCAGCTCCTCCTGCACTGTGCCTGCCTTGATGATAATGGACTGAACCTCTGAACCTGTAAGCCAGCCCCAATTAAACGTTGTCCTTATAAGAGTTGCCTTGGTCATGGTGTCTGTTCACAGCAGTCAATCCTTAACTAAGATACCGTTCCTGGAAGTAGTTGCCAATCTAGAAAATAAGGTAATAAATACATTGAAAGTGATTTAAAATGTCCATGTAGCCTTGGCTGTTCCTACATTCTTCTTTCCTTCCTCTGTAATCTCAGATGCCACCAAAAGATACTGTAGGTATTACTGTGAATTTAAACAACCCATGTGTCTTCTCTAGTAACTCGTAAGCTATGAAATCATTTTGGATGTCTGGGAGTGGGAAGGGAAGTGCAAGTGAGCATAGTCATGAGTTGAAACAGGCTCCAGGGGATGCTTCGATTAGAAATGCTGAGACACAGGCAAAGAACACATGATAGGAGACAGACGTGGTGGCTTTTCCCCTGCCTTGGCTGTTCTCCCTTTGGTAGTGGGAGACAGTGAGAACGTACATGAACATCTCCCTTTCAGATCGTCAGGATCTGCACCTCTATTCAGCTCAGAGAGGTATGTCCACCATTGCTCAGAGGACTCCATGGTACCGGTTCCTATCTGGATATCTCTGAAGAGCAAATAGGAATGGTTCTGTCCTCCTAGAATTCTGATTTCTATAAAGACCTTCGAGAGTACAGTGTGAGGGGAATGAGACCACGGATGAGAGCTCTCAAAAACAGGATTAGTGCCCTTGTGAAAGAGATCCTTGAGGAGTTTGAGAAATGGCTCGGTGGGTAAAGTACTTGCTGTATCAGCCCAAAGCCCCAAGTTCTAATCCCCAGTACCCAAGTAAAATGCTGAGAGAAGCTGCATGAGTGGCCCGAGGAGACTATCTCAAAGCTGTAAGTTAGAGCATGATTGAGCAGGACACTTGATGTCCTCCTCTGGCCGCTGTGCTCATACATAGGCACATACATATGCAAATGTGCACGCCACAGATGCACTCTTGAGGATCACATACCAGGATCCTAGTGAATTCTCTCATGTTTTCCATCACATGAGAACACAGAAGTCTCCTATTAGACAGAAAGTGGCCCTCACCAGATTCTGCAACTACTTTGAAATTGAACTTCTCCATCTCCAAAATTTGGAGAGAGAATTCTGTTGATTTCTAAGATGCCAAGTTGGTCCTATTCTGTTACAGCAATCGTGGTGAATGAACAAAGACTCTCCCCACTCCCCCCACATAACTTTCTAAATGACAGGGCTTTCCCTCATTATGATGATGAACCTAATGGTGTCAACCATCACGATGAACCATCCAATGCTTCACCATCATCTTCAAAGAAGAGAAAAGCTAAACATTACAATGAGACCCACAAGCTGAATTCCCCCATCACCACCAAACCCAGGATGTAATTCTGTGTTCCTTCAACTTGTCCTGTTGGTCCACAACTCTCTGTGAACTCTCTCCCCTCTTTGCTGTCTTGGAAACCGCTTCCCCAGCCTTCTAAACCCAGCTCAGTGTTAAATCTCTGGAGGATCCTGCCTTCTCTTTCTTTTAGGCTTTGTGTCTGACATGTAACCTCTCTGTTACATGTTACAACCTCTGTTGTAACCTCTCTTCCACTAGGGCTAGTCTTGCCCTCACAGAACTACTTGGGGAGGAAGAGGGTCTAGCACATTCCTGTGTCTTCAGGATCCTAGCACTACGTGGTACCATGAGTTAGGTGTGTAATTTGTGTCCGTGAGAAGGAGTGTGTGAAGGAGTTAATGTATACTTTAGTGAAGAGAGAGGACTGTAACACATTTTCAGCTTGGGGGGGGGGTGGATGTCAGGTCAGGGAGCCATGGGATGGAGGGAGAAGCAGGCCTGGAGCAAGCAGCATGATGTCGAGGGGTATCCAAGCCCTAGAAATCTCATTCTAAGAACAGCAGGAGTAGGATGGCTGCCTCCTGCCCCAGGCCTGCATGACCCCATGTAGCCACGTGCCCCACCTTAGGGACTTCCTTTCCCCTTATAAGGTCATGTTCATCAGTCCCTGGAATTCCTCCTCTTGCAAAAGAGGCATCCCCAGCACCCTGGCCTCTGCAAATGACTTACATTCATCCTCTTAGCCCATACCCACCTCCCAAAATGTTTAAATAGCCTCCCCTCCAATAAACAGTTCTCTGAAGCTGTTCCCAGGTGTATGTTCTTCGCCAGAACAATGCTGAGCAAGATACTGCCTGCATTCACCCACAACTGGCTAAGTACCCACTATGCAACAGGCCTGCATATTCCACAGAGAAGCAGACCTGAGATGGCAGGGGGAGGGGGCAAGAGCTATAGAATGGCCTTGAGTTGGGAAGTGTATGTGGGCTTCAATCCCAAGCATCATTTATCTTTTTCCAACCTTATCGTGGTGTGTGTGAGCAGAATCTCCGGACCAGCTATTATCACTGTCACTTAGGAAATTTCTGGAACTGTGAATTCTCCAGTTTCATTCCAAGTTCACCCAGGTAGAGCTCCTGGTTTGGGTGGTTTGGGGGTTGGACAGCTAGCTGTGTTTGAACAAGCCTGGCAGAGATTCAGAGGCAGCTCCAATTTGGAAGCTGGGCCCCCGAGGACAAGGAAGTCAGGATTTGATAACATGCTCTGTCCTGGCTTGAGCTCCGTGCAGGTGGATGAGTTTACACAGGCTCATCCTCCGCAAGTAGACATCCCTCAGAGAGGCCAACTTAGTTTCCCTTCATATCTTAGACCCCTTACCCCTTCCTGTCAACTGACCCTTTCCTCAGAGTGACTTTTCACGCTCTGCTTAAAATGGCCAAATAACCAGTCCTAGAGGACAAGATCTAGAGCTCAGATGACTGTGAAGAGTCTCGTGGGATGAAAAACATGCAGTTTGTGCTGGAATGAAGCCACATACCTGAGCTTCTTCGTCCCTGATAGCGAGAGGAAGAAGATGGCGGCCAAGACTGGAGAGATTACTTTGAAGTCAGGGAAGCTCAAGTATCGGATAGAACACAGTTGGATTTAAGCCTTATTTGACTGCAATCTAAGGTTTAGCAAAGCCTGGTTTAGAAGCAGATTTGTGTGTGTGTGTGTGCACACGCATGCGTGTGTATGTGAATGTGTGTACCTGTGTATGTGTGTGTGTATGCATGTGCTCTCACGTGTGCACGTGCACATGTGTGTTGTGTAGCGGTCAGAGAATAGCCTCTGGTGTTGTTCTTCAGGTGCTGCTCCACTTGATGTTGGGTTTTCGTTGTCACTGTTGTCCTTTAAAGCATGAAGGTCTCTCACTGGCCTGGAACTCACCAAGACTAAGATGGCTGATCCGTGAGCCCCAGGAACTAGCCAGTCTCCACTTGTTCAGTGCTGGCTGTTTACATTACAAACACACAGGGTTTCATTTATCTTTTTGTTTGTTTTTGTTTTGTAAACATATGCTCTGGAGCTGGAACTCAGGTCCTTGTGGTTGCAAAGCAAGCACTTTTCAGACTGCTGTCCCCAAGCCCCTGATCTCCCTTACAGTTGAATCAAGATTATTTCTGAACGGACCATACCAGGCACACCTGGCAGAGGGTCTCAGTACTGCTGCATCAAGAAGTCATTTAATTGTCTTGGAGACTGGAGGCAGTGGGGGTAACAAAGAGGAGGGCTCTTCATCATGGTTGCTGCTTCTATTAGCAGGGAGCAGAGAAGCCTTGCTTCACCCCACCCCCACCCCCAGGTCTCCCTAGAAATGGAGGTTTGGGCATTGCCCCATTCCTATGCACTAGTTGCAAAACAAGGACCATGTCCTTTAAGATTCTTGATTCCCCTTGTCCTCACCAGGGATTTGTAGAGCAAGGAAGCTTTGCTTAATCTATCAAGCAAGTTGGTTCTTCAGTTTATTTTCACCCCCTTTGAAACTGTTTAGCATCTGAATTATTTAAACCAGAAAGAGATGAGGGAGTTAGAAGGGAGGACTGCTGGCCCCAGGCACAGCCAGGAGAGGGTGCTAAATGTGGTTATCAAGAGATCAAAGAGTCCAGGAAAGGCCTTTGATCTGAGGCTTGTCAGGGTTGCAATTAGAGCTTGGAGAGGCTCCCTCCCTTCTCCTGTGTTTCTTCTTTATTCTGGACACCTGGAAGTGGTAGAGGACGAGGCAGGCGTGTCCTGGAAAAAGCCCCTGTGCTGTCGGCTGGGGGGAATCAAGTATGCTTTAGGACTTGAAAGACATCAAACTGTATCTACCGGAGGAAAATCCCTCCGGTAGATACAGTTGGCTTCATTTGTCATTTTTCCCTTTTTACGTGTATGTGCATATACATGGATGTATGAGTGTTTGGATGTGTGAATGTGTGTGGATGGAGAAGCCCAAGGTTGACATCTAGTCTACAGTCTTCTTCGGTTGCTTTCTACCTTATTCCCTGAGACAAAGAGTCTCTCAGCTGAACCCGATACAGGATTGTCTAGTGAATCAGCTTGCTCCACAGATCCACTGTCTCTGCCTCCCATGTGCTGGGCTTACAGGTGAGCAGCCATATCTCTCAGCATTTATACAGGTGCTGAAGAGCCAAGTCCAGCTCTCACATTCTTGCCACAGGACTTTGTCCATGGAGCCCTCCTTTTGGTACCATGTATTATTTTTGAAGACTTATTCTTCAAAATGCTGCCCCCATACTCATCACTTATACTTGCAAACGCATGTCCCTGGGGTGTGCACTGCCCTGTGGTTTTTGCAAGTCCTTTGATACAAATAGGAAAGATATCTATCAATTGAGAGGTAGTAGAGTCGGTTTTGGGTGCCCAGATTTTCCATCTGTTGGCTATAAGGCGACCCAGTGGAGACTGTCATATCTGAGTGGTTGTGGTTGGCTTTGTCACCAAGTCAAATTGTACCTCATTACCCCACGTATGATTTTCCTTCTCCCTTCCTTCCTTCCTTCCTTCCTTCCTTCCTTCCTTCCTTTCTTTCTTCCTTTCTTTCTTCCTTTCTTCCTTTCTTCCTTCCTTTCTTTCTTTCTTCTTCTTCTTCTTCTTCTTCTTCTTCTTCTTCTTTTTTGCTAAACAACTGACTCGTTGCACAACTGAACATAGAGCCTTATTTTGTTTTCCGGAGAGCCAGAAAAGCTGTCTGCGTAATCTGTAAGATCCTGTTTGCCTCAGACTTACTCTGAGCATCCTGTAAGACAACTTTCTCAGCTTCAAAAGCACAAGAGTAATGGGGCTGGCATCTGCAGCCAAGGTACTCAGTGTCAGTCGCCGTGTGACACAGAATGTCTCATGGTTTTCAGATCTGTTGCCCTAAACAGTCAGGATATGACATGTTGGTTTCCTAGCCATAAGGGAGTGAAATACTGGTTCTCATCTCCCCTGGCCTCCTGGGAATGGAGCCAGCCTAGCAGTGGCTTCCAGCTCTGAATTTGGGTGGAACCCTGCTGACCTAGCCTGTGAAGACCAGCATGAGGTTATATTTGTTCTGGAGGCGGGGGGGGGGGGGGGGGGGGGGGATGCAAAGGCCTGTGAGGCAGCTTGATGGCCTCGTTTCTTCTTGATGCACACAGGAGGCCATTCCCAGCATTTCTTAGCCTGTGCTATCACATGCTCACCCCCAATCTCTTTTGCTTCTTTGTGTCTGCCTCATTTTAATGTATACAGACTGTCTCATGAAATAAGAAAAAGAATTACAGCTGAAGATTCATCTGAACTTCTGAATGGGACTGTGTGAAATACAGAAGATATTTGTTATTTAAAAAAAATACTAGAGATTTACTTGTGGAATGAGGGACCTTAGCAAAAAAACCTCTTAGGCTCCCCCTAGCAACTAAAAGAGGCCTAATAAACATATGTCCAACATGTGACACAGAAATTCAGGCTTTAGTCTTTGAATTTCCATTTAGGGACTAGTCTGTCCCCTGCTTCAATTTTTTTTCCCCTTGAAACAGTGTCTCCTGTGGCCCAGAAGGGCCTCAAATTCACTATGTAGGTGTGAGTGACCTTGAACTTGTAACCTTCCTGCCTCCACTACCCAAGAGCTGGGACTATAGATACATGCTAGCACACTGGGTTTACCCTGAGCTGGGGACTAAACCCAGGGTTTCATTCTTGCTAATCAAGCATTCTACCAACAGAGCTACATCCCCACAACCATTCCTATACTTTAAACTCTTTAATGTTGGGAGGAAAGTTACATTTGGGGGAAGTTGTAAGTTTTGACAGTGGGAAGGATACTGGATTGGCTCTCAGTCCTGCCTTCTTCTGTGTAATGCCCCATTATGCTGGCTTTCTGAAAGGAGCAAGTGACTATGGACTTGATAGCTTCCTCTCTGCAAAATCAGGATGAAATGATCTCTGTAAGGACTTCTAGCTTCCACTTCCCCAAGTGACTACTGTCCTACACGGGATACAAATGAAAGGCTGTGATTCCCCCACCCCCACCCCCATTGGTTGTTTTTTAAAGTAAACTCAGCCTGAGCATCCAGAGATGGACAGGGTATCAAATCCCTATCGAACTTATCTAGATTATTAGTGCTATCAATAAACACCCTTAGAGGAAAAAAACCCCTGCTCTTCTGATGAGTGTACTAACTCCTGAGTGACGACAGCTAGCACACTCACCACTGCCTTCCTGCCCACTCCCACTCAGTTCGGAACACTCCTCTTCTGGGATGAAGCCATTGCTGCCCAAATTTCTAGACTCAGTGGGCCTTCAGAGGAGGGTGCTGACACGTATCCCCGGCCTACAGTGCTTGCTTCTCAGTTCTCCCTCCTCAGTTCTCGCCATGCCCCCAGGCCTGTCCTAGCCTCTGTCTGGGGGATTTATAGATTTGACCACATCTTATTCCCTGGTCAGTTTCTGTCCCTCCAAGTGGAGTTGGTATTGTATTTACAGACTTCCTCTAAAGGACACTGAGAATGCTGCATTCAGACTCGATTAAGGAAGTTTTCACAGGGACCTGAGTTAGTTCTTAAGAAAAGACTGTGTGCCTAGGATCTATCTATCCTCTCCCATCTTTCTATCCAGTCAGCCATCTCAGGGGATGGCTGGGATGAGACTGTCATCACACAGCATGTGTGGAGCTGAGAAAGCTAGGCATCTTCCTTTGCCTTGCCTTCCTTTCTTATCACGTGATTTATTCTACTTCAATATACTCCTGTCATGGTGATGTCATCTGCCATGAGGTCCTTTTCAGAGCTGAGATGATTCTGGTGTCGACTCCTGGCGTTTTCAAAATGTTAAGGTAAAGAAATCTCTTTATGTACCCAGCCTGTGCTGTTGTAATGGTGGCACACAGCTTGTGGGTGTAACCAACCGATATCTGATTGGATGTTAAGACTCACTCCATGACATGGAAACTATGCTTGATAGAAGCGAATAGCCAAAAAGGTTCTTGAATCTAGATAGGCCATGGACCTAAGGGGAAAAATTCTATGTTTTTCTGCTAAGGGAACGTAGCAATGAAATGACTCCAAACAACATTCTGCCGAACTCATAGATCAGCGTCTTTTGCTGAGCTGTCATCAGAAAAACCTCCTGAAGTAGATGGGATCTAATACAGAGACCCACAACAGGACAACGTGCTGAGAGGGATCGGTCTTAGAACA
Organism: Mus caroli; assembly: GCF_978045245.1. Lineage (NCBI taxonomy): Eukaryota > Metazoa > Chordata > Mammalia > Rodentia > Muridae > Mus > Mus caroli. Next base: position 91,976,273 of record NW_028227270.1, read on the forward strand.
CTCAGTCCTAAGAGGAATGTCTTCATCAAATGCCTCCCCTTCAGGGTTATGTGGGAAAGGAGGCAGAAAGACTAGAAGAACTGGAGGGGCTTGCTGATACTCAGGATACTAACGACCTTCTAAACACACATTAGTGACACACATATGAACTCATAGAGATTGACACAGCACACACAGGGCCTGTACAAATCCAAGCCAGATGAAAAGACCCAGTACTGAAAAGGAAAGCAGGTATAGGCTCTCATCCTTAACCCAGAAGCTATTGCCAAGTGTCAACCACTCACAAAGGAAAAATTAGCTTTCTCCAATGGATTCTTATGGACGATGCAAACCACAATTAAGGACAGACCCCATGCCCAGCAGGAGATGGCCAACTCAAATGGCCTAAATGGTACATTAGTCTCATAATGCTTTATTTGGGCATTTTTACCTTTTGCTTATATATTATGGTTTCCAATTTTGTGTTGTTATGGATTGTATGTTGTGTGTGTGTGTGTATACTCACACGTGCATGCGTGCATGAGAAAAAGAGAGAGACTGTCTTTGAATATGTATAGTTTCTTATGCTTTTTATTTTCTTTTTTATTTGCTTATTTTGTTTTATTCTGCCTTGTTTGATTTTTAATTTGTCTGTTTTCTAAAAAGAGAAAAAAAAAGGCATGGAGTTGGAAGGGTGGAGAGGTGGGGAAGATCTTGGAAGAGATGAGAGAGGGGAAACTGTATATATTGTATAATATATATGAAAAACTCTTCAATCAATCAATAAATACCCAGTCTCAGATATTTTGTTATCACACTAGAGAACAGACTACTACAACCATCCACTCGAGTCCTCCACTGAGTAGTCTAGAGGACGATTTCAACATTTCCTGCCTCCAGGGTGAGCAGTTTCTTTCAAACTATGTTCACTAAAAACTATAAATTATAAAATTGAGAAGACACAAAAGCAAAAACAAGGAACTGTTGCACTCAGAAGCAAATCCTCCAGCTGTCATCGTTCCGTTAGACAGATACAGTTTCTGGTCAGATGTAATATTCAGGATCCAGTGATTCAGATGATCAGGTGTCAGGGGCAGTGTCTGCTGTCTGTGGAGAGGGAAAGCTTCTGTCTTTAAGACCCAAAGGATTAGTATCAGTCACTCCTGACTACTCAGTGATCCCCATCCATCTATGATCACCATGCTCAGTAAAGAATCCTTTCTGTTTTCTCTGTCCTGAGTGATAAGAAGGTCAACCATCGGCTACTGCCAAGGAGGACTGGGAGGCAATTGATCCTACAACATCACTGGAGTGAGTAGAATCCAAACTTTCAAAGAGAAAGTAGCTTTTGCAAGGCAGCATGGTGAAAACAAGCCTGGGTAACAGATAAGAAGGAGCCTCACTGACTGCCAGTGATGTAGTTGACGTAGGGCACAAACGTAATTTCTTGCTCTCACTGAGCTCAGAGTGACTGTCAACCAATATTCATTCCTTACCAGAAATACTGATGTAATGCCTGCAATGCGAGAACATTTTCTTCTCTTCCTAATTAAGTGGAAATGTTGTGGGGATGGAGCCAGAGGATGGTCCAGATCTGGGTAAATTCTGATATTTAGAGGAATATATATGAAGGTGGTGGTGCACCTATATGTGTGTGCATGCATGTGGACACCCCCAGGTATTATTCTTCTGAAGACACCGGCATTGTTTTCTGAGACAAAGACTTTGACTGGTCTGGAACTCATCAACTAGGCTAAGCTGCTGGTCAGTGAGTCACGGGGATCTGCCCATCTCTGAATCTTTAGCACTGAGATTCCTAGCGGGTACCACCACATCTAGCCAGGGATCCAACAGCTGTCTTTGTGCTTGTATGGCAGGTACTTACCAAGTGATCTCTGTCTCTGTCTTTGTCTCTCTCTGGTTCTCTCCGTGTGTCTTTCCCTGTGTCTCTCTATGTCTCTGTGTCTGTTTCTGTCTGTCTCTGTGTGTGTGTGTGTGTATGTGTGTAGATAGATAGACGTATTACAAATGCTACATATTTCTGGTCAACCTTGGAAATGAAAGGATTTCGGTTTTTCTAAGAAATCTACATTTCCGCCTTAAATCTGGAAAGTAAGAATCTTCTACTTTGTTCTTTCTTTTGATTCATTCTTGGGTTTGCCTTTTTTTTTTTTTAAATTTTGAGAGTGGGTTTCACTCACTATGACCTCACTCACTATGTAGGCCAGGATGAGCTCAAACTCATAGGAAATCCACCTGCCTCAGCCTTCCAAATGAACCTTTGTCACTTTCTTTGGCTATCAGAAGCCTGGTTTTGCTTTTAATCATCCTGTGTGTTGGGCAACTATAGAAATAAATTCCAGGAGAAAGATTTCAACCCCTCAGGCTGAAGAAGCTTGAAGCTCACAACTGGTGGCTCAGGATCTACCTCCCATCTACTGTCATCCCAGAGGCTGACTTGCTGATTCTTGGTTTCATCCTTAGAAGTTTACTGGAACAAGCCAAGTGAAGAGAAAGGGTGCATTTTTATAACTTGTGGTTGCTATAATTAAAGTTATTAGTTAAGGAAGGGCTATTACTCCCGGCAAAACAATCAGAAGGAAGTTTTAGCAATTAAGTCAAATACACTGTGGTGGGGAGGGTTTTCCCCCCTCCCCCGCCCACCCTGGTTCCTTTTGGAAAACAACCTCAGGCGAGTGTTCTGTACTTCTCAAAGAGCATGGTGACTCTGCTGAGGCTGGAGAGCAAACAGTGAAGAGTGAACTGTGCTGTTGACTCTCTCAGTAGGTTAATTAAGAAAGCTGTTAGCGATGAGAAAAAAAGCTGGGGCGGTCTCAGTTCCTATTGACAAAATCCATGACATCGGCAGAACTGCTGTTTGTTCGATACTGAGAAAGACGTGCTGGAGGCATTTAGGGGAAAAGGCTGACGAAGGAATCTCAAAGTCCAGTACAGAGTGTCCCGATCACTGCCACAGCACTGACGACTTGAAACGCCGTGTGCCTTTTCCTTTACTCTACATGAGAAGAGGTATCTGGGTCCTCAGCTCTGCTCTGAAAAGCCCAGTGGACTGGGCAGAGAGTGATTACCAAAGAAATCTAGCTCAAGATTGGAAATCCTGAATCCTAGACCCACAAACGGCATGCTATGTGACAGTTTGACTCTTTGGGGTTCCATTCTGAGACTGCACAGTCTAGCCTTGGAGCTCAAACAGCTGATCTTTCCCCTGGGACATCACCCCTGAGCTGCTCCCTCCCCGACCGGTGTGCTAAGTGAGATCCAATCCTATCCATTACCAGAAAGCTGGGCTGTGAGTGACAGAGCCCAAAAGGACACAGTGTTGGGATTGTCCTGCTCACACAGGGCCTGAAGCAAAAAGGATGTCACTAGTGATCTTTGACTTTGGCCTTCCCTGATTCTTCCCCAGTGTCCCCAGCCATTGCTCAGTCATTGTCTCTGCAGAGTTGGTCTCTCTTAGGACCACCACAAACCCTTCCTAATTAGCTGTGGACAACCATACCAGACCTGGAGAAAGTGTTGAGAATGAAGCAGAGGGCTCACGCCAGTGGGAACAGGCCTGCACGCCTTCCCTTTTCCTCCAGGAGGGCACCATGGCTCCTTTCCAGTTGTTGGTTGATCAAGGGCAAAGCCACCTGTCTCTGGTGGCCAGGGAGCGGGGAGGGAAGGCTGCTGAAATTGGAGAGCTCATTGTAAGTTAGAATGGCTATCTCCTCTAGTTCTTAGGAGCGACCATGGAGGATCTAGATGGCATATTGAAGCCTACATGAGAATGAAGAGGAGGGAGACCCTGTATGTTTCCACGAAGGATCTTAGGACACCCTTGGGGGAAAAACTGATCAGCAGTAACAAATGAGAGATGACACAAACCAAGCTGGAGGCACTTAGCTGGGCTTAGAACGGTGAAGGGGAAAGAAATGAAATCTCATTTTGCAGAAACTAGGTGTATCTAGAAATAAATGAGGTGGGTGTGCAGCACACACCTCTCCGGAGGCAGAGGCAGTCTGATCTCTGTGAGTTAGAACCCAGCCTAGTCTATAGAGTCTACAGAGTGACACAGGGCTACATAAAGAGACAGGTGTTCTTAATTAATTAGTTAATTAATTAGTTAATTAATTAATTAGTTAAGAAAAGCAAATATGAGACACTCTACTCAGTCAAACAAACAAACACTAGATTAAAACACGATCTGAGTTGAAGACAGCAGGACAGAGCCACAGGAAGTGGCAGTGACCTTTACTAACTGGGGCCAGGCTCAGCAGCGTGCATGGTACTGCAGCTGGAGTGTGAAGCATTGCCTTCAGGCTGTGAGTTTGGATACTTGGTTGTCAGCTGCTTTGGTAGTTTTTAGAACTACTAGAGGTAGTGCCAAGCTGCAGGAAGTGAGTCACTGATGTTCCCGTCCAGTCTCTGCCTCATCCGTCATTCGCCTAACTCTGAGCAAGCAGCCTCCTGTTCCTGCTATCAAGCCTTCCCACCATGGTAGACCGAACCCTGAAACCATTAGCCACAATGAACCCTTCCTCTACAAGGTGCTGTATGTGACCAAGGTCCTCTTTGCCTCATTTAAGCCTCAGTTTGCTCTGTATGATGTCCAGGTTGGTTGACTTCACCAGATATCAGAGACAAGGACAGAAGGGGACGCTATAAGAAATGAAGAGAAAGGAAAGAAGGGAACACTTAGCAGCATGGCTTACAAGGTAAAGTCTGGGCATTCCTCTCTCTCTGCTTTTTCCTTTCTGTCTCCTTCCTGGTTCATGATCTAAGTGGTTACCTTTGCCATTAAGTCCCTGCCATTGTCTGGGGTCCCCATAAGGCCCACCAAAGCAATGGGGTTGCCTAAATTCTGACTAGGAGTTCTAAACCTTTTCTCTTTATATGTTAATTGACTTGAAAAATATATATAGTGTGTGTGAGCATATTTTATAGTAATGGAGCAATATGTATATAATATCCACATATACTATATCCATATCTACCTATCTATCATCTATCTATCTATATCTATCTATCTCTCTATATATATACACACTCACACTCACACACACACACATGTATATGGAAGTTGGAGGGCAACCTGCAAGACTCATATATTTTCTTCTAGCATGGGGTCCTAGGAATTGAATTCAAGTAATCAGCACTATGAAAAATGCCCTCTGCTGCTGGGCTATCTCACCAGCATTTCAATAGTCTTTTTCAAAACAATGACATCGTTCACTGGTCTCCCACCCATGTCTCATCAAGAAAAGAGAGACATTGAAACTTTGTCACGTCTTATTTATTTCCCTGTGTAGGAAACTACAGAGACTTATGTAATAGATGCTCCATCCACCGGCATTCTGATGCTGTGTGGCCATTTAGCCACTGCTGTTTTCCAAAGCTCTCAATGAGATAGCACTCCAGACAGTATGCTTGATCTCCTTCATCCTTCCTCTCCCTCCCCCTCAGAGGGAATCACTCCCCTGAAATTAGTGTATCTTTCTGCCTGTGACTTCCTACCATGTTAGGAAAGATGACTCTGTAAAGAATATATGGCATAGCTTTGTGGAGTTATAGTATGTGGCCCTGGCCTAGATTCATATGCCAAGCCGTTACTCATCAGAGCCAAAATTATCTAAACCTGTTTCCTCAGTCATAAAATTATTATAATAAGACTTCACTTCTGAATTTTCACGATTTAAGATAAACTGAAGAAAGTACTTGGTTGTGTCTAGTGCCTGCAAAGAAACCTATGAGCAATTGCTTGGATTCTGATAGTGCTGAGGGCTTCCCAGAATATAGAGCATCATCCTGCCTTCACAACCCCATCACACGAGACTTATCCGCACATGCACATATGGCTCTGTTGTTTTTGTTATTATTATTACTTTTTAGTGCATCATGTTTTGAATGTTATCATACTTTCTATAGATTTCCAAGCTTCTGGATCTTAGCTATTAAAAACCAGGACAAGGGGTTGGAAAGGTGACTGGTAGTTAAGAGCACCGGCTACTCTTCCAAAGGACCTAGTTCCAATTCTCAGCACCTACCTGGTGGCTAACAACCATTTGTAACTTCAAGTCCAGGGGAATCAGATGCCCTCATATGGCTCCCAAAGCAGGTGGCAATTTTTAAAATTGAAAATAGATTTTTTTCATACAATATATTCTGACTACAGTTCCTCTCCGTCTGCTCCTCCCAGTTCCTCCTCACTTCCACTTCCATCCAGATCCACTCCCTTTCTATCTCTGACTAGAAAACAAATAGGTAGGGCTGGAGAGATGGCTCAGAGGTTAAGGGCACTGGCTGCTCTTCCAGAGGTCCTGAGTTCAATTCCCAGCAATCACATGGTGGCTCATAACCATCTTTAATAACATCTGGTGCCCTGAGATTGCTATATACACAATAAATAAATAAGTCTTTAAAAAAGTTTTTAAAATAGGCATCTGAGGAATAAATGAAATAAGATAAATGAAAAAAACGAGCAAATCGGAACATGACAGAACAACAAGACAAGAAAAAGAGCCACAAAGAATATATAGAGACACACATGTGTGCAAACCAAGAAATCCACAAAAACCCCCAAACTCAAAACCATAATATATGTGCAAAAGAAGGAAAAACAAACAACAATAAAAACCAAAAACTCACCCTGAGTCAATGATGAGATAAAGAATCTCCGAAGAGAGTTACAGAGATAAAGTTTGGAGCTGTGACTAAAGGATGGACCATCTAAAGACTGCCATATCCAGGGATCCATCCCATAATCAGCTTCCAAACGCTGACACCATTGCATACACTAGCAAGATTTTGCTGAAAGGACCCAGATATAGCTGTCTCTTGTGAGACAATGCCGGGGCCTAGCAAACACAGAAGTGGATGCTCACAGTCAGCTATTGGATGGATCACAGGGCCCCCAATGGAGGAGCTAGAGAAAGTACCCAAGGAGCTAAAGGGATCTGCAACCCTATAGGTGGAACAACATTATGAACTAACCAGTACCCCAGAGCTCTTGACTCTAGCTACATATGTATCAAAAGATGGCCTAGTCGGCCATCACTGGAAAGAGAGGCCCATTGGACTTGCAAACTTTATATGCCCCAGTACAGGGGAATGCCAGGGCCAAAAAGTGGGAGTGGGTGGATAGGGGAGTGGGGGCGGTCTATTGGGGAGTTTTTGGATAGCATTGGAAATGTAAATGAAGAAAATACCTAATTAAAAAAATTAATTCTAAAAAAAGAAAAAGAAAAAGAATCTCCGAAGATGCCTTGAGTGAGTTTTATGTTGGCTATCTACTGCTGGGAATGAGGCCTACCCTTAAGAGTGGCTTGTTTCCCCAGAGAGACTCCCTTGGAGGAAACTCATTTTACATATGCTAATTGCAATAGCCTCTGGGTTAGGTATAAGCACATGCACTTGTGTGTGTGTCCACTTCCCCTTTCAGCTCTAGGGTCTTCCTGCAGACACATGCAGGCCCAGTTTTGCTACCTCAGTCTGTATGTTCCTATGTGTGTCAGCCCTGTTGCAGTTTGAAAGCCGTCTTTGGTGTCCTCCATTCCCTATGGCTCTTAGACTCTTTCTGCCTCTTCTTTTGCAAGTTCCCTGAGCCCTGAGGGGAGGAATTTGGTGGAGACATCCCATTTAGGGCTCAGTGTTCCAAGGTCTACTACTCTCTGGCCATTGTCTAGCAGTGGGTTTCTGTATCTGTTCCCATTGCTGCGGGAATCGTCTCTGATGATGGCTGAGAGAGACCTTGATCTATGAGTACAGAATGTTGTTAGTAGTCATTTTACTCCATTGCTCGTTTAGCAGAAAACTAGTTTTTGGTTTTCCCCTAGGTCCCTGGTCTCTCTAATTTCAGGTTCTTGGCCACCCAAGTAGTGTCAGGTATGGGGTCCATCTCATGGAATAGGCCTTAACTCAGATCAGGGTTGATTATTCCCACAACATTTGTGTATCTTGCAGGCAAGTCACTCTTGTACATCAAAGAGTTTATAGCTGGGTTGTTTTTCATGTTTCTCCTTTGGTAACATGCTGAGTACCTTCCAATACAATGAATATTTGTCCAAAGAGGTTAAGCCTCTATAGAGGAGAAACACCAGCTCAACTTCTCTGTTTTATGGGTTCAACAGGTGTTGTCTTCAGCAACAGGGCATATTGTTAGTTTGTGCAGAGCTACTGATTAGTGCCTTTGTAATACTTTGGGTGGTTTGGCCAACAACTTTACTAGATATAACTCATCCCCAGTACTAGTAGCTTGATATGGGTGACAAGAGATGTCCAATTGGTGCTCCATCTCCTCCATTATTGGGCAATTTCATCTAGATCACCTTCATACACACACACACTCACACACATATATATGTTATAAATTCTACTATATTAAATTTCCATGTGACCCCTCAAATGGTGATTAATTTTAACTTTCCTTTTCCATATCCTCCCTCATCTTCTTCCTTCATCCCCTCCTTTGAGCTTCTGATTCCAGCCCCTATCCTGTTCATCCATAACTATTTATTCTACTTCTCCTTCTTAGGGAGAGCCATCTCTACACCCCAGTCTCTTAATCAGTCTCTTAACATTTGTGGTTGTATGGATTGTAGCTTGTTTGTCAATGACTTAAAGACTGACATCTACATAGAAGTGAATGTACACCATATTTGTCTTCGTGGGTCTGAGTTACCTCACTCAGGATGGGTTTTTTTTTCAGTTCTATCCATTTACATGCAAATTTTACGGTTTCATTCTTTTAATGACAAGTACTATTTCATTATATAAATGTTTCATATTTCTTTATCCATTCATCCACTGAAAGACATCTAGGTTTTTTTTTTCCCCATTTCTGGCCATTATGAATAGAGAGCAGCAATGAACATGGTTGAGCAAGAGTCTCTGTAGTAGGATGAAGACTCCTTTGAGTACATGCCCAAAAACCATAGAACCGAATCTTGAGGTAGATCGATTCCCATCTTTGTGATGAACTGACACCCTGACTTCCATAGTGTCTATATAAATACAGCTATGTGTGCTAACCAGCAAGGAGTGAGTGCTCACCTTACTCTACATCTTTGCCAGCATGAGCTCTTTACTGTTTTATTGATCTTAGCAATTCTGATGAATGTAAATGAAGTCTCAAAATAGTTTTGTTTGACTTGCATTTTACTGATGACTAAGGGTGCTGAATATTTTTCTAAGTGATTCTTAGGCATTTGAATTTCCTGTTTTGAGAATTCTCTGTCTAGATCTGTACCCAATTTTTAATTAGGTTGTCTTGATCTTTGGGTGTTTTGGTTGTTTGCTTGCTTGTTTGTTTCTTTGTTTAGTTTGTCTTAGCTCTTTATATATTTTAGACACTATCCTGCTATCTAATGTATAGTCTGTAGAAATCTTTTCCCATTATGTAGCTTCGCTTACCACTTTGTCTAAATGATGGTGTCCTTTGTGGTGCAGAAGTTTTCGGTTTCATGGGTCCCATTTATTAATCATTGTTCATACTGTCTATGCTACTGGTGTTCTGTTCAAGATGTCATTTCCTGTGCCAGTGAGTTCAAGACTATTCCCCACTTTCACTTACAGCAGGCTCAGTGTATCTGGTTTTATGTTGAGATCTTGGATCCATTTGAACTTGCATTTTCTGTTGGGTGGTAAGTATAGACCTGTTTGCATTCTTCTACATCAAGGCTGAAGAAGACAAGCCAATAGGAAGAAAAGGGTCTCACAAGGAGAGAAAGGAGTCAGCGATAGGCCTCCCACTCTCACTGTTAAGAATCCCATAAGAACACCAAGCTACACAGCCATCACACATATGCAGAGGACCTAGGTCAGACCCCTGCAGTATCCTTGATCTCTGCAGGCCCCTGTGAGTCCCAGTCATTTGACACTGAGGGTGGTATTCTCATGGTGTCCCACACCCATCTGTTTCCTCCCATCCTTCCTCTCTTCTTCAGTACTCCCTGAATTCCGCCTAATGTTTGGCTGTGGGATTCTGCATCTTCTCCCATCAGTTGCTAGATGAAGTCTCTCTGGTCTCTCTGATGACAACTATGTTAGGCTCTCATCCAAGAACATTCTGCAGGCAAGACAAACTGTAGCTAGGTTGGTGTCCCAGTTCCTCCACTTGTGGCCTTGCCCGGTAACAGAAGATGGCTGGTTCAGGAATTTTTGCTAGGATTATTTATTCCACTATACTAGCTTTCTACCTCACCCCTGAAGTTCCAGTTGTCCAGTCACCACCCCAATTTCAGTCCTCATTCCGAGCATTCTCTCAGTCCATCCTTCCCACCTGATCCCTCCAGTTCCCATCCCCCAAATCTCTCCTCCCCACCTCCACTCTTTCCAGATCCATTCCACCTGTATCCCCTCAGAAAACAGCAAAGAACAATGGGACCAAATGACAACCCACAGACTGAAAAAGATTTTTTACAAACTCCACCTCTGAGAGGGGGCTAATATACAAAATATATAAAGAACTCAAAAAACTAGACATCAACAAACCAAATAATCCAATTAAAAATTGGGGTATGAATCTACACAGAGACTTCTCAACAGAGGAATCTCAAATGGCTGAAAAACACTTAAAGAAATGTTCAACAACATCCTTAGCCATTAGGGAAATGCAAATCAAAACAACTTTGAGATTCCAGCTTACACCTGTCAGAATGGCTAAGATCAAAAACACAAGTGACAGATCTTTCTGGTGAGGATGTGGAAAAAAGGAAACACTCCTCTATTGCTGGTGGGAGTTCAAACTTGTAAAGCCACTTTGGAAATCAAGCTGGTAGTTTCTCAGAAATTTGGAAATTGATCCAGATATATATATATATATATATATATATATATATATATATATATATATATACCACTCCTGGGCATATACTCAAAAGATGCTCCATCCTTTCGGGAATGCCTCCATGAGGTCCAGTTGTAGGACATTTTCTCAATTAGTGATCAGTGGAGGAAGGACCAACCCATTGTGGGTGGTACCAACCCTGGGCTGGTAGTACTGGGTTCTATAAGAAGGCTGACTGAGCAAGCCAGGAAAAGGTAGCACTCTCTACAGTCACTGCATCAGCTCCTGCCTCCATATTCTAGCCCTGCTTGTGTTCCTGCCCTGACTTCCTTCAATGATGAACTAGGATCTGAAGTCGTAAGCTGCCAAATGAACTCTTTCCTTCTCAACTTGCTTTTTGGTCATAGTGTTTCATCACAGCAATAGAAACCCTAGATAGGACAAATTGGTACCAACATATGGGCTATTGCTGCAACAGCCCTGGCCATGTTTTTAGGAGGACTGTGAAAGGACTTTGGAACTTTGGGCTAGAAGAGTCATTGGATGTTAAGAGTGCAGTGGGATGTTCTGTAGGAGCTTGGAAGATAAGAATGTTGAGAGCAGTGCAGAAGACTGAGGCCTGGCTTGTGAAATTTCAGATGGAAGACTAAATATTCTATCAGGCTATTTGCTATTTTGATTTAAGATTCTGTGGTTCTAGTTAGCTGGGGTTGAATAATCAGCTGTGATTAACAAGATACCTGAACTACTAAAGCAAAAACTTTACATTTCTGGGACAATTGATGATGCTGACTAGCTAGAGCTAAGAAATTAGTGGTGATTAAAAGACCAGCATCACTAAGGTATAATCTTCTGGGAAGTGTTTTCCGGGAGCAAAATGAACCTGTGTTCCAGAGGCAGCCAGGGTTGTACCATGCTGGCAGCTGTAGTTGGTAATATGTAAGAGTCACCCAGATGATACTGGTTTTGAAGGAATTATGGGGTCATGGAAAGCAGCCAGGCAGTGTGAGAGACCAGGAGAGGCCATCTGTACAGGTTTAGCCTCAGTGGCAGTTGAAGACCTAGGACTAAAGGGGTCATGCAAAGAAGTTGAGGCTTGGCATCAGGAAGAAAGCCTATGAAGAGGCTATGGGTGAGAGTGCAGCCCAGTTGCCTCAAAAGAAAAGCATTTTGTAGATGCCAATACCATGGGATAACCACTTAGAACAGCAGCAGCAGTGGAGTGGAGCTAGCCTAGAAGACAAGCTGTATGTGCTACAGAGGGCAGAGCTAGATAAATGACCCATGGCCTTTGAAGGAGTACAGAAGATTGTGAGTGGATCCCACACATTGGACAGTTAGAGTTTGATTATGAATGTGCCCTGATTTTTTTTGCCCTCTTGAAGTAAAGTATTTTACTGGAGCCCACAGGTAAGAGACTTTGGATAATAGACAAATTTTGGATTTTAAAAAAGATTGGCTATTTTAAAGGGACTAAAACTTTAATGTGTTTGAATTCATAAAGACTGGGGGACTTTTAAAGCTATGTAGATCTTGGGGATGAATAAGAAAGTAAGGGTTGTGGCTTATTAGTGATATGTTTGTGTGTCAAGTTGATAAGGGGTCAATTGTACTGGCTGGTTTTTATGTGTCAACTTGACACAGACTGGAGTCATCTCAGAAAGAAGCCTCCGTTGGGGAAATACCTCCAGCTGAAGGGCATTTTCTCAAAGATCAAACTGAGGGAGAACCCAGGTCACTGTGGGTGGAGCCACTCCTAGGGTGGTAGTACTGGGTTCTACAAGAAGGCAAGCTGAGCAAGCCAAGAAGCAGCACCCTCCATGGCCTCTGCATCAGCTCCTGCCTCCAGGTTCCTGCCCTGCATGAGTTCCTGTTCTGACTTCCTCCAAAGATGAACTGTGATCTGAAAGTGTAAGCCGCTGAATTAACACTTTCCTCCCCAACTTGCTTTTATTGGGGGGGGGTGTTTTGTTTTGTTTTTTCCTCCATTATTTATTCAGTTTACATCCAGATTGCAGCTGCTCCTCTCCTTCCAGCCTCCTCCCCCTCCCAACTTTTTCTTTTTTGCTTTTCTTTTTTCTTTTTCTCCTCCAAGAAGGGAGAGTCCTCCCTCCCTACCCCTGCCCAAACAGACCACCCCGGTGCATCAAGTCACTGCAGTACTGAGCACATCCTCTCCCACTGAGGCCAGTCAAGGCAGCCTAGTTAGGGAAACAGGACCTAAAGGAGGCAACAGATTCAGGGATGGTCCCCCTCCTCTGCCCCACTCCAGCTGTTGGGGGTTTGTGGAGAGCCGCTTACAATCGCCATTACAAGATGGCACCGGCTTCAGCAGTCTTCTAGACCACCTAAGCAGTAAATAAGCAATATGCGCATGTGCAAGAGTGTGTTTGCGCCAAGTCACTGCTCATCCCGGGGCATGTAAATGAGGTCATGGGTGAGCAGCCAATCAGGTGTGGACACGCCACACTGAGGTGTATATAAGCAGTGCCTTTTTGGGGCTCGGAGTCTTCCTCATCGAGATGCAATAAAGCTTTGCTGCAGAAGGATCCTGTGTTCCATGTGCGTTCTTGCTGGCGAGACGATAGCGCAGGACATTTGGCACTGAAACCCTGGAACGCCTCACCATCGCAGGCACCGAGGAGACACCCTCTCCCCCCCCACCCCCCTGTAGCTGGGTGGATTCAGAACTGCAGGACAAGGTAAGCTCTGAGAGGCATGTTTGGTCTTGATCTTTCCCATCTTTCTCCTAAACTAGAGGACAGGGAGTATTGGAGGAGGTTCAGGACAGCATGTCAGAAACAGAGTGGGGTGAGAGAGTAGGAGCTATGAAGAAAAAGGGTGCACCTAAGAAAAAAGGCCCTTCCGCAGACCTTGGATCCGTGGGAGTAAGAGATAGGGAAAAGGACGCCCCAGGAGAGAAAATGGAAGAAAAGGAGAAACTGCCAAAAGGAAAGAGCCTTTACCCAGTAAAAGAACTTCAGGCTCTGGGACTCGATAGCTCATACTCAGATACTGGACTCAGTCCCTCAGAGGAGGAGGATTTAGAAGAGGAAGCAGCCCGCTATGAGAAAGAGAGGTACCATCCAGATGAAAGATGGGTAAAGAATTCAGAGAAAAAACTGAAGGTTACTGGGGGCACAGGGCAGGCCACCTCTCGGATTTCTGGTCCTAGTGCTCCTCCACCTTATGTGGAAAACTTCTATTCTGATTCTTTCCTCTCTAGAGAGGAACAGAAAAAATTACATCAGGCGTTTCCAGTCTTTGAGGGTGCTGAGGCAGGACGCGTACATGCGCCCATGGAGTACATTCAGATAAAGGAACTTGCCAAGTCTGTACATAATTATGGGGTCAGTGCTAACTTGACATTATCTCAAGTTGAAAGACTTGCAACTTTAGCCTTGATCCCAGGAGACTGGCAGACAACAACAAAGCCAGCCCTCACTAGCATGGGTCAATATATGGAATGGAAAGCCTTATGGTATGATGCCTCTCAAGTGCAAGCAAGGGCTAATGCCACAGCTGAAGGAGATCAGAGAAACTGGACATTTGATCTATTGACAGATCAGGGCCAATATGCTGCCAACCAGACAAATTATAATTGGGGAGCATACGCTCAGGTTTCAGCTGTTGCCATAAGGGCGTGGAAATCATTGCCCACCGGTGTTGATGATGTTGCAGAACTCCAGAGAGACAATGAGGCACTGAATCAGGTGAGAGAGGAGCGCTCTCAATTGGTTTGGGAGAGAGGGCCTGTTTGTGTTTCCTCAGGATCATCGACAACAGCTGCAGATCCTGGAGCGGCTGACCAGAGCAATTCAGGGCATGTGGAGCTGTGAGGACGTGGATGTTCCTGTGGCTGGAGGTGCTCCCACTAGTGAGAACTGAAGAGCTCTGTGTTCCTGAAACCATGCCGTTGACACATTCAGGTGTTTCCTCAATTCTTTACATCTAATGCCAGATTTTAAACCTTAATGGGACCAGAGTGAAACCAGTTACCTTTGGAGATTTTACTTCTTGGCTTACCTCTGCATTTTCTTATTTTAAGGAGTGGGTGGGGGTTATATTGTTTGGCGCAGCCTTATGTTGTGGCTTAGTGTTCATGCTTTGGTTGGTCTGCAAGCTCAGATCTCAACAGAAACATGACAAGGTTGTGATTGCTCAAGCGCTTGTGGCTATCGAACAGGGGGCCTCCCCCGAAATCTGGCTATCTATGCTCAAAGCATAGAGACCTATTGATCAGCCCTTGCACATCGCCAAGGTTCCTCTCATTGCACGCGATAGGGTGATCGAGATCTCTTTTATCCAGCTGGCCTCTTGGTAAGAGTTCACCCCAGGTGTTTGAGTAGCCTAGACATTCTACTACTGTGGTCTCCAGGGACGGGCAACTTTCCTCACGCACAGTCTAACCTAATACACGGGGCACAGTGGTGATAGGGTGACCCTATGACAGGTAAAGCTGTGATGATGATGGAATGACCTAAAACAGGAACCACAGTGCCCAGATGAGGCTACAAAAGCCTGGACCAGCCTTATATTCTTAATAAAACAAAAAAGGGGAAGATGTGGAGAGCCGCTTACAATCGCCATTACAAGATGGCGCCGGCTTCAGCAGTCTTCTAGACCACCTAAGCAGTAAACAAGCAATATGCGCATGTGCAAGAGTGTGTTCACACCAAGTCACTGCCCATTCCGGGGTGTGTAAATGAGGTCATGGGTGAGCAGCCAATCAGGTGTGGACACGCCACACTGAGGTGTATATAAGCAGCGCCTTTTTGGGGCTTGGAGTCTTCCTCATCGAGATGCAATAAAGCTTTGCTGCAGAAGGATCCTGTGTTCTGTGTGCGTTCTTGCTGGCGAGATGATAGCATGGGACAGGGGTTCTGCATAAAGACCAGCTGCACATCTGCTACATAATTTGCGGAAGGGCAGGAGCAAGGTCTAGCCCATGTATGTTCTTTGGTTGGTGGTTCAGTCTCTTGGAGTCCCCAAGGGTCTAGATTAGTTGACCCTGTTGGTCTTCCTGTGGAGATACTATTCCTTCCATTCCATCTCAGTCCCTCAATCCTTCCCCTAACTCTTCCACAAGAATCCTTGAGCTCTGTCCAATGTTGAGGGATATCTGGGTTGTTCCCAGTTTCTAGCTATTATGAATAAGGCTGTCACGAACATAGTAGAACATGTTTCTGTGTGGTTTGGTGGAACATCTTTGGGTATATGCCCAGGAGTGTGTATAGCTGGGTCTTAGAGTAGATCTATTTGCAATTTTCTGAGAAACCACCAGCTTGATTTCCAAAGTGGCTTTACAAGTTTGCACTCCCACCAGCAATAGAGGAGTGTTTCCTTTGTTCCACATCCTCACCAGAATGATCTGTCACTTGTGTTTTTGATCTTAGCCATTCTGACAGGTGTAAGATGGAATCTCAAAGTTGTTTTGATTTGCATTTCCCCAATAGCTAAGGATGTTGAACATTTCTTTAAGTGTTTTTCAGTCATTTGAGATTCTTCTGTTGAGAAGTCTCTGTTTAGATTCATACCCCAATTTTTAATTGGATTGTTTGGTTTGTTGATATCTAGTTTTTTTGAGTTCTTTATATATTTTGAATATTATCCCTCTGTCAAATGAGAGGTTGGTGAAGATCTTTTCCCAATCTGTGGGCTGCCATTTTATCCTATTGACTGTGTCTTTTGCCTTACAGAAGCTTTTGAGTTTTATAAGGTCCCATTTATTAATTGTTGATCTTAATGTCTGAGCCTTTGGTGTTTTGTTTAGTAAGTTGTCTCCTACATCGATGCATTCAAGGTTATTCCTCACTTTCTCTTCTATTAGATTTAGTGTTTCCAGTTTTATGTTAATGTCTTTGATCTACTTGGTTTTGTACAGGGTGATAAATATGGACTTATTTACATTCTTCTCCATGCAGACATCCAGATAGGCCACCCAACTTGCTTTTATGGTCATGGTATTTCCTCACAGCAATAGAAACCTTAACTAAGACAGGTGTTATTGCAAGTTTCTTGTATCTGCTGATATTTTCTTAGAGTCCAAGTGTGTGTTAATCTTGAACAAAGTTCCATGAGATGCTGAAAAGAAGGCATTTTCTTTGGTGTTTAGGTAAAATGTTCTGTAAATATTTTTTAGCCACATTTAGTTTATGACATCATTTAGCCCCAGCATTTCTTTGGTTTTTGTTGGTAATGTCATGTGTACTGTTTAGAGTGGGTTATTGAAGTCTCCTAATATCAATGTGTGTGGGTCAAATTTGTGATTTTAGCTGTAGTAAAATTTTGTTTGTTTTTACTTGGGTAACTTTGTGTTTGGTCCACAGATATTAAGAATTGTAATATCCTCTTTGTGGATTTTTCTTTTGATGAGTATGTAGTGTCCTTCTCTATCTCCTCTGGTTAGTTTTGGCTTAAAATCTATTTTGTCTGATAGAAAAATGTCTATACCAGCTGACTTCTTAGTTCCATTTGCTTGGAATAGTTTTCTGTTTTTGCCTGGATGGTGTGGTGTGTTTCTTGGATGCATCTAAAGGATAGATCCAGGTTTTGCATCCATTCTGTTAGTCTGTGTATTTTTATTGGTAAATTGAGATCATTGGTGGTGATTTTTGTTGTAATATAGCTATATCCTGCCCCCTTCATTTCATTTGCTGGTCTGATATTATTTTGTGTGTTTTCATGGGTGTGGTTGACTTTTCCTTCTAGGGCCACTGTAGTGCTGGATTTGTAGATAAAAATTAGTTAAATTTGGTCTTATTGTACAATGTCTTTATATATCTCTTTATTGTGACTGAAAGTTTTGCTGGGTATAGTAGTGTGGCTTTCTCTTAGCTTCTAAGATCCAGAAGTTTTTTCCAGCCTTACTTTATTGAATAATAATTTCACTAGCTGACAAACTGCAGGTGGCAGTGCTCTCTGGCTCACATGTGTCTAGTTTAGTTTTCTCTGTCTGTGGGTGACAGTTTGGAAGGTGTACTCAAGGTCTCTGATTTATTCTATCACATCATCTGCTAGTAAGCCTGTTTTAGTAAGCCTATTCTGGAATCTTTGGGTCTGGATTCCTTTCAGATGCAGTATTTTTCCTTGTTTTGTAGGTAGGTAGATAGATAAATAGAGATAGATATAGACAATAGACATATAGGTATGATACAAATAGATACCTACATGGAAATAGATGATAGATAGCTATAAATATATACAGAAAGTATAAATATATAGAGAGGTATATTTTAGATGAGTAATAGAAGATAATTTGATAGACTAGATGGATCAGATACATACCAATGAAATAAATACCAATGATAGAGATGGACGATAGGTATAGATATGAGCTACATATATTCTTGAGATTTCACTGAGATTTCTTTTGCTTTGTATGTTTCATATTCTGAAGCATGTTTTTAGCAGGTGCTTAAAAATCTTGGTTTCTAATCTGAACCCCTAGAGTGTCTCAGCATTGTTTTCTTTTGTCCTCCATTCAATATGAATCTAAGTAATTTTTTCCTTATAGTAATCTTTTATCAATGCTAGATATTGTAGATAATTTGTCATAGGGAGAACCAATTACATAAGATATGGTACCTTGTTCTTGGTTAAGCTTATGGTCATATGGTAGAATTTTATGAATATCTCTACCTGGTTACTACATTATACCTTCAATACTTTCTTTCTGGCTAGGTTACAATTCCAAAGTCTCTGAACCCTGTGGTCTCTAGTATCTCTGTGTATGGAATTCTCTGATTTGGGCCCAGTATTTGTGGGGAATCTTCTGTGTTCTCTATGGTAGAACTCTGTGGTTCTGTGCAGTTTCCTCCATCCATTGCCAGGCTACCACCAATTCTTGCTGCCTCTATTGTTTAAAAAAGTAACAGTAGTACCTTAGTGAGGGTTATACTGCTGTAAACAGACACCATGACCAATACAACTCGTACAAGGACAACCCTTTAAATGGGGCTGGCTTACAGGTTTAGAGATTCAGTCCATTATCATCAAGGCAGGAGCATGGAAGCATCTAGGCAGGCATGGTGCAGGAGGAGCTGAGAGTTCTACATCTTTATCTGAAGGCTGCTAGGAAAAGACTGGTTTCCAGGCAGTTAGGGCAAGGGTATTAAAGCCCATGGACATGGTCACACCTCCTAATAGAGCCACTCCTTGGGCCAAGATTTAAACCATCACAAGTAGTGATCTTGTTTCTGATTTTGATGGAAATGTCTCCAGTGCTTTAATATTTGTTGTTTATGAATCTGAGAAATTGTTTTCTATCTTATTTAATACTTTCTAAAGAGCTTAGAGATGTAGCTCAAAGCTTTGGCTGAGTTCAATTTCCAGAATTCAAGTGAGTGTATATGGACACATGCGTATGTGTGTGTGAAACACACACATATACATACACATGCGTGCATACACACACACAGAGAGAGAGAGAGAGAGAGAGAGAGAGAGAGAGAGAGAGAGAGAGAGAGAGAGAGATTTTTCTTCTCTTGCTTGGCTTAAAGATTTTCCTACTGGATTATATCATATATTGGTATATTTCTACATTTCTAGTCCTTAATTTCCTAATACACATTGATACAATTTCTAAAACTTAGTTATGCTTGCATTTTATAATACATTTGTATGTACTAATAGCTGTAATTTTTCAAATTTTAGGTCCTCCTTAATATTTAAGCAACTAAGACAATAATTGGCTTTAAAGTAGTGAGTGTTTTAAAAAATAGTACAAAAACTTTCAAAAGTAAGTGGGTTAATGTGAATTTTATTCTACATTTTTCTACTCAATGCTTCCAAGATGAGTCATAGTCAAGACTGAGTTACTATTTGTGAAATGGAGAGAATTTAGTATCCTAGCTGCTAGCCTGGGAATCTGGGGCCCTTGGTCAGTCTGCATTCTTTGCATTTCAGCTGTGTTGTCTGTAAAATGAAGAGAAAGATTGTATTCATAACCCAAAGTTCCTGTGAGCATCAAATGTGGGAATGGACATGTTTTGTATAAATAACGAGTCCCTGGACAATGGTCATGCTCTGTTACCAGTCATATCTGAGGACTACATAGCCAATAACACAGGTCATTCCCTCTGTGGAAATGCGTTATGGGAAGACTCTCTTTGACCCTTGCCTCACTGTCTACTGTTGGGTTCATTGACGTGGATACCAGGACAACTCCTGAGAGGGACATGTTTGAGGAGGCAAGAAAGGGAAGAAATGGCCCGCTCTCAATTCTGCAGAAGAAGGAAAAAAGAACTGAACATTTGTCTGTCTGAATGGTGGTGTGCCTTTGTAACCCCAGCACTGTGGAGGCAAACACACGTGGATTTCTAGGGTTCTCTGGCAGCCAGTCTAGTCTACCAGGAAAGACCTACGATAGTGAGAGCCTTTGTCTTAAAAAACAAACAAACAAACAAACAAACAAAAAACTCAAAACAAAACAAAAAACCCAAACAAACAACAACATGGTGCCCTGGTTGAGTTTGTCCTCTGGCCTCCACATGCATGAGCACACATGTATATATATGTACATCAGTACACTCACACTCATACACACATAGACACATACACCCACACATTTCTGTACACATATATACACAGAGAGATAAAACAAACAAAACCCACAGTAACAGAGAAAATCCAGTTCAATCTGTTCTAAGGAGCCCAATTTTCATGTTCCTAGACACAGTTACTAAACACATGTGTGTACATGCCTCAATCCAAGCGTCTGGGTGATCAAACTAGCAAGGATAGCCTTAGGACCTATTCAAGTCACTTTTGACGGTGATCAGTGAGACCCTCTTCCTTTTCTCTCTTTAAATTTAGGAACTTGTTCACCTAAGTTATATATATATTCTGGAAGATCTGAGTTGCCTAAAATAGAGGCAAAGGGTATCCCTTTATTTACCAAAACAGAACCTGTTCAGTTGTGAGAGAAATGGACACACTGCAGGTAAACACAGAGAGGCTGTGTTTAATAGCATAATGTAGGGCAGTCAGGGCACTCTCCACTTTCCCCATCTTATTGGGTTTTTTATTTGTTTGTTTGTTTGTTTTTAATTTTATTTTATGTGCATTGGTGTTTGCCTGAATATATGTTATGAGGGTGTCAGATCTTGGATTTATAGACAGTTGTGAACTGCCATGTGGGTGCCAAGAATTGAACCAGGGGCCTCTGGAAGAGCAGTCAATGCTCTTAACCACCAAGCAATCTCTTCACCCTCTGCTTTTCTCACTTTTAAGGCTGTAACTTTCATTGGTGTCCTGCCTTGTGACTTTTCCAGGAAGACAGCTGCAACCGTATCAATACAGCTCAACTCTGCTGTTCTTGCGACCCCCCGCAGTCTCTGAAGTATCCCGGGTTGCCTCTCCACATCTCTCTTCAGAGTCTCAGAATCAGTACATTAAGTTACATTAGTGTGGCTCGATGTAGAAAACTCAGACATGATTCAAAAATAGTGTTGGAAAAAAAAAGCAAAGCACCAAGCTGGCATGAGAAATAAAAAAAACCAAGGAAGAAAGAAAAATGATGCTGATGATGGATTTTTAAACTGAGACTGTCACAGGCTGGAAAACATTGGGAAATTGAAATTAATGACCTGGAAAAGAGACTCGGATTAAGAAATGTCAGGTTGCAGAGTAACCCTGATGCGGCAGAAGGAAGAGAAACAGTGACCTTTCCTCCCCTCTTCCCACATACCATGTTGCAAAACTGCTTTGGATAGATACTTTTTAATTCTTTCCACAAACAGGAACGTCATTTCCTCAAAGCTTGATGCAATGATAGCAGCCCGTGCTTTACATGTGGGAAGCAACCTTCTTGCAGGGAAAAGGCAAAATACCTTCATTTCCTCTGTTCTCCCAGGACGGGTTCTTTGAAGAAGCTGACAGAGCCACCCACTGTGACCTGTTT
Organism: Mus caroli; assembly: GCF_978045245.1. NCBI lineage: Eukaryota > Metazoa > Chordata > Mammalia > Rodentia > Muridae > Mus > Mus caroli. The sequence goes on from NW_028227270.1 coordinate 91,997,941, forward strand.
ACCTAGACTATAGGGCTTCAAACAGAGTTAAAAATGCTAAGCTCAAGTCTCAAGCTTTTAGAGCTGACTCTTAGCATCATATTTTAAAAATTCAATCTAGGGAGCTGGGGAGGTAGCTCAGTGCATAATGCACTTGCCCTACCGATATAAAGTCCCGAGTTCTGATTCCTGGCACTCATGTATTCCAGCGTTAGGGAGGCAGAGACAAGAGGGTCCCTGGGGCTCAGAGGACAGTTAGGTCTTGCTGACCTGTTAAGTTTCAGGCTCAGTGAGTGAACCTCTCTCAAAACTTAAGGTGGCAAGTAATTGCAAAATGCATCCAGTGTTGACCTATAGGACCCCCAAGCAGGCACACACATGTGGACATACACTTATACAAATACATGAAGCATACATAGTAAGTAAATAATAAAATAAATCAACACACTCTTAAGGTTAAACAGACAGTTGTGTGGACTCTTTCCATAATGTTTTCAAAGCTGTGCCAAGACTTTTTGTATGGTGAAAGGAAAAGAGTTTGAGGGAGAGAGCAAGAGGCAGAAGCTTTTCTACCTGTTCTGATCTGTCTGGGAGAGTCTGTGGTCAGTGGGTGAGAAGCATTTTATGAATGAGAGGAGATGCGGCACACCGGTCAGTCTAGGAACATCAGATAAGCGTTTAGTCTACACCAGAGACTTCTCCGTGCTCTCTAGTCCCAAATCCAGTTAAGCTTTGCTTGAATTGAAAAGAGACCTGGTGGCCTCCCTTAAAACATGGGTGTGACAAGCTTGGGAAGGGTTGGGCCTTTGCCCGAGGTCACACAGGTATTTTGGGGAGAGACCGGATTTGTGACTGGGCTAGTCAGCTTCCAGAATCCACACTTCCAACCACAGTGCCGTGGTTCTGTACTAGATATAGGCACGAGGACTTTAAAAATAACCTGTTTCTGGCCATTTTTGGAAAAATATATTCACGGACTAGAGCAGTGGCTATTTTAGCAAGGGTAACTCTTCTTTTTCCGGCCACCCATTCATTTCGTAAGACAAGTTTAAATACACAGCAAGCTAGAGTCATCATGCTGTCCACACTGTAGAGTAATGCGGGCGGGGGCTGAAAACTGAAAGGCTGGCTCTATGTGTGACCTTTGTCACCTCTGTGTGACCTCCCTGGCTTGAAAGGGAATGATTTCAAGAGAGTCCTTTTAACATTATCAGGACTGGGAGATTACTGAGGCAGACCGAAGTTCAATCAGAATCCACATTAAAAAAACAAAAGAGCCAAAACAGAAAACAGAGCAAAGTAGCTCACTTGTTTGGGTTTTTGTTGTTATTGTTGTTTTGGCATTTTTATTTATCTATTCACCTTACTTCCCAATCGCAGCCCTATTTCTTTCTTTCCTCTGAGTCACACCCTCCAAGAAGAGGAAGCCCCACCATGGGTAGCAACCCATCCTGGCACATCAAGTTAAAGCAGGACTAAGCACATCTCCCACTGAGGCCAGACGAAACAGCCTAGCTAGGAGAAGGAGATCCAAAGGCGGGCAACTGAGTCAAAGACAAGGCCCTTACTCCAATTGTTAGGGGACCCACATGGAGACCAAGCTACATATCAGCTACAAATGTGTAGGGGGCCTAGGTCCAGTCTATGCACACTCCTTGATTGCTGGTTCGGTCTCTGTGAGCCCCCATGGGCCCAGGTTAGTTGACTCTGTAGGTCTTCTTGTGGTGTCCTTGACCTCTCCACCTCCCTCAATCCTTCTTCAGACTCTTCCACAAGTCTCCCTGAGCTCTGCCTAATGTTTGTCTGTGTGTGTCTGCATAGGCTCCTGTCTGCAATCATAGCAATCATTAATAGTATCATTAATAGAGAGGTTGACTCTCTCCCATGATCAAATGGGTCTCGAGTTGGGCCAGTCATTGGTTGGCTGTTCCCTCAATCTCTGCTTCATCTTTATCTCTCCATATCTTGTAGGCAGGACAAATTTTGGATTGAAGGTTTTGTAGATGGGTTGGTGTCCCATCCTTCCCCTAGAAGTCCCACCTGGCTACAAGAGGTAGCCACTTCAGTCTCCGAATCTTCAGCTGCTAAGAGTCTCATTTTCTTCGGGTCTATGATTTGTAACATAGTTTTCCTATATTTTATGACTAATATCCACTTGTAAGTGAGTATATACCATGCATGTCTTTCTGGGTCTGGGTGTCCTCACTCAGGATGATATTTCTAGTTCCATCCATTTGCCTGCAATTTGCATGATATCTTTGTTTTTAATAGCTGAGTAGTATTCATTTTCCATCAAAATTCCAACTCAATTCTTTACAGACCTTTCAAGAGCAATTCTCAACTTCATACGGAAAAATAAAAAGCCCACTCTTCCTGTAAGCAGTCAGAGACCTGTGAAGATACGCTCTTGATCCAGAAAACCCCACAAAAATAATGCAAATCAAGAGGTTCGAACCTTAATGTTCACTCTAACAACACCCAGTAACCTGCCCAGGCCATCAAGGGTATGCATAGCCACAAAGCCACTAAGTATCTGAAAGATGTCACTATAAAGAAGCAATGTGTGCCATTTGGATGGTATAATGGTGGAGTCAGTAGGTACGCCCAAGCCAAACAGTGGGGCTGGACACAGGGACAGTGGCCAAAAGAGAATGCTGAAATTTTGCTACACATGCTTAAAAATGCAGAGTAATGCTGAACTAAAGGGTTTAGATGTAGATTCTCTAGTCATTGAACACATCCAGGTGAATAAGGCACCTAAGATGCGCCAACGAACCTACAGAGCTCATGGCCAGATTAACCCATACATGAGTCCCCCTGACACACTGAGATGATCCTCACTGAGAAGGAACTGATCATTCCAAAGCCAGAGAGGATATTATAAGAAGAAAGAGAGCCGGGCGTGGTGGCGCACGCCTTTAATCCCAGCACTCGGGAGGCAGAGGCAGGCGGATTTCTGAGTTCGAGGCCAGCCTGGTCTACAAAGTGAGTGCCAGGACAGCCAGGGCTACACAGAGAAACCCTGTCTCGAAAAACAAAAACAAAAAAAAAAAAAAAAAGAAGAAGAAAGAGATATCTTAGAAGAAATGAAAATTCATGACACAGGAATAAATTCAGCATAAAATAAATGCAGATAAAAGTTAAATAAATAAATAGCCCAGGATACAATTCTGTACAGTAAAAGAACTTCTGGAGTTATCACATCCCTGATTTCAATCTGTAGTAGAGAGTAGCAATAAAAACCACATGGTATTGACATAAAAATAATCAGTGGAATAGAACCAAAGACCCAGAAAAAACCCACATACCTATGGACACTTGATTTTTGACAAAGAAGCCAAAACCATACAATGAAAAAGAAAGCATTTTCAACAAATATTGCTGGGTTAAGTGGATGTCTGCATGTATAATACAAATAGATCCATATTTATCACCCTGTACAAAACTCAAGTTCAAGTGAATAGAAAAAGCTCAACATAAAACCAGATATACTAAGTCTAATAGAAGAAAAGTGGGACCAGATATACTAAATCTAATAGAAAAGAAAGTGGGGACTTCCTTGAACACATTCGCCCAAGAGACATCCTCCTGAACAGAATACCAATAGCTTAGTCACTAAGAGCAAAAGAAGACTAATATTCAAAATATACAAGGAACTCAAGAAATTAGACACCAACAAACCAAATAACCCAATTAAAAAATAGGGTACAGAGCAAAACAGAATTTTCAACAGAGGAATCTCTAATGGCTGAGAAACACTTAAAGAAATGTTCAATGGCCTTAGTCATCAGGAAAATGCAAATCAAAACACCTCTGAGATTTTGTTTTACACCTGTCAATAAGGCTAAGGTTAATAAAAAAAATTCGAGTGATAACACATGCCAGCAAGATTGTGGAGCAAGGGGAACACTTCTCTATTGCTAATGGGAATAAAAACTTGTATAACCACTTTGGAAATCCATTTGTCAGATTCTCAGAAAATTGGGAATTGATCTATCTCAAGACTCAACTATACCACTCCTGAGCATATACCCAAAAGATGCTCCACCATAGCACAAGGACACTTGCTCAACTATGTTCATAGCAGCTTTATTCATGATAGCCATAAAGTGGAAACAACCTAGATGCCCCTCAACTGAAGAATGGATTAGGAAAATGTGGTACATTGACAATGGAATACTACTCAGCAACTCACTTATAATTGTAGCACTGGGAAGTGGGAACAGGCAGATCCCTGAGGCTCGCTGACCAGCAAAGCCTAGCCTAATTGCAAGCCTGAGGTCCCTGTGGAATACCCTATCTTCAAAAGCAAGGTGGATGGAGGCTGAGGAACAATATCTCTGGATTCTACAGGCATGCTCATACAATTCCCCCATGCCTGGAATATATGAACACATACACAAAACTATGGAGACAAATGTGGGTGACTGGTAACCTTTAATTTAAACATCTATCCTTTGACATAATGCCAGGTTTAAATTACTCATCAGTCACAGGTGATACAATGCTTTCTTAAATCCAGAGAAGGAAGAACCCCTCCTGAACCAAGGAAGTCAGAAGGCAGGAGCTGAAGCACGGTCACTCTTGGAAATACAGAGGCAGCTGATGCTACTGTGGAAAGCACAGGAGAGTTGCTGTCCTGCAAGTCACAGAGAGTGGTTCTATGCCACAGGGAAAGGATCACATCTGTCCCTCCTACCTAAGAGCCACAGAGTTAAGCTTCCAAAATGACTGAAGGGGCCGTCCCTTGGCCACTGTCTTGAAAGGCAGAGAGCCCATGAGGCACAAAGGAAAGAAGGCTTAAGGAGCAAAGAGATCAGCTTGTAAAGGGACCATTCCTGGGACCCAGGAACTGGAGAAAGACAGACGGCCACTTCCATCCATCTGCTGCTCCATTCATCACTTCTCTTCATTCACAAGGTGCAATATTTACCACAAAAATGGTAGAAAACTATCCTTGGGGAGTTGAGAGCTTAAATCGGTAAACTTCACTTACCTGAAATTAGTAACTCTAAAATACATATTAAGATCTGGGCACGGCGCACATTTATAACCCTAACACTTGAGAGTAAGACAGGAAGGTTGCCACAAGTTCAAGGTGAGCCTGGGCTACAGAATGATATACATCATCTCAAAAGACAGCAAGACACAGGCCTGCATGGAGAGTGGAGGTAGACAGGAAGATCCACCTCTAGCAGAGAAGCTACTGGCTGGCAATTGATAGCTCCTGGTAGAGGGAGAGTCCATTTTCTTTAAGAGTGTAAGTCCCTGGCAAGTTGACCACATTCAAGTAGAAGGCTACAAGAATATATGGGCAGTGAAAACTGAACTTGATAGGTTAAAAAAAATTAAATTAAAAAGGAGACAAATTTGGATGGGTAGGAAACTGGGGATGGAACTGGAAGGAGCTGGGTGGATATGACCAGGACACATTATAGCAAAGAACTAATTCACAAAGTATTATGTTGCTGGGGAGTTAGCACAGTAAAGTTACTTATCTTCTATAAACCTGAGTTTGATCCCATTTTTAAAAAAGACTGGATGTGGTGGGATGTGCTTGTAATCTCAGTTGTAGGGAGATGGAGAAAGGCCAATCCCTGGTGCTTGCTAGCCAGTCTGCCTAGCCTACTCAGTGTGTTCTAAGCCTGTGAGAATGTTCCAGGGCTAAAATATCCTACTCAAAACAAAGTAGGAAAGGTTTATTCAACTTACAATTGCAGTTTATAGTTAATAATTGCCAGGAGCCACTGAGGCAGGAGTGTGTTCACACATGCTGCCTGCTTGCTGTTTCTTTACTCATAATTCCAGGCCCAGCCTAGGGAATGGTGCCACCCACATTCAGAGTGTGTTTTCCTGCCTAAATTAATAAACAAGACAATCCCCTCTCACCCCTGCCGCAGATTTGCTCACAGGCAAACCTGATTCAGGTAATTCCTCAACTGAGGCCCCTTTATCATATGACTCTAGGTTTTTGCAAGTTGGCAGTTAAAATTAGTACAAAAAGAATTTGTCTTGAAAAACAAGATGAAGAATGATTAAGGAACAATGCATAAGGTTATCTTCGGACCTACACATGTGAACACACATAACTTAGAAGCATGCCTTACCCCTCTAAGAGAACCCAGATGTATATGTGTGCAAAAACAATATTTCTATATATTTCTATCTATATGTCTATATAGATATGAAAATTGATAAACCTAACAGAAATGGCCATGCTATTATTTAGCACAAGACCATGGTTAGATTGTTAGTTTCCATTTTGATGATAGAAAAGTGGTATACATTTTCTTTCTTTTCATAAAATATTCTTGCTACATGGAAAAAAATCCTGAAAATTATGTGTGATAAGAGACAGCTCAAATAACATTGCGAGTTATTTCTTTCCCAAGGAGTTGATACCCTTGCAATTTCATTAATTATATTTGTCATATCATATGCTAAAGCCATCGCTGATGACTGTGAATAGACAATTCAGATTTGATGCTTAAAAAAAAAACAGGCAAAACAGATACAAAAGTCTCTTCACAGTTATTATCTGCTTATAAAATGGGGACAACACTTCTAGAAGCTTTTTGGAAGTGGGGAGTAATGAGAGAATGGTGTTCAGTAGTCATTTAGCACCTACACAGTGCCAGGTGCAACAGCTAGCAGGTGCCACAGCATACAAGGCACTGCATCACTGCTGCTCTCTGACATTATGTAATTGGGTGCAGCATCTCTTGCAGACTGCACAAGAAGCTTCCCAAAGGCATTTTACTTCATGCTGTAATGTGAAAGTATGAGGGCCTTTATACACTTCCAAGGAAAGAGTGTAAATCTTCTTAGGTTTCACCCAAGACATGAGACTGCCACAGTCCTAATATAGCCAGGAAGCCAATGACACTTGGATTGGGCAATTGAAATTCCGCTTGTGATTTGTATGGTTTTCCTGAGCAGCATATTTCTCTCTCTCTCTCTCTCTCTCTCTCTCTCTCTCTCTCTCTCTCTCTGTCTCTCTCTCTCTCTCTCTCTCTCTCTCTCTCTGTGTGTGTATGTGTGTGTGTATACATGCTCATATACATGTGTATGGTTGTAGAGGAGGGAGAGATTTACAGTGAGCTGGATCACATGGTCTTGGAGGGTAAGGGAACTCTGCCATTTGCACAATTGGAGTCTCAGGAGAGGTAGACTTGACATTTCTGCACAAGTCTGAAAACCAAAGGCCCAGGCCTTTCGGGAGATTGATGCCCCAGCTCAAGGCACAGCAGAGGGGAGTAAATCAATGTTCCTTCTCTTTGGACTTAGTCTAGCACTCCATGGTCTGGATGCTGCAGAGTTAGGATGCCCATCTACACTGGTGCAGGGATTCTAATGTGCATCTCACCATGAAGCACCTTCACGGAAACACCCACAAATCGTATTTACGTTGGACACTTCAAGTTAACCACTGCAGAACCCATCCACCCAAATTTAGGAGAAAAAAGATCAGTAGAAACTTGGAACCATTTTTCAATAATCAAGCATCTTGACTGATACCATCACCAAGCAGAGGTGGAGGTGTTTACAAACTCAAGGACTCTGTTTTCAAAGCAAATGGAGTGGGATTTTGTTTCTTATATCACAGTTTAGAATTTATAACTATCTTGCCTGATTTTTTAACCTACTTTTGTGCCACATCAGATTTGATGTCCAATGTTTTAGTGGGGTGCATAGCATCCCACAAATCTCCCCAGTCTGCAATGTTTCTAAAGATTGTATAAATTACTTTCCTCACCAATGCCATCAATAACCTGCGAATATGCAGCTTAAGGGAAGAACGTACTTTGCTTAGCATTTTAGCACTGCAGGGATGCGTTATGGCAGCTTGGTTCCTGCATGGTGCAAACTAGTCAGGTTTCCTGGGATCAGGAAGCAAGGCTCAACCTAGAACTCACACTAGGCTCTAACCCATAAACTTGCCCAGGGACCTTCATCTTGTCCTTAATCCTTAGAAAATCAACAACCTCCCAAATAAACACCCCCAGCTAGGGCCCAAGGAACGAAGCACAAGATTTTGTAAGGATATGTCACAGTCAAACTATGACAACATTAAAATCTGCAAAAGGGTGGCCTTCAGGGTAGATCTCTGGATAAGACAATAGTACTGTGATATATCAGGACCCTCCTGGAAGTTCCTGCTCATGTACGATTGGCTTTCAGTTTGGGAGATGTATGGTCAGAGACAATTGTAATTTTAGTGCCTGGGATATGGGGATAGGTAGATCCCTGGGGTCTCACCGACCAACCACTGTAGCCTAACCGGTAGGCCCAGGCCAAGTGATAGACTGTCTTAAAAAAAAAACAAAACAGGCAGACAGCACGTAAGAAACAACACCTGAGGTTGAACTCAGGTTTCACATGGACACTCTTGCACATGAATGAACATGTACACATACACACACACACACACACACACACACACACACACACACATCAGATAAAGAATGAGACAGGAACACAAACACAACAAGATACTCTTCACTTCATCTTAGCCAAAAGACTCTGTCCATGATCATCTCAAAGACCACCATGAGACTAGCTAGGAGTCTTTATGCCATTTCTGAGACGTTGATTTTACAGTCACAGGCCTGATGATCTTAATTTCTCCTGAGGGCGTCCTCTCCATCACATTCCAGGAGGATTTCTTTTCTGTGGGCTCTACCTCCCAGAATTGGTTTCTCTATACAACCCCCTTCCTTTTTTTTTTTTAAGAAAAAAAAAAAAAAGATCACTCCATCTCTTGCCACAAGACAAGAAGGTACCTCATACGCAGATCAACCTCATGGGACACTTTGTCCACTAAGCTCCACCTCTCTGGCATTGCTTTTGAGGCTGGGATTAGATGCCTTGGGCGGGCCCCACCTCCTGTCCAGCAAGCTTGCTGATTTCTCTGGAGACACTTCTGTGCTGCCCCATGCCGACAGCCCCTTGTTTTAGCACTGGCTAATCACTAATATGTTCTGTTAAGTGAGACTCGTAGATGCTGATTATTGCATAAATTACTTCATTATTAAAATCAGGTCATTTGAGCCCCCCAACCATTACCATGAAAGCTATTAACATAATTTCATAAGCTAATAAATCAAGCAAAGGAAGAGAATTAAAGGATTCTTGGTGATAAGTGTTTCTTCAGAGATTAAGGAACACAATTTTCCCATGCATATTTTAACATTTCATGAGTGGATTCACACAAGAACAGAATCTCCTCTCTGCATATGTAGCTCACTTCATCTCCTCTGCCCCTCAGCCTTTAGAGTTTATTTCAAAATTAAGGATTCCCACCCCTTCAAATAACTAAAGCAAATTTCAACTAAGCTTATCAGCTCTATGTGATATGCTGCCTGCCGACAAAATTCTGATTCCTCCCTCCCCCCCTCCCCCCCCCCCAGCACAAAGACTTTGAGATAGGGAGCCACATTGAGGTAAGGAAAAGAAAATACCGTGGGTTGGTCGCAGATAATGTGATTTTCATCTAGGTGAATTCCAAACATTTCCGAGTCTTAAGAGGTTCTTGTGCAGTTCTAATTATCACTCTAATTACAGTACGTACTGAGGTTAAGTGTTCTTATCAAATGGTGCATTTAAAATGGGTTTTATTCCCAGGATGGATGTAATAGCTGTGATACTGGCCTGCACACACAGAAATGGTTCCCTCCGTTCATTTCACTAGCCAGATTGTGGAAGACGCTGAGGGTCAGGCCATCATCATCCCATGCGATGACGTTGCCTGGAAACGGAGATACGGCCCAGCGTAAATTAGACTCTAACATCTTCATCCTGTGTGTGATTTGGATAATGTTTTCAGCAAATAGCAACTGATGGATCATAACTGAAGTCTATGGAATGCTGTGTAGTGAGCACATTGTGTTTTACAGGCGAGTCTAGAAGATGGGCACTCTGTGTGTGAACAAGCAGTGACTACACCTAGTCTGCCTACTGACCTCAGAGACTTCCAGGACTTCCCCCATGCTCCAGTCTCTCCTGTCTGCCTTATTAAAACCCTTTACCTGAATCTTGACACCCTTAGAATAAAATACATAGAAAGCTATTTCTCACCATGGCCTGGAAGACCCCATCAGCTACCCTGCCCTTATCTCACAATTTCTTTACTGTTCTTTAATAGCACCATTTCCTGCCTGTGACTCTGATACTCTGCTCTGTTCTCTGAATACATAAACTTCTCCTTCTTTCTTCAGTTCTTAGCTCTACAGCCATTTCCTTCAGGAAGGCTTCCATGACATCACCGATAAAGATCAAAGCTTTCTGTCCTGTGATGTCTCCTTTGTATATTTTTCACAGTTATAATTTTAAATTCTGAAGTGTGGTTATATAAAAATCATGATCATGTTTCCAAAGTTAAATACACACACACACACACAACTAGCAGAGGCACTTCATATATATGATGCAGAAAATCTAAGTTAACTTTTTTTTTTTTAACTCTTTTGGCCCATTTCTCCTTCCTTTGGAGGTAAATATTCTTTTCCATTTTTAGAACCACCACCCCTTTCTCATTGGTCATACATAAGGTAACACAGTACACACTCTAGGTCATGATTATACCCTACTTTAATTCTGGAGCATGGTCTACATGAAGATATAAAGATTCCTCCCTCCTTTTGATAGCTGAGTTATATTCCGCTGTGCAGTGGCCCTGTTTGTGAAGCCATCTTTGTATACCAGCTGTTAGTTTGCTTTTGGTCTTTTACTGTGAAAAATGTGAGTGTGTGAGTGGTGTGTGTGTGTGTGTTTCTGTTTCTGTGACACAGAAACTTACAAAAAGCAAGTTGGGGAAGAAAGGATCTATTTTGGTTCACTGTTCCAGAGAGAGAGAACCCATCACAGTGGAAAGAACATGACCCTCGACTGAGTGACTGATCACATCTTATCACCATACTGGAAGGAGGGGGTGCAGAGAGGAGAGAGAACAGGGAGCTATGCTAGAAACCCTCAAAGCCTGTCCCTGATAGTATACTTCCTTCATCAAGGCTAACTAAAGGTTTCATAAACTTCCTTTCTTGGGGTTTTTATTTGCTGTCATAAATACCACAACCAAAAGCAACTTGGGAGGAAGGGGTTTATTTGACCTTACAACTCTCAGGTTAATTTCCTTTGTTAATGAATGATGAGGAAGGGCCCAGCCCATGGTGGGTAGTTCCCTGCCTAGCCTCATGGTCCTGGATAGTATATTCCATCCCTGAGGGAAGTCAAGGCATTATCCTGGAGGCAAGAACTAAAGCAGAAGCCAAGGAAGGCTACTTGTTGTTCCCCATGTCTTCCAAAGCCTGCTTTCTTATACCACCAAGAACCATGAGGCTATGCAGGGAACTACCCACCATGGGCTGGGCCCTCTCTCATCAGTCCTTAACAAAGAAAATGGCCAACAGAAATTTCTCTATGGGCCAATTTGATGGTGACATTTTCTTTATTGAGATTCCTCTTCCAAGATAACTCTAACTTGTGTCAAGTTGACAAAAACTAGCAGAGGTACTTCCAAAACAGCATGACCATCTGGAATTAATGTTCAAATACACGACATGAGCCAATGGGTGACATTCTTCATTTAAATCATGCAATAATATGTGTGTACCCATATGCCCATACACATACATGTTGTTCTGCACATGTGCATTCTATATGTAGAAGAAATATGCATTACTAGGATTGATTTGCAGGGTCAAAGGATATATACATCATAATTGTTTTAATGATAATCACATTAGACTCTGTCATTTTTTCCTCTGTCACTGTGATCATGATATTATACCACCAGAACAACATAAGATGTAAGATTTATTTGGGCTCACAGTCTCAGAAGGTTTTAATCTCACAGCAGGGCTAGTCTGGTAGAGAGAAGGCCATGGTAGCAGGAGTATAGGATGGGGGCTATTCACATCCAAACAGATCAGAATTCAGAGGGTGGGAAGAAGAGAGAGAGTATGACCACAGGGTGTAGCCTTCAAAAGCCTGCCCCAAGCAGGCCAGCTAGGCCCCCAACTCCTAATAGTTCCAGGGATTTCTGAATAGCCCGTCCATCTGGGAGCAAGTCTTCGAAACGGGAGCCAGGGAAGGACACTTTAGATTCAAAGCAGACCGTGTGCTTTGTCTTGGAAAGTGTGTACAAAGCCTTCTGTCTACTATAGTAAGATTTCTTTGAAGAAAAAAATGTTTTGTTTTATTTTGTAATCCTGAGGGTTCTTTAAGAGGTCATTTCTATATCTGGGTCCTTTCAGCAAAATCTTGCTAGTGTATGCAATGGTGTCAGCGTTTGGAAACTGATTATGGGATGGATCCCCGGATATGGCAGTCTCTAGATGGTCCATCCTTTCGTCTCAGCTCCAAACTGTGTCTCTGTAATATATCTGTCTCTTGTGAGACTATGCCGGGGCCTAGAAAACACAGAAGTGGATGCTCACAGTCAGCTATTGGATGGATCACAGGGCCCGCAATGGAGGAACTAGAGAAAGTAACCAAAGAGCTAAAGGGATTTGCAACCCTATAGGTGGAACAACAATATGAACTACCCAGTACTCCCTAGAGCTTGTGTCTCTAGCTGCATATGTATCAGAAGATGGCCTAGTCGGCCATCAATGGAAAGAGAGGCCCATTGATCGTGCAAACTTTATCTGCCTCAGTACAGGGGAACACCAGGGCCAAGAAGTGGGAGTGGGTGGGTAGAAGAGTGGGTGGGGGAGCGTGTGGGGGACTTTTGGGATAGCATTGGAAATGTAAATGAAATAAATACCTAATAAAAAAAAGAAATTAAAAAAAGAGGTCATTTCTAAGGCATCTATGGAATTCATGAGAAATTTTGATTTTAATTTAACTGGTAAAAGGCTCCTAGGAAGTTAGCAAGTTATCTAACATATGTAAGAATCATTGTCACGTGATAATGTATTTTACCTTTATGAAAATATCTATATATGCCTCTTCAGGGGCACGATTGAGTGTATGTACATGTGTATGTATATGTGTATGTATATGTGCATGTATATGTATGTATATGTGTATGTACATGTGTATGTACATGTGTATGTATATGTGTGCATGTTCACACATGTGCACCTGACATCATATGCTGCTGTCAAAAGAGAGGCAAAGTGGTCAAAATTGATGAGGCGTTAAGTGCCCCCTCCTTCATCAAGTAGGTTACTCAACAGCTTGGGTGCTGGTGGCTTCAAAGCCAGCACTAGGGATGACTGAAGATGGGACCACCATGCATCTGGAAGCTATGTCAAGCAGGAAAATACCACCAGCAGCAGAGTGAGCTGGAGGAGGACCACAGAAGCATCGGTGAAGGCAGGATGTAACAAACAGGCAATCTGAGTCCAGACTAGCTGGGCCTAAACCATATAAAAAGTAGAATTGGGTAGCCAAGGCTCATGGTTTCTCTACCAAAGACTTCATTGTTGGTGGCACTGCACATACTAAAATGTTGTGGGATATTTGATCCCACTGGGATCCCTGAGATTGTGTTGTTTACCAGGAAAACCTGTTTCTAGATGTGGTGTGGCTCAGCCTTAGCTCATCCCTCTGGTTGGAATACAGACTAACCCTTAGTACACAAGTTTAATCCCAAATCAGGAAGGTAAAGTTAGTTTGTAGAAGGAGGCACCCATGTTTGAAAGCGATATCTAATTGAATGGCAAACAAAGTGGCAAATCAGAGAAAGATTTGACAGGATAGGATATGTCCAATTCTCAGGAGAACAGAGATGGGCTGCAAAGAGAGAAAGAATGGGTGAAAAATTAAGGGGAAGCCAGAATATTAGAACAGATTACTAGAGTAAGTGTGAGGCCAAGCAGAGCAAAGAGACAGAGGCTGAGAGAGAAGCCAGATTGAGTCAGTCAGCTTGGACAGGAGTTTGAGCCAGAACAAGTGAGTTGAATCAGCCAGCAAGAGATCAGAAAGAACTAGGAGGGGGTGAGCTTATTCAGCAGCAAGTCTCAAAGACTGACAACACCATAGGTCTAGATAAGATTGTGTGCAAGTCCTAGCTTCCTGGACTAGGCCTAGGTTAGCAGATGGAGGCAGTAAGCCTCAGAGAGGACAATTACAACAGGAGAATGAAAGTAACTTTCACATTAAAATAACTATGGCAACAATCTCTCCTTATCTGAGCTATCCCAATTTGGCATTACCTGGCCATTGCACACTGGTGGCAGGACTGAAGTCCAAATAGGAATGATTTTTATTTGTGCAAATAGTCTAAGCAGTTACTTTGACAACTTTTTTTCTTCGGTGTCTTGTTTTACCTGCCCATGGAGTCCACTCCCTAGCATAAGAGGTGGTTGTGTGTGGAAAATGGGCTCTTATGAATGGAATATCTGTCTTCACCATCACCTCTGCAATACGCACAGAGCATTCATGGGAGAAATTAAACTTTCAAGTTTTCGGCAAAGAAAGCAACCGAAACAAGACTTCTTCCAAGGCTGTGTGGCTCTTGTGAAAGGCAGGATTCTGCACGAGCTTCTTTGTTTAAAGACATAGCAGTGTGTCTACTGTGGCCTGCTAGAAAGAATGGGGCTACAGGCTAAGGTCTTGGTGATACTAATTACGGCTTCCCAAAGCATGGAGTTCTTCAGATATTATTTCTGCAGTTATAAAAAGCAAGCTTCCATTCCTTTCTATGAAAGCTTTCCATGTCTTTTTTCCTGTATGCAGTTCTGAATCTTAGACAACACAATGGACACCCTCCTTTCCCCCAGGGGTCTTTTCTCCCTCACTTATGAAAATCACCTATCTCGCAATCTCAGATTTTTAACGTTTACTTGTGTATGTAAGTAATCTAATCCCCTCATTTACCAATGAGAAAAATTGAAGTTTAAGATAAGATCGTGTCCAAGGTCACCTCTAGCTGAGGTTTTATGAAGTGCCTTCAATCCATTTATGTGTTGGCAGAGCAGATTAAAGATCTTCTTTCCCCTCTCTTGTATCCTCAGATTATTCCAGATGAGGCCTCTTTGAGTGGTGAACACAGTCCAGAGAAGTACCGCCCTAGCCAATTTACCAAACAGTGGGTTTTATTTTTCCTTTTCTTTCCTTTCCTGTCTCATCATTATTCATTCTTTCTCACTTTCCCTTTCAGCTTTCGGTGCCTGGACTGAACTGGTCGTTCTTTACGCTGGGTGTGTGGGAAAATGTCATGGGTTAACAATGAATTAGTATTTCAAGAAGCCAGCCTTGCTAATGTGTCCAAGTCTCCGTGTGTCAGCCATTTTGGAAGCGTCTGCTGCTCTCAGTGCGGTGAAGCCCAACACGATTGGGAGCACCCAGAGATGGGTCCTGAAAAAGAAGCTGGCATCATTGCTCTGGGACTGCCAAGTTACTGGGTTAGTGTGGGGGCTGACCAAACTACACAGCTGAAGGTGCATGGGTATTCAGGGTACCCCCAATGGATAATACCTCTATGGATACCTACATGGGACAAACTGATGGACTTTGAAATGGACAGCAAAAGGAGCACTGGGCTAAGACAATACCTTGTGGCACTAGGAATTGTCCTAACCGTACCACCGAATTGTTAAAATCATATGTAGTTAAACTTTCATTCCTTGGAATTACCAAATAGCATGTTTTTTTTGGGGGGGGGGAATGGGGGATAGACATTAAAAGTGTAATTAGTAAAACAGAGAGGTTATAAAATCCATGAATTCTTGTTTTGACTTAGTTGATTAGCTCATTGGTTGATTTTTTTTTTTTTGAGACAGGATTTTTTGTAGCTCAGGTTGGCCTCGGACTTTCCATGGACCCAAGGATGAATGTGAGCTCCTAATGGTCCTGGCTCATCTCTCAAGTGCTCCCATTGTACACGGGCCCCGCCATAGCCGGCGTTCAAATCCACACCTTCCAGCCAGGGTCAGGATACCATGTAAAGAAGAACAATGCTTTATGAGAGATTTCCCAGGGAATTGGTGTTTCACCTTCATTGGAATTGGTTATGATAGAGTACTTTTCAACTGGAGAGTTAGGAAATTTAGACTAGGAAGTGAGCTCGGCTCCCTGGCTTCCATTTCAATGGGGAAAAGAAATTCAATGAGTTGAAATCATCAAGTATTTAGCTCCAGCTCAATATGCACAGGCTTGTGCCTAGAGATGTTGGGATTAAGGCTTGGGCCTGTGATTCCTGGGGTAGAGCTTAGGGCTCATGCAGTTTATACAAATGTTTCACTGAGTACCTTTTCTGGACCAAAAAAATCAAGCCCTTCTTACATTTCTCTTTTGAAATTGTCCCTGGGTGCATACCACTTTTATTCCAATAGAGAAATGTCTAAGCTCTTGTCTCTCATGTTTAATGGAAACTAATGGACACTGATTGTCATGCAGAATGCAAGGGATATGATTGGTTCCGAGATTACTCCGTGCTCCAGAAAGACAAACCGGAGGGACCTCTAACTAACCATAGCAAATTAAAAAAAAAAAAAAAAGCTGATTATACTTTCAACTCCTCTCAGGGACATCTTAAGACTCGGCAGGAAAGTGAAAAAGCACACAAGTCAGGACCATGAGAGAAAAGAAAAAGCAAAAACCTACCAAAGGCTAAATAGCAGGCGGATGGGCCCTGTCTGATTTAGTAGATGGGAGGCTGCATGGGAAGAGTCTGAAAACCAAAAAAGCCAAAAGCCAAGCTGAATGAGATGACTGAGCCCTGGAATGTTCAGCAGTAGAGGCATCAGACACCTTTGCAGGGTGTGGGCAGAGGAGAAGAGGAGAAGGTAAAAACTGTCTTAGGAGTAGCTTGATCTTCAGATGACCCTCCCTGCCCCCCATAATATCTGGCACCCCCAGGGACTCTCCCTTCCTTGCTTGGCACAGGACTCAAGGCTTATTTTCAAAAGGGGTTGACTGACCAGCAAAGTCACCAGCTGGGAAACACTGGACAGGGCTTAGGGCTTTTGAAAGTAAGGGCACCAGAGAAGCAGTGGCAGAGTGAGGAGTGTCCATCTCCTCTTGCTTCTGGGATGGTAGCTGGTAGGATTTATAAGTATGCAGTGGTGGGAGAAGATGGGAACCTGGAGAATTCCACTCTGTGGATGTAAACTGTCTCCCTTGGGCTCCTGTGCTTAAACACTTTGTCTCTAGATGCTGGCTGTCGTTTTAGAGGCTGCGAGATCCTTAGGAAGTAGAACCTCCCTGGAAGAAGTGGGTCACTTTGAGGTACATTTACAGCCTGGCTGTACTTCCTGGCCCACTGGGATGTGAGCAAGTAGTTTTCTGTTCCCACTGCCACCTCCTACCAGCTCATCTCATTGCATCACTTCTTCATTGTGGTGGACTGTACTCTCATACTCAAGGCAAAATAAACCCTCCCTTTCTTAAGGTGTTTCTTACTAGGTGATGGGTCACACTGACACAGAGTGAACACATACTCACAGTGAGATGATACACGTGTGAATATACCCCTGAGGATGCCTCTAGAGGGGAGTCAGTTGGTGGGGAGTTGTGGAGTGATTCCATGCGGATGATAGATGACACTGTCCCATAGTTTAGGAATCCAGACCAAAGAAAAAGGTGTAGGAGAAAGCCCATTAAGTACCAGCTTTCTTCTTCCTCCTGCTCTCTGACAATCATGACACCAAGGGCCTAACATGCTCCTCACCATGATGAAATGAACCATCTGAAGGCATTCACTAAAATAAATCCTTACATCTTACATTGCTTTTAAAAGGTCTCTTGTCACAGAAGCAGGAAAAATAGCCAATATAGAAAATCAGTTGCCAAGAAGGGGGTGGGGTGGGGGTCATTGCCGTGACTAAGTACCACCAGGTGGTACCACTTAGGCCTTCAGAATCAGAAAGGTGGAGGAGTTTGGTGGTACAGGTTAGAAAACCCCAGAAGGCTAGAAGCTCAGATTAATGGGAAACTCTAGTGGATACTTAGAAGACAAGATTGATGGTAGAAATGAGGATGATGACGAAGGCTCAGCTGGGAACAAGAATTCTATAGGGAATTGTATGGGGCGGAGAGGGGGTTGTTCATGTTGCCTTTTGGCAAAGAATTTACCTACATTTTGTATATTTCTTGCTGGCAAGCTGAGTTGAAAGGTGGGAACTAATTAATTCAACAGATGGAATTTCAAGACAGGACTGAAGCTTTGGCATGGTTACTGCTTCCTGCCTCTACCCAGGCTTACAATAAGAATGAGGGTAAAAATCAAAGCAAAGAAGATGAAGGAAGACAAATAGAATGACCACAAAAGGGAGGAACTGAAAGCTGTGAACAAGTAGAGTGTCATTGTTGAAGATGTTAGGGCCATTAAAAAGAAGTAAATCACTTTGCGGGGAAGGGAGAATAAGAAAATGGCTAGATAACTGCCACTACAGGGCACAGAGGATAAAACTATAAATTTACCTGAAAGATGTCCAATGAGAAGAGAGAGCCACTAGGATATTCTGGTTGCATGGATCTGCCTTTGAAAATATTTCCTGGGTTTAGAGACCCAGCCACTCAGAGAGCCTCTATAGCCATGGTCATTGGGTTCTGGCTACTGCTCAAGCTGGTAGAAGACTTCAGCATGCATAATCCACGGAGTGCTGGCTTTACAGACACTCAGAATGCAAGTGTCCAGGACTATGGAGGTTTCCACTCATAGTTTAAAGGAAGGGTCTGGAGGCCATGACATGTGTAGTAGAGACAATATCCCTCTGGGAAACTGTAACTAGGAGATTTAAAAAGCTGAAAAGTGAAACCTAAGCCACAGTGAAGATCAAAAGAAATTGGAGACACTAGGAACAAGGATTGTCTGCCAATGAGATAGAGAGAGAGGGAGCTTCAGGCAATGAATGCAGCCAGCTCAAGTAAGAGGCAACATAGGCTACAAGTGTCCAGGCCATAAAGGTGGAGATACTCAACTCAACTGGAGCTCATGCTATCACACCACATGTCACAGACACTGGACATGGAGTTACAGAACTAAATGTTTACTTTGCTGGGGTTTGTCTCACTTCGAATTAACCATTCCTTGCTGTTCTCCTGATTGTTCCTTAAGAGATGAGAATACTTACTTTGTGCTTTTACATATGAGCAGTATTTCATTTTCTTTTTCTTTATTTCATGGGAGCTTACAGCAAATAGTTTGCCTTGGGTCTTAGAAGGACTTCAAACTTGCATGTTTGAACAGTGTTGGTAAGGCTTTGGGAATTCTAGATGTCAGTCTCAATGCAATTCTAATTATGAGATAGATGGGAGCCTTTGGGGATGTCATTGCTTTAAAATGATGTATTGGAAAGTCAAGTACATATGGGTTAGACTCGTGATGGTTAATCTTTAGAATCAGCTTGAGTAGTGCTATAACTTCTCAGTATGGCTGTAATGGTATTTTCAGAACGGGTTGAATGAGGAGGAAGGCCTACACTGAAGATAGGTGGCCACCTATAGCCTGGGTGGGCATGAAGAATAATGGGAGGAGGAGTATGGAGAAGGGACAGAGCCAGCAAACACAGGCGTTTTGTTTCTTGGCTTGCTGTGTTATGAACTTCTCTGTTCTATCACATCTTCCTTGCCATCATAGATTGAGCCATCTGAATCCATGAGTTAAAAGAAATTCTCCCCGCTAGCGGTTTCTGTCAGGTGTTCTGTTACAGTAACCTGAGCAATACTACTACACTGTGGTAAGGGGATTACTTTCCCTATCCCAATCAATGAAACCTGGGTTAAGTCACATGGAAAGGGTAATGAAGGTAGCAGCTGAAATTCTCTTAGTGTTCTAATAAAGGGATACTGTCACGAAGCAGGAATAAGATGTTCTTACACAGGAATAGTATGAAGAATTTAAGAGCTTCTAAGGACTTACAAAAGTTTTTTTGAAATATCCTATTTCCCTGATGGCTAAAGATGGTGAAGAATTTGTATTTGTATTTCTTCTTTTGAGAACTTCATATATAATTTCATAGCCCACATTTTAACTAGGTTGTTTGTATTCTTGGTGGCCAGTTTTTGAGTCTTTGTATAGTCAGTATACTAATACTCCATCCAATATACAGCTAGTAACAGGGTTTCTCCCCCACCCCCATTCTATAGTATGCCTCTTCACTTGATTGACAGTTTCCTTTTGGTGCAGTGCTTACTCATGAATTGGACATCAATTACACACCCAGACACACACACACACACACACACACACACACACACACACACACACACAGGTGAAGCAGAAAGATTGTAAGAGCCAGAGAATCAGGGAGGACCAGAGCAAGACAGTATCTTCTGATATGATGGGACCAGCACACTCATGAACTCACAGCAGCTGTGACTATCTACACAAGATCTGTACAAGATCAAGACAGTCAACATTCCAGCACAGAAAGGGAGGGGCTCATGGATTCTCACACCTATTTTAGGAGCTACTGATAGGTAATGGTTTTGTGGGAAAGGAGAGGCCTTTATTTTAAGTGTGTGGCCCAGGACAGGCCAACCAAGCTTCAGTTGATGGCCTGATATCCATGAGCATATGGGCAATGCAAATTAAACTTGGTGGGATATGAGAGGGAGGGAAGGAGAGAGAGAGAGACAGACAGAGAGAGAGAGAGAGAGAGAGAGAGAGAGAGAGAGAGAGAGTCAGAGAGACAGAGATAAAGACAGAAACAGACAAACAGAGAAGGAGAGAGAATGTGAGGTTGTGAGGGAGTGGAGCAGTAGAAGTGGATCATGGAGAAATCAGGAGGAGTAGTTAAGGGTAAATATGATCAAGTATATCATATGCACACATGAAATTCTAAAAGAATAAAATATTGTATTTGGATATATATTTAATGTGTTAAACACGGATGTATAAAACCTAAAAAACAAAACAAAGGAAAAAAACAGTTTTAAGGAAAACTTATAAAAGTATAGTACCTATGAAGAATATTCAAGCAGGGTTTCAGAAGATAGTAGAAAGCCCACAAGATTGGAAGAATGTGTGTACTACAGCACGAAGACCTTTACTACAACAACACTGTTGTGTCTGTTTTCAGAAGTGAAGTAATAACTATGCAATTCTGAAACATGTAGAGAAGATAATCTGATTTTCTGCAAAGGATCAGGTCTCTCAGTGGCCCTAGAGGCTTTGCAAAAGCACTGACATCCCCACCTAAGATGTCCCAGGCCATCCAGCAAGTATACAAGTAAGATGAGCATCTGCAGTCACCCTCAAAAGAACAGGCTTAAAAAAAATCCTTCCTATGCAAAATTTGCTGGAAGGGGTTGTCATCCACCATGAGAAAGAAAGGGTGCAGTGAGCTAACAAGCAGAACCATGTGCATAAGAGAACAAGGAAAGGAGTCTTTATAGTGATCATGTGGGGTAGCCAAACAATCAGGTCACAGTGAGGACAGGATGCTCTAGGGGAGCTTCTGTGTGTGGTGGGAGCACGATGATGGCTCACCAAATGTGTATGCTCTTAAGAGAGCTAAGGATGGCTCGGTGGGCCTGAGCGCTGGCTGCACAAGCATGAGGAACGGAATTCAAATCCCTAGAACCCATATAGAAAACTGGGTGTGGTTATAGACAGGCCTTTGACTCTAGTGAGGTGGTTGGGTGGAAACAGGAGGATTGCTGGGACTTGCTGGCTGTTAGCCTAGCTCCAGGGTCAATGAGAACCCTATCTCAAGATGAAAAGTGATAGAACAGAGTGCTCTATGTCTTCTTCAAGTCTGCATGTGCTCTCAGAGACCTGTGTGTGTGTGTGTGTTGTATGTGTGTGTGTGTTCACGGTGATGTGATAGAGTACAAAAGCCACCATGATTCTGTGCTCTTTGCAATGATACCTCGACAGCATCTCCTGTCAAGAGATGGGATGTATTTTTTGTTTGTTTGTTCGTTTGTTTTTATCCCACTGTAGGCCACAGAAGGGATGCTTCTGAGCCCAGCCCTCAAGAACCTGTGCAGATCTCCACTTCCATCTTGTAACCTTACCATCCTGCAAGTGAGCAGGCCTAGCAAGAGTCCTGGGCAGGATGAAAGAACACAAGAGGTAGGACTGAGTCACTCCAGCTGGAGCTACTTAGACCAGCCAGCCCTGAGCCAGCCCAGTAACCTCACAGCTGCACACACGAGCTCAGCCAAGACCAGAAAAACTATCCTGCCCAGCCAAGCTCAAACTGCTGATCAGCAGGATTGTGGGTAAATAAATGGTTCCCTTAAGCCAATAAGTATTGAAGTGGATTGTTACACAGCCGACACAAATTGATACTGAATGTGTACGAGTGTGTTTGTGTGTGAGTGTGTGTGTGTGTGTGTAGACACCTGTGTTAGTAAAACTAAGCTTTTATGTTTTGCAGTGGAAACTAAGTCAGAAGACCACATGTGACACAGTAGAGGCCAAAATGGTGACATGATTTTCAAGGGGACGATCCCAAGAGTCATGAACCCAGAACTGGAAGGGACAGAAGAGTGGACTGTTCTTTGTCATTAGAGGTCCTGTAGACTTGTCCATTAAGGAAGGAAACAAACACATAAACAAAACAAACCTACATACAGGCTTCATTTTGATAAAGCAGAAAATTAAGTAGAAATCAAAAGGAAAACTAACTAAATGCTCAAACCATCACAGGACGCCAGTGCTCAGCAGTTGACACTGCCAGGAGCAGTCATGTGGCCAACACATGCCCCAGGGCCAGAGGAATTTCCAGCTCAGACGTTGCCACCACTAACCCAGATTTCCCTTTTGATTAGTATTCAGACTTCACGCTTGCATGCTTGCGGTTAGCGCACAGTGAGGGGAGCTGCGAAGGGGGGTGCATGGAAACGTTGGACACAGACGGCCAGACCCTGCAGGTGCTCTGCACGTTGGTAGTCTCTGCTACTCAGCAGTCCAGCGAGGACCACAAGCATCCAAGTCCGTAATGGAAAGCTGGCCGCACCCAATCAGGAATTGGAAAAAGCGGTCATTTAAAAATGATTCTGTGGTAACGTTATTGAGTTGGCATGGAGGAAAAGTGAGGCAAACCAGCAGACTGAAAGTGGGGAGGGACACTGGGAAGATGAAACAGGCAACACACACATACGATGACAGTAAGAGACAGACAGACAGACAGACAGAGAATGACAAAGACAGAGTCAACTTGACTATTCTCTAGGCTGATAAGATGACTCAGCAGATAGAGACACCTGCCTCCAAGCTAGAAGACCCAAGTTCAATACCCACATCTCACATGGTAGGGACAACTCCTCTTGTCCCATGATACAAAGCATGTGTGTAGACATGCATGCAGAGTTGAGAAATAAACCTACTAAACGTTCATTAAATGAGTGTCATCACTCTCATTTCCCCAATACCGTTCTCTAGGCTTTAAGTTGAAAGGTATTTTCTCTCTGAAATGATTATTTTTCAATGATTACTGGCTTATATTTTAGGTTCCCTCTCCCATCGTAGATGAGAAATAAATTTGGGGCATGGTACAGAAAACAAAACACAGTGCTGTCTCATTAGTCAGGATCGACTAGGGTGTGCCATAGTAGGGAAAACTTGAAAACCTTTGAGACTTCACATCCCAGGCCTAGGATGCAGTGGGTCCGCAAAGCACCTTTAATTATCCAGGCGCCTCTTCAAAGATTCAGGCTGCTCTGTGCTGTCAAAGGAGGCTCAAAGGGGCGTGCATCCCTTCTGTTTTGTACTTCAATAGTCTAAATTCATGAGGGTACGGAGGTGCTATCTGACCACAGACCCAGAAGGAATCTAGGATAACCTAACTCAGTAGTCTCTCTGTTCTTCAAGCAGAACATGCTTAGAGGTATCTTTGCCCTGAGTAAGCTTTTCCTACAGGTTCCACCTCACAAGTTTATTAGGCTTTAAAGGCACGGGGTGAATCTGGGTAGAGCAGAGAGGCTGAGAGGTTATATGAGGTCCTAAAGTTATGTAAAGTAGTGTGTGTGGCTTTGGGTTGTTTTTTTTTTCCTTCTGTGGTTGAGCGGCACAGTACAGTATTTGCAGAGCAATCCTGGTTTTCCTTAAGTGGTTTCTATAACGAGGTCATTTTCATTCACCAATCACCAACCAATTTATTTCTGCTTACAAGTGGTCTCATGTGTGCCTGAATTTTGAAAATTGTGAGTTTAGGGAAACTCCACCTTCTGGTCTGGGTGTTGAAGCAGGGACCCTAGCTGCCTTTGATATAAAATTGGTGCAGGTGCACCAAGGAGAGCTGTTTTTTTTTTTTTTTTTCAGAATCCCAAATGAGCAGTTGCGCCTTAAATAGGAGAAGGCAAGGAGAGCCTGGCTACAGATCTGGGAGTTCAACAAAGTAAGGTTTTCAGAAAGATGCAAATGGGTGGAGATGAGCAGAAGACAATTTCCACCTGTTGAGGACTAAATCCAGGAGTTCTTTGCAAAGGACTTCAGTGACAAGAGTTTCACTTCCCCTTTGCATGTAGATACAGACAGAAGAGCAACTCAGATTTCATCCAGAGTCCCCACACGCTCATCTACCAACCTTAACTTCTCAGCATATCAGATCCGAATATAGTTATTACACCCTCTCTACAGTCCAAAGAGCCAGAAAAGCTGAACTCCCTGCCACTGTGCCGCTAAGGAAACGCTCATGCCAAGTGAACCCACTGAAACCAGACACATTTTCAAAAGCGGAGCAATTTTGAGGACATTACTGCGTTAGAGCTGATGCTGGGTATTTGTATGGGCCGAGACCTGAGGATAGCCTTAGGAATTTTCCTCGGGGCACTGCCACCCTCTTTGAAACAGGATCTTTCATTGGCTTAGAACTCACCAATTAGAGTAGACCAGTGAAGGCCCAGGGATTGGCCTATCTCTGCCTCTGCAGTACTGAAGTTGCAAGTGCTGCCACAAGTCCATGGATTTTGCTTTGCTCTTTTTGATGTGGTTCCTGGGGCTTGATTCAGGTCCCCATACTTCTAAGACAAGCCCTTTACCAATTGTTTGTCTCACCTGTTCTCTTCCAATTGTTAACTTCCCGAAATGACACAAAATACTCAGGCAGAAACAAACGCTGTTGTGATGAACCACTTACCCATCGTATTCTCCATTTTAACCCTAGAATCTTTATCATGGAACTTACCAACCAATCTGATTTAGAAATAGCAAAGTCTTTCTTTCATCTAGGACTTGATGTGGTTTGCCATGGACTTGGATTGTGGCTCGTCGGATCCACAAGCATGTGTCTCAAACTGCAAACCATCTGCAGGGGGGAGAACACCTAAAGGTCTCCCTCACTGGCAAGCTAAGGCCACATCACCACCAGCATCTGAAAGAGTGTCCGAGCCAGGTTCTTTTGTATGCTCATCTCTGTTTCTGTGTTGCTTTTTCCCACACCGCAACCGGGATGCATCAGACATCAAGTGCTTTATATTTCAAATGACAGTGTCTGCACCAACTACCACATCACATACACCACATCACGTAAGGGGAAATGTCAAGGCTTGTCCATGTTGAGCACTTTTTTTTAAACATTTTAAAACTTATTTTTACTTAGTGTGTGTATGTGTGTGGGGATGAATGCCACAATTCTCACGTGGAGGTCAGAGGACAATTTTTAGGAGTAGTTTTGTCCTTTCACCTGGTAGGTTCTCAGGGTTGAACTTGGGTTGTCAGGCTTGGTGGTAGGTGACCTTACCTGCTGAACCATCTCATCTGCCTGAATTGTTGAATGCTTCATTAGGTGATTTCTCTAGACTGGGGTTTCTGAACTTCAGCACCATTGCTGCCTTGGGGCTATGGCAGAAGGCTGCCCCGGGCATTAAAAATGCTATGGATCTCTGCCACCTAGACACTAGGAACACCTATTCCTCTCTACAGTGATAGAGAAGGACCATTTCAGGACATTGCCAATTGTTCCCTAAGGAAAGTCTATTTGAGAACCAACAAGCTAGGCAACTAGCATTTGATAGAAATGTACACAGAAAACACAAATGCAAGCCACAGATGTCCTGTCATTTTAAACTAAAGTAAGGATCAGCGCCGGGGTAGCGGGAGCGCAGGGTTGCCTGACACCCGCCAGCTACCCACGACCCCCGCCGCAGGATTTTGGGACTGCTGGTGAGTGGAACACAGCTTCTGCTCCAGTCCAATCACGCGGGACCAGAGACTGCTCTGGTTGGGGAGAGAGAAATCCGGCCTACATAGGGCCACAACCCTCTTCCGGTCAGAAAAGCACCGGGGCAGCTGGGGCGCAGGGTCGGCTGACACTCACCAGCTATCCACAACACCCACCACAGGATCTTAATACTTCTGGAGAGTGGAACACAGCTTCTGCTCCAATCCAATTGCGCGCGGGACCAGAGACTGCATTAGTTAGGGAAGCAGAAAAACGGCCTGAGTAGGACCACAGGCCTCTTCCGGCTGGACCAGCACCGGGGTACGTCAGCTACCCACGACCCCCGCCGCAGGATTTAGAGACTGCTGGTGAGTGGAACACAGCTTCTGCTCCAATCTTTAAACAGTGACAACGATAACAACTAACCCCAGAGATTACCAGATGGCGAAAGGTAAACGTAATAATCTTACTAACAGAAACCAAGACCACTCACCATCATCAGAACCCAGCACCCCCACTTCGCCCAGTCCAGGGCACCCCAACACACCGGAAAAGCTAGACACGGATTTAAAAGCATATCTCCTGATGATGATAGAGGACTTCAAGAAGGACTTTAATAACACACTTAAAGAAATGCAGGAGAACACTGCTAAACAGGCAGAAGACAATAAAGAGGAAGCACAAAAATCCCTTAAAGAATTGCAGGAGAACACTGCTAAAGAGTTACAAATCCTTAAAGAAAAACACGATAACATAATCAAACAGGTAGAAGTCCTTACAGAAAAACAGGAAAACACATCCAAACAGATGATGGAAATGAACAAAACCATACTAGACCTAAAAAGGGAAGTAGACACAATAAAGAAAACCCAAAATGAGGCAACACTGGAGATAGAAACCCTAGGAAAGAAATCTGGAACCATAGATACGAGCATCAGCAACAGAATACAAGAGATGGAAGAGAGAATCTCAGGTGCAGAAGATTCCATAGAGAACATCGGCACAACAATCAAGGAAAATGTAAAATGCAAAAAGATCCTAACTCAAAACATCCAAGAAACACAGGACACAATGAGAAGACCAAACCTACGGATAATAGGAGTGGATGAGAATGAAGATTTTCAACTCAAAGGACCAGCAAACATCTTCAACAAAATTATAGAAGAAAACTTCCCAAATCTAAAGAAAGAGATGCCCATGAACATACAAGAAGCCTACAGAACTCCAAATAGACTGGACCAGAAAAGAAATACCTCCCGACACATAATAATCAGAGCAACAAATGCTCTAAATAAAGATAGAATACTAAAAGCAGTAAGAGAAAAAGGCCAAGTAACATATAAAGGCAAGCCTATCAGAATTACACCAGATTTTTCACCAGAGACTATGAAAGCCAGAAGATCCTGGACGGATGTTATACAGACACTAAAAGAACACAAATTCCAGCCCAGGCTACTATACCCAGCCAAACTCTCAATTAACATAGATGGAGAAACCAAAGTATTCCACGACAAAACCAAATTCACACATTATCTCTCCACAAATCCAGCCCTTCAAAGGATAATAACAGAAAAAAACCAATACAAGGACAGGAACCACGCCCTAGAAACAACAAGAAGGTAATCCCTCAACAAACCTAAAAGAAGACAGCCACAAGAACAGAATGCCAACTTTAACAACAAAAATATCAGGAAACAACAATTACTTTTCCTTAATATCTCTTAATATCAATGGACTCAACTCCCCAGTAAAAAGACATAGACTAACAAACTGGCTACACAAACAAGACCCAACATTTTGCTGCTTACAGGAAACTCATCTCAGAGAAAAGGATAGACACTACCTCAGAATGAAAGGCTGGAAAACAATTTTCCAAGCAAATGGCATGAAGAAACAAGCTGGAGTAGCCATTCTAATATCTGATAAGATTGACTTCCAACCCAAAGTCATTAAAAAAGACAGGGAGGGGCACTTCATACTCATCAAAGGTAAAATCCTCCAAGAGGAACTATCAATCCTGAATATCTATGCTCCAAATACAAAGGCAGCCACATTCATTAAAGAAACTTTAGTAAAGCTCAAAGCACACATTGCACCTCATACAATAATAGTGGGAGACTTCAACACACCACTTTCACCAATGGACAGATCATGGAAACAGAAACTAAACAGGGACACAGTGAAACTAAGAGAAATTATGAATCAAATGGATCTGGCAGATATCTACAGAACATTCTATCCTAAAACAAAAGGATATACCTTCTTCTCAGCACCTCATGGTACCTTCTCCAAAATTGACCACATAATTGGTCACAAAGCAGGCCTCAACAGATATAAAAATATTGAAATTGTCCCATGCATCCTATCAGATCACCATGGACTAAGGCTGATCTTCAATAACAAAATAAATAATAGAAAGCCAACATTCACGTGGAAACTGAACAACACTCTTCTCAATGATACCTTGGTCAAGGAAGGAATAAAGAAAGAAATTAAGGACTTTTTAGAGTTCAATGAAAATGAAGCCACAACATACCCAAACTTATGGGACGCAATGAAAGCATTTCTAAGAGGAAAACTCATAGCTCTGAGTGCCTCCAAAAGGAAACTAGAGAGAGCACACATTAGCAGCTTGACAACACACCTAAAAGCACTAGAACAAAAGGAAGCAAATTCACCCAAGAGGAGTAGACAGCAGGAAATAATCAAACTCAGGGGTGAAATCAACCAAGTGGAAACAAGAAAAACTATTCAAAGAATCAACCAATCAAGGAGCTGGTTCTTTGAGAAAATCAACAAGATAGATAAACCCTTAGCCAGACTCACTAGAGGGCACAGGGAAAGCATCCTAATTAACAAAATCAGAAATGAAAAAGGAGACATAACAACAGATCCTGAAGACATCCAAAACACCATCAGATCCTTCTACCAAAGGCTATACTCAACAAAACTGGAGAACCTGGATGAAATGGAGAAGTTCCTAGACAGATACCAGGTACCAAAGTTGAATCAAGATCAGGTTAATGATCTAAACAGCCCTATATCCCCCAAAGAAATAGAAGCAGTCATTAATAGTCTCCCAACTAAAAAAAGCCCAGGACCAGATGGGTTTAGTGCAGAGTTCTATCAGACCTTCAAAGAAGATCTAATCCCAGTTCTTCACAAACTATTCCACAAAATAGAAACAGAAGGTACTCTACCCAACTCATTCTATGAAGCCACAATTACTCTGATACCTAAACCACAAAAAGACCCAACAAAGATAGAAAACTTCAGACCAATATCCCTTATGAATATTGATGCAAAAATCCTCAATAAAGTTCTTGCTAACCGAATCCAAGAACACATCAAAACAATCATCCATCCTGACCAAGTAGGTTTCATCCCAGGGATGCAGGGATGGTTCAATATACGGAAATCCATCAACATAATCCAGTATATAAACAAACTCAAAGACAAAAACCACATGGTCATCTCCTTAGATGCAGAAAAAGCATTTGACAAGATCCAACACCCATTCATGATAAAAGTCTTGGAAAGATCAGGAATTCAAGGCCCATACCTAAACATGATAAAAGCAATCTACAGCAAACCAGTAGCCAACATCAAAGTAAATGGTGAGAAGCTTGAAGCAATCCCTCTAAAATCAGGGACTAGACAAGGCTGTCCACTTTCTCCATACCTATTCAACATTGTACTTGAAGTCCTAGCCAGAGCAATTCGACAACAAAAGGAGATCAAAGGGATACAAATTGGAAAAGATGAAGTCAAAATATCACTCTTTGCAGATGATATGATAGTATATATAAGTGACCCTAAAAATTCCACCAGAGAACTCCTAAGCCTGATAAACAGCTTCGGTGAAGTAGCTGGATATAAAATTAACTCAAACAAATCAATGGCCTTTCTCTACACAAAGAATAAACAGGCTGAGAAAGAAATTAGGGAAACAACACCCTTCTCAATAGTCACAAATAATATAAAATATCTTGGCGTGACTCTAACTAAGGAAGTGAAAGATCTGTATAATAAAAACTTCAAGTCTCTGAAGAAAGAAATTATAGAAGATCTCAGAAGATGGAAAGATCTCCCATGCTCATGGATTGGCAGGATCAACATTGTAAAAATGGCTATCTTGCCAAAAGCAATCTACAGATTCAATGCAATCCCCATCAAAATTCCAAATCAATTCTTCAACGAATTAGAAAGTGCAATCTGCAAATTCATCTGGAATAACAAAAAACCTAGGATAGCAAAAACTCTTCTCAAGGATAAAAGAACCTCTGGTGGAATCACCATGCCGGACCTAAAGCTCTACTACAGAGCAATTGTGATAAAAACTGCATGGTACTGGTATAGTGACAGACAAATAGACCAATGGAATAGAATTGAAGACCCAGAAATGAACCCACACACCTATGGTCACTTGATCTTCGACAAGGGAGCTAAAACCATCCAGTGGAAGAAAGACAGCATTTTCAACAAATGGTGCTGGCACAACTGGTTGTTAACATGTAGAAGAATGCGAATCGATCCATTCCTATCTCCTTGTACTAAGGTCAAGTCTAAGTGGATCAAGGAACTTCACATAAAACCAGAGACACTGAAACTTATAGAGGAAAAAGTGGGGAAAAGCCTTGAAGATATGGGCACAGGGGAAAAATTCCTGAATAGAACAGTAATGGCTTGTGCTGTAAGATCGAGAATTGACAAGTGGGACCTCATGAAACTACAAAGCTTCTGCAAGGCTAAAGACACCATCAATAAGACAAAAAACCACCAACAGATTGGGAAAGGATCTTCACCTATCCTAAATCAGATAAGGGACTAATATCCAATATATATAAAGAACTCAAGAAGGTGGACTCCAGAAAGTCAAATAACCCCATTAAAAAATGGGGCTCAGAACTGAACAAAGAATTCTCACCTGAGGAATACCGAATGGCAGAGAAGCACCTGAAAAAATGTTCAACATCCTTAATCATCAGGGAAATGCAAATCAAAACAACCCTGAGATTCCACCTCACACCAGTCAGAATGGCTAAGATCAAAAATTCAGGTGACAGCAGATGCTGGCGAGGATGTGGAGAAAGAGGAACACTCCTCCATTGTTGGTGGGATTGCAAGCTTGTACAACCACTCTGGAAATCAGTCTGGCGGTTCCTCAGAAAATTGGACATAGTACTACCGGAGGATCCAGCAATACCTCTCCTGGGCATATATCCAGAAGATGTCCCAACCGGTAAAAAGGACACATGCTCCACTATGTTCATAGCAGCCCTATTTATAATAGCCAGAAGCTGGAAAGAACCCAGATGTCCCTCAACAGAGGAATGGATACAGAAATTATGGTACATTTACACAATGGAGTACTACTCAGCTATTAAAAAGAATGAATTTATGAAATTCCTAGCCAAATGGATGGACCTGGAGGGCATCATCTTGAGTGAAGTAACACAATCCCAAAAGAACTCACACAATATGTATTCATTGATAAGTGGATATTAGCCCAAAACTTAGGATACCCAAGATATAAGATACAATTTGATAAACGCATGAAACTCAAGAAGAATGAAGACCAAAGTGTGGAGACTGTGCACCTTCTTAGAATTGGGAACAAAACACCCAGGGAAGGAGTTACAGAGACAAAGTTCGTAGCTGGGATGAAAGGATGGACCATTTAGAGACTGCTGTATCCAGGGATCCGTCCCATAATCAGCTTCTAAACGCTGACACCATTGCATACACTAGCAAGATTTTGCTGAAAGGACCCAAATATAGCTGTCTCTTGTGAGACGATGCCGGGGCCTAGCAAACACAGGAGTGGATGTTCACAGTCAGCTATTGGATGTATCACAGGGCTCCCAATGGAGAAGCTAGAGAAAGTACCCAAGGAGCTAAAGGGATCTGCAACCCTATTGTTGGAACAACATGATGTACTAACCAGAACCCTGGAGCTCTTGTCTCTAGCTGCATATGTATGGAAAGATGGCCTAGTCGGCCATCAATGGAAAGAGAGGCCCATTGGACTTGCAAACTTTATATGCCCCAATATAGGGGAATGCCAGGGCCAAAAGAATGGGAATGGGTGGGTAGGGAAGTGGGGGGCGCTATGGGGGACTTTTGGGATAGTATTGGAAATGTAATTGAGGAAAATATGTAATAAAAATATAAAAAAAAATGTAAAAAACAAAAAACAAAACAAAAAAAAAACTAAAGTAAAAGAAATTAGCATAATAAAATTGAGTGCTATTTTACCATAACACAGTATATCCAAAATATTGCTTCAATATGTCATTGATTTTTAAAAATTCAACAATGAGATAGTTTTTGAGGTTTAATCAACTAATGCCTTGGCTTGGGATCTGTGGTACATCATGGGCGGGCAAAGTTGGTAGCCTCAGAACTATAAGTTGAAAGACAGGAGAAGAGGAGGAAGAAGAAAGACAAAAGAAGATGAGGGACAATAGGAGAAGGGAGTAGGAGGGGGAGGGGGAAAAGGAGGAAGAAGAGGAAGAGGAGGAGGAAGAGAGAAAGAATCAGCAACCAAGGTCTCACCATCCCCTTTGAGGACACATCCTCAGTAGGCCCCACTCTTAAATTGCACCTTCTTCCAGTAACATCAAAGAGAAGACCAAACTCAAGGTGTTGAGGAATATTCCAGACCCAAACCACAGTCCTACCATCCTTTGTCTCCCTAGCTACAAGTCTGGAATGTAAGGACGAGAAAGGCAGGGAACATACCTTCCCACTTCCTTGCTTTCAATTCATTTCCTAGTACAGTGTGGGATGAAAAACCAGCCTCCACTACTGAACAGATGTGAGTGTGTGCCTGCACGACGTGTTCTGTCAGCTCCAACCTCGAATACCCCGGAGAAATACAGAGGACAGATTTAGAGCAAGCCCCATTGGGCCTGTCATGGGTACATACACCTGCAGAACTGCTGGATAAGAACTAAGAGATGGCTGACCATCTACCACATTCCTCAGTGACATATTAGGTTATGTTTTATTAAAACACAGAATAGTAGACCATCGCAGTTACTAATTTACCACAATATTGGGTTAGCTAAAATTCTCTATCCTGCATCCAGAGAAAACAGTAAGTTTGTGATTCTGTTTTTGGATCAACCCTATTATAATACTAGTTAATAGGGCTATAAGAGCATAAGAGCCACACCATCTTCATTAGAAAGAGTCCTTTTCCTCACAGGAGAATTAAACCAGGTCACAGAAAATCACCAACTCTGAGTGTCTGGGTCTTCTCCCTTGTGTGCATTTTGCTCCACTGTGTTCTACTGTACATGAATCTTCTTGCCCAGACATTTGTACTGACGAGACATTATTGCTGACAAGATGGCAAGTAAGAGACTCCTTATACCAAGTAAGATCTTTAATGCTTTCATTCAAATTTCCTAATGTTCTAGAATCTTCTAGTGTCACCTATTTCCTGAACTTGCAGGACAATCAAGCTTTTTTGGGGGTATAGGGGTCTTCTGTAAGACTAAATGGAGAGAAGATAGAGAAAACAAAAATAAACAAAAACTTGATGAAGGACTGTGAGAAGCAGAACACTTCCAATGAGGAACTCAAAGCAGTATGGAAGTATATCAGATGGTTGACTTCTAAATATCTATGTCTGAGTCTGTATCCGTCTAAAAGAACCCTCCTCCACATATTGTATTTTACCTGTTCTCTTACTGGGCATAATTGTCACATATACTTAAAGCCTCAGATGTAAGTTTGATGATCGATGATTTGGGGGAGTTGGTGTCCTACTTTCCTGTGTAAGAGAGTATGTGATGTGGGAGACGTAGAAGGTTCTCTGTGTTTCCTTTGTCCGTCTGTCTCTAGATTTGGGAAGAAGTCCAGTCCTGGCGACATCCCCACTGTAAACAAGATTCAGGGAAAACAAACTTTGAACTGGAAGTCAGGGCAGTTAGATTTGATTCTGTCTGTTATTGGAGATCTGTCTTTAGCCAAGTCATTTATTCTGGCAATCAGTTTTGTACCTGCAAAATGGATTTTATAAGCAATAACTCTTACTTTGTGTCTTTGGGAAATGTGATTTCAAATGTATTTAGGCTGCAGAGGACACATTCATTAAAGCTGTTATGATTATTCACTGGTACATAAAACAGAAGCTCAAACACCTCAATATTTCTCCCCAAATATATTTGGACAGGCTCATTCATTGATAGAAGCCCCTTCCTATTGTCCCTACAAGGAATCAGCCAACACTCAGTGTGATGGAAATATCGTTGCAAAATGATCACAAATAAAGCAGAAAGACATACAAATACTCACTGCCCCTTTCTCAATTAAACTCTCCAATTAACATAAAATTAGTCCCATAAATGTACTGATTATTTCATGGTATATTTTCATATCTTTTTTATTTGAATACTAATATTTTATATCTAATGCACAGAAATATAAAACACTTAAATCACTCTTTTGTTAATATTTTCTAAATGATAGGGCCAATTACAAAGAGATTGTAGTTAATAACTAAGGATTAAAACATGGCTAGTTAGAATTAATCTGCATATGTAAACTTAATTAATGGCTTTATTCAAATTGGGTAATTTGCATAAAATTTGAGACAAATTTACTTTATGGGGTGTTTCCATTTTCCTAAAGCTCTAATACTTTATAGCGATCACAAAAGCTTAAAACGGTTATTATTTGGAGATAATCAGCCTGGATGTGGTGATAAATTTATTTCATAGATAGCCATTATTATATAATCCATCAAGTATATTTATTTTGACTCCAGAGATAGAGAGGAAAAAAAAAACAACACATACTTAACTATCTATTGAAAATCTAGATCTAGAGAGATAGAAGGTCATGAATTAATTCTGAGATCCAGAAACTACCTATGACTGAGTGCCTTGTGTGTGTGTGTGTGTGTGTGTGTGTGTCCTTGCAGGTATGCATGGAAACCAGAGGTCGACGGTGGGTATCTTCTTCCTGTATCATTTCTTTATTTTTTTTCTAGCTAGGCTCTCACCCTTTCTCTTCTCTCTGCATTGGTAAGCTTTCTGTAAGTAATGGGAAAATGTGGGATAAAAAAAAATGGAGGTTTATTTGGGCTCAGGGTTCAGAGGATTGAGACTGTTGTCCACTGACTCCAGTGTGTTTAGACTTATGGCAGGAAGGCACACAGGAGTGAGCCTGTGGTGGGGACCATCTGTTTAGCTTACTCTGGTGGCCAGGTTGGGGTTGAGGTCAGAATGCTAAGACCAAACAGACTCTTCAGAGCCATCATCCCTTCCTCAGTGTCCCATTTCCTCCAGTTAAGCCCCACCCTGCAAAGATCCTACCACATCCCCATAGCCCATGAAGCCATGGCTTCTTCGGTCACTTAACCCATCAGTGACATTAGAACCCTCATTATCTTGTCATTTTCTAAGACCCTCAACTCTGCACACTGCTGCACTGAGACCAAGCCTTCAACACTTGCGCTTTAGAGGTAAAATTCAGATCCAAAGCATAGTGCTATCCTTCACATCCTTCCCAGCCTCTGCTAAACACTATTTTAGGGCCCACTTCCCTGAAGCCAACCTTTGTAGCATCCAAATACAAGTGAGATCACATAGCAACTGTCTTCCAGTGCCTCCAGTTCTAAAGAATAACATTTGTGATTGATGTTTCTTTACTAAACGCTATCTATTCTCTTTCTCCTTTACTAAACCAAGACAGGTGTTTGAGAATTCTTGTACCCTTAGGTTGGGATTATTTTTGAGTTCAAGTAATAGGCAAATTAACTATGCTGTCATTCAACAGAGACTCTTGGGTACCTACTAGGTGAAGAAGAGCTCTGTGGGGTTCTAAGAATATAAAGGTTTCTGAGAGCTATCAAATTCTCTTGGTAGAGACAATCCAATAGACAATGAAGGACCAAGAAGACTAGGGTAGGGAAAGGTACCTGACTGTCTTTACAGATCTGGGCTTTGAAGTAGGGAAAGCCCCAAACAGATCATTAGTTGGGCTTAACTGCTTTTTGGCTCAGTCAGTAAGATCTGCTTCAGATTCTTACAAGGGAAATGACTATGGGTGACTTCCAATTATACAGGAAGTCTGTAAATTAGGTACAAGTTGTGCCTTAACAGTTCATTCCTACAGAGGTTCTGTGGAAGTCATCAGCACCTTTCCTTTTTTAAAAAATTAATTTATTTACATTCCAAATGTTGCCCCCACCCCCCTCCTAGAATTTTCACCCCCTACCCTCTCCCCTTCACCTCTGAGAGGGTGCCCTCCCATCCCCCTTTGCTGGGACATCAAGTCTCTACAGGATTAGGCTCCCACTGGGGCAGACAAGGTAAATATGTGCTATTTGGCAGAGTGGGTAAGTGAGGAGGAGGAGGGAGGGGGGTTGTGGTTCCAGACCAGCCTGTGTATGCTCTTTGGTCAGTAACTTAGTCCATGGGAGCACCCCAGGGTCCTAATTGACACTGTTGGTCTTCCTGTGTGGTTGCCATCCCCTTCAGTTCCTTCAATCCTTCCCCTTACTCTTCCATAGGAGTCCCCGACCTCAGTCAGCTGTAAGTGCCTGCATCTGTCTCAGTCAGCTGCTCATAGGGCCTCTCAGAGGACAGCCATGTTAGGCTCCTGTCTGCAAGCACAACACACCATCAGTAATAGTGTCAGAGTTTGGTGCCCACCCATGGGATGGATCCCAAGTTAGGTCTGTCACTGGTAAGTCTTTCCTTCAGTCTCTGCTTCATTTTTGTCCATGCGTTTCTTTTAGACAGGAACAATTCTGGGTCAAAAATTTGAAGATGGTTTGGTGTCCCCATCCCTCCTTGGGGCCCCTGTCTAATTACTGGAGGTGGGCTTTTTTATTTCTATCTCCTTAGTTTTGGGCATTTCAGCTAAGGTTACCCACATTGAGTCCTGGGCCCCTCTCATATCCCAGGTCTCTGGGACTTTTTAGAAGTTTCCCCACCCCCACCAGCAGCATATTCACTTTTGTTCTCCTGGGTCTCTGAGCTTCTCTCCTATCTCACCACTCTTCCCCCGCTCCCCCACTCTCCCATTCAGGTCCCCCTTTCCCTCTGTTTCCCATGAATATTTAGTTCCCCCTTCTAAGTGGGATTGAAGCATCTTCACTTGGACCTTCCTTCTTTAACTTCTTACAGTCTGTGGGTGGATTGAGGGTATTCTGTACTTACTGGCTAATATCCACTTATCAGTGAGTGCATACCAATACCATGCATGCACTTTTGGGTCTGGGTTGCCTCACTCAGGATGATATTTTCTACTTCCATCCATTTGCTTGCAAAATTCATGATGTGTTCGCTTTTAATAGCTGAATAGTATTCCACTGTGTAAATGAACCACATTTTCTGCATCCATTCTTCAGTTGAGGGACATCTGGGTTGCTTCCAGTTTCTGGCTATTACAGATTAGGCTGCTATGAACACAGTGGAGCACATGTCCTTGTGGGATGGAGCATCTTCTGGGTATATGGCCAGGAATGTATTCACTGGATCTTCAGGTAGAACTATATCCAGTTTTCTGAGGAAGTACCAGATTGATTTTCAGA
The DNA here is from genome assembly GCF_978045245.1 of Mus caroli. Taxonomy (NCBI): domain Eukaryota; kingdom Metazoa; phylum Chordata; class Mammalia; order Rodentia; family Muridae; genus Mus; species Mus caroli. The sequence goes on from NW_028227270.1 coordinate 92,035,480, forward strand.
ATGGTTGTACCAGTTTGCAAAACCAGCAGCAGTGGAGGAGTGTTCCTTTTTCTCCACATCCTCTCCAGCATGTACTATCACTTGAGTTTTTGATCTTAGACTTTCTAATTGGTGTAAGGTGGAATCTTTGGGTTGTTTGGATTTGCATTTCCCTGATGACTAACAATGTTGAGCATTTCTTTAAGTGCTTCCTGGCTATTTGATATATTCCTCAGTTGAGAATTCTCTGTTTAACTCTGTACCCTATTTTTGAATTAGATTATTTGGGTTTTTTGTTTGTTTGTTTGTTTTTAGAGTCTAACGTCTTAAATTCTTTATATATTTTGTATAGTAGCCCTCTATGGGATATAGGGTTAGTGAAACTCTTTCCCCAGTCTGTAGGTTGCTGTTTTGTTCTATTACAGTGTCCTTTGCCTTACAAAAGCTTTTCAGTTTCAAGAGGTCTTGAATTTATCAATTGTTGATTTTAGAGCCTGAGCCATTGGTGTTCTGTTCAGTAAGTTTTTCCCTGAAATATTTTTTTTTAATGTGAGTACACTATCATATCTCATTACAGATGGTTGTTAGCCACCATGTGGTTGCTGGGAATCAAACTCAGGATCTCTAGAAGAGCAGTCAGTGCTCTTAACTGCTGTGCCATCTCTCAGTCCACCTGGAGCACCTTTCTAATTCAGTGTTCTGCATGGTTGTTTTGATCTTAGTCTTGTAGCAAGTAGAACCCTCTTATATCCACTTTGTATTTAAAGTTATTACTGTTAATACCATAGACTCTGGCCCTATGTAAACTGAGTTGTTCAGAAACAGGGTTATAAACTTTGCTTATGCTAACCACTGAGCCCTCCCCCTTGGTTTTCTGGCTTCCATTCTGCCATTCCAGAGGCAGAGAAGCTAGTCCCTTTATTTCCTCCACATGACCGATACTGGAGTAGGAATAACCTGGCCTTTATTCATGGCAGCTCAAGGCTGCAGCCAGGAAAGAAAGTGTCAAGGTTGAGCTGTGTGTAGATGGAAAGAGACTAAAAGAGTTACACACATTGCACATCACTAGTCCATCATCTCCTTTTGGTGTGTGTGTGTGTGTGTGTGTGTGTGTATGTGTGTGTGTGTTATACACACAGTGTATATGGATGCCAGACATCCATGCCAAGTGTCTTCCTCTTTTGCCTTCCACTTTATCTTTTGACTCAGTCTCTTGCTAAACCTGGAGCTCATCTGATCAGCTACACTGACTTGCCAATCCATTTCAGGGACCCACCTGTCTCCCTGTCTTGCACTCAGATTCCAGAGACCATTACCTCACTTGACTTTTACCTGTGGGCTGGGAACTAAGCTGTTTCCCCATGCTTCTGGAATAAGTGCCCATCTCCCCAGCTCCTACCACATTTTCTCATTCAACAGTGAGAATAAATGTTGGGGCAGGGAGAACTGGTGCCATCTTGGTGAAAGATGTTCTCAGAACATGCCATTTTTGCTACCATCTTCTATAATTATTAAGATATAGTTTCCTAATAAGGAGAATGTATGTTAATGTTTTTCCAATATGAGAATGACAATTGCGAGCTCAGTAAATTTCAACTTTTCTATGAGATATTAGTTAAATAGTTTTAGATAGACTGATAGGCTTGTATTCTTCTAGGCTACTTACTACATTGTCAGTTTGTGTGTATGTATATAAGGGGAGATCACAGGACAACACTGGGCATCCATCGTTCCTTAGGTGTGGTCAACTTTGTTTCTTCAAGGCAGGGCCTCTTATTGAACCTGGAGTTCACAGATTCAGTGGCTGGCCAGGCCAGTTAGCCTCTGGAATCCAGCTACCCAGCTTTGGAATTAGAGGCATAGGATACCATACATGGCTTACATGGGTCCTGGGGACTAAGCTCAGGTCCCCATACTTTCTTTTCTTTTTTTTTTTTTTTTTTTTTTTTTTTTTGGTTTTTCGAGACAGGGTTTCTCTGTGTAGCCCTGGCTGTCCTGGCACTCACTTTGTAGACCAGGCTGGCCTTGAACTCAGAAATCCGCCTGCCTCTGCCTCCCGAGTGCTGGGATTAAAGGCGTGCGCCACCACGCCCGGCTATTGTTTTTGTTTTTGTTTTTTTTTTTTTTTTTCCGAGACAGGGTTTCTCTGTATAGCCCTGGCTGTCCTTGAACTCAGACATCTTCTGCCTGTCCCCATACTTTCAAGGCAAGCACATTACCAGCTGTTAATGTTCACAACTCAATGCACTAACATGGTCAATTTACAGATAAGCAACTGAGGCTCAGCACATGGGCAGAGCTTATCCAGTGAGTTAGTAGCAAAACAGACTCAACCTGAGCAGGATGCAGTCAGAGTTCAGCCCTCTGTTTTCTCGTAGTACTTTGTGTAGGGCCCCAAGAACAGAGCTGTGCAAAACAGAATATTATCCCCCATTTCATATTGCTGAATCAAGGGAGGAGAGGATTATTTGACTCATGATTGGAGAAGACACAGCTCGTCATGGTAAGGACAGGATGGCAGATGGTTTGGTCCATAGCAGTGGCAGATAGGGAAGGAGGAGGTGGGGTGTTACATGGTACCTGGTGCTGACCAGGAAGCACGGAGCTAAACCCAAAGTAGGGCAGCCTAAGACTCAAAGCCCACTGCTACTGCCCTAACAGCTACTAGCTAGGCCCCATGTCCAAAAGATTCTCCAGGTCCCAAAAACAGCACTCCTGCTTGGGTGCCAAGTATCCTAATAGGTGAGCCTATGGGGACACTTGACAGTCAAACTACATCTCTTCTACCTCACGAACCTCAGGCCAAACTTGCAGAGCTTGCTCCCATGGTTCATAGGAAAGACCCTATCTCAAAGGACTAAGGCAGCTAATGATAGAGCAGGACATACCACATCTTCCTGTGACCTGCGAGCAAGCGTGTGAGCACACACACACACACCAATCCTATACATCTTAGTTCACAGAGGCAGAATAATACAAAATTAATCATCATAGGGGCCAGTTCAAGGGACACTCCCTCCCCCAGTTCCTTGCTTTGTGTATTGTACATCTGCTTTCCTGTTGGCCACAAGATAATTAAGAGGTGATAATAGTATGAATCCTCCCTCATCAAAGTCATTAACACATTATTATTGTCGTGAGGCGGCTTGCTACAGCTTGGTCATGGTCAGGCTGCTTGAAGCAAAGAGTCTTTATTGTTCTACAGGGATTTCTACTGTGAAGAAAAAATAGTGGTTTGAGGATGGATTAGCAGGTCACATTTTCTGTGATTCCTCGTTGATTTATTTACTGAAGCCTTGCCGACTTCTGGGGACCTCTAAAGGGCCATACTGACTCTACGCTCGTCCTACTTCATGAGATCTTTCTAAACCAAGACCCCAAAACGAAGCATATCCCACCTGTCCTTCCAACTGTGCTTGAAGACTTGGCTTGGCACGCTCCCTGATCTGTCCACAATGCCTTCTCAGTTACAACTGAGACCTGGAGAGAGATACATCAGACTCTTCCAATACCGGTTTGTTTTCAAGTTCTGGCTAGTGAGTGCTACCACCAGGTGCAAATGCACTCAGACAGTAGGGAAGGTTTTGTAATTAGTCTCTCCAGCAACTTAGAAAAACCTAGGGATATCTGTTTATGTAGCTTAAATATGTCTACAGATCAGAATGGCAAACAGATTTGGCATGGTTTAGAGATCTCCGAGGCTCTATTATGTTAGAAAATTATATCATTTGCTTATATGTATGTTTAAGTTGTATGACCCTTGAGGGTAGAAATGCATCTAAGTTTTTGATCATGAGCCTTCATAATAATCTGAGCATGGTAGTTTAAGGTTTTAATAAATTTACATATGTTAATGTATACATTTGAAGAACCAAGCATTGCTAAATGTCTTTAAAAAAAACTGAAAGAGACCAGAGAGAAAGCTCTGTCGGTAAAAGCAGGAAAAGCTACAAAAGCCTTAGGACCCAAGCTCTGTCCCTCCAGCGCACATAAAGAGATGGCTGTGGAGGTGTGCACCAATAATTTTAGCACTCCCACTGAGAGACAGGAGGTGGACACAGGCCCTGCCCTGACACCCACAGACCAGCAGCCTGGAGTACACTGGTCAGCTGCAGAACAAGAGAGACCCTGTCTTGGCAAGGTGGAAGGGGAGAGAACTAAGCCCCAAATGCTTTGAGTTTTATATGCCATGCGCGCACACATGTGCACACACACAAAAACAAACAGATGTTTAAGAAACAGGAGGAAATGAATAATGAAATGCTCTATGGCCAATGTCATCACTCTTCCTGCTTCTCAGAAGGCTGCAATTTTAACATTTTGGATATTTCTCCTAATAGTTATTTGTGAATTTATGAGTAATACATGTATGCTATGTGTCCTGTAATTTCTCTATTTAGCTCCTGCTAGAGTTGGTGACAATTTAAATCTCCTAACCTACAATACCCCCTTCTTGTGTTCTTCCTTTGGGTTGAATCAATATTCGGGGTTTATATTATTATAACTATGTAAACAGCATTCTCCGCCGAGCTAACACTGCACTATTATTATTTTCCTTTCTTGCCGAACTTTTTTGTTTTTCTTGGAGTTAATAATTGATTGCCTTGTTTTTTTCACCGGGTTGACTTTGTATGTTTCTATTCCCCAAGTGCCAACATGTCCAGTAGTTTCCCCCAAAACTTTCCACCTAGTAATATATAAAGAGAATCCTTCCATGTCTCAAGACCTCCTTGATGAATCCCCACACCCTTTAAATTTTTCCATCCTGGAATGATTGTTTTCAGGGCAGGGGCAAAAACTACACTGTGGTCCTCCCTGTCCTTGCATCTTCATAGATCTCTTCATTTCCTTGGAGGGTTGGGGCCTCTCTTGCCTGGTTCTTTTGTGTCCCCCATTTCAGTGCCACACCCTTCCTGAGGAAGAGTGCATGTCAGGTGAGTTTACTAGGAACTTTCCTGCCTGAAAATGACTTTATTCTACCTTAGCACTAGTTTGCAGTTTGGCTGTGAGTTGAATACTAAAAATAAGCCTCATTTTTAATTAATTTAGAGGCATGCACCTTCTGTTTCCCATGCTCCCCTCGACAGGTCCGCTATTGTTGGTTTCATGGTCATGTAAGCTGGTTCCTCCTGCTGTTCTCAAGTTTTAAAATGACAGGCTTCACTTGGGTTTTGTCATATTGTGTTGGGCACAATGGCCGTGGGCTATGAAGTTCTATTTTGCTATTTCTTCTGTAGTCTGTTTTCTCTTGTCCTACCTAGGACTTACTTTTCCCTTTGTTTTGTTTAGTTTTGGTTGGTTTGGTTTTGGAAACACGGTCATTGCTATATAACCTAAGTTAACTTCAAAGTAACAAACGCTCCTGCCTCAGCTTCCTAAGGGATAGGCTTAGAATTGTGGACTACTTTAACCAGCTGCATTCTGACTCTGTGTGTGTGTGTGTGTGTGTGTGTGTATGTGCGCGCCCGCGCGCTTGTGTGTGTTTCCACACATATGTATGCACCTGGGTCCGAAGACAACCTTGGTTATTATGTCTCAGGTACCATCCACTTTTTTAGACATTTTCTGCCTGGCCTGGACCTCACCCAGTAGACAGGGTTTGCTGGCCAACAAGCCCCAGGAATCCTCCTATCTCTCCCTCACCAATACTGAGATTAAAGGTGCACACACTATGATGCCCAGTTTTTTTAGTTTTTAAAATATGGGTTCTAAGAACCAACCTCAGGTCTTCCTGCTTTAAGTAAATAAATAAATAGGCAAGTGAGCAAATAAATAGCTGAAATTTAAAGGTACTTTACTGATTGGGCAACCTCTCAAACCTTCATTTTATCAGGTTTTTATTAGCTAGTGATCCTTCTGGATTAATCTCACATATTTCTGTCTTTTCTCTCCTAAAGTCTGCTCTGTGGTTTCTACCTTCTACCTTTATTTCTGAAACTTTATATTGATTTTTCGTTTACTTATTTACTTGTTTTGTAAGGCAGAATCGTGCTGCACAGGTCTGGAATTATGTAGCCGAGACTGTCCTCAAGTTTTTAGCAATCCTAAAATCCTAATTCCGACTTCAGCCTCCCGGAACTGAGACAACATGTGGCTTTGTTATTGCCGGGGTGCTTAGTTTTAATTTCTAGGAAATCTTTCATGTTTTATGATTAGTCCACCTTATTGTGCCTCTTCTTGTTTTATGGATGTAATATTTTTAAATCTCATAGCAATTAAGTACACTCCACTGGCTGTAATCCCTACATTGTTTATTTTTTTTCCCCTACTGGTTTCCTTGGCCACTGTTTCCTTATTTTATCTCCATCTTTCATCTCGGATGATGTCCCCAGATCTGAAGGAATGGCATGTTTCATGAAGTTCATTGATGATTGTCTACGAGGCTCATGGAAGAATGACAGTACTGAGCCATCAGGTCTCACTTGACATCCTTGACTTTTTCAGGTCTTTTTCTTTAAACCCCTCGATGTTTCTTCAGAAGGATGTCTTAAACATCTTTTTTGGTTGACAAGCAAAGGGGGCTTTGAGGATGGTAGATAGAGGGAGTGGACTGTAAGACTCTGGTGGCCAGGCTAATGGCTCCAGTTTCCCTTTGATCTATGCCTATGATCAAGGGTGCAGGTCTGTTCCTGAGTTGAATCTGTCTGCTTCACTACTTAGAAAGAATAAACCTGGGGGTGTAAAGTAATGATGACAAATGGACCTAACCGGTGAATTGTGTCTCATATTGACTTTACTCCACCCAACACTTCGTATTGGTATGTCCTTCAGATCCCATGTGCTTGGTCCTGGAAACCTACCTGGAAATGGAATGCAGAAACAACAGACCTATGTATTTAAATTCTAGAGTCATGTAGGTTGCACTCGTTCTGCTGGAGAAACACCAACTAAGAAATACATCCTGATACTTCATTCCTCCTTAGAATAGGGAACAAAATACCCATGAAAGGAGTTACAGAGACAAAGTTTGGAGCTAAGACGAAAGGATGGACTATCCAGAGATGACCCCACCAAGGGATCCATCCCATAATCAACCACCAAACCCAGACACTATTGCATATGCCAGAAAGATTTTGCTGAAGGGACCCTGTTATAGCTGTCTCGTATGAGGCTATGCCAGTGCCTGGCAAATACAGAAGTGAATGCTCACAGTCATCTATAAGATGGAACACAGGGCCTCCAATGGAGAAGCTAGAGAAAGCACCCAAGGAGTTGAAGGGGTCTGCAATCCTATAGGTGGAACGACAATATGAACTAACCAGTACCCCCAGAGCTCATATCTCTAGCTGCATATGTAGCAGAAGATGGCCTAGTCAGCCATCACTGGGAAAAGAGGCCCCTTGGTATTGCAAACTTTATATGCCCCAGTACAGGGGAATGCCAGAGCCAAGAAGTGGGAGTGGGTGGGTAGGAGAGCAGGGTGGAGGGAGGGTATAGGGAACTTTTGGGATAGCAATTGAAATGTACATAAAGAAAATATCTAATAAATAAATAAGTAAGAAAGAAAGGAAGGAAGGAAGGAAGGAAGAAAGAAAGAAAGAAAGAAAGAAAGAAAGAAAGAAAGAAAGAAAGAAAGACAGACCCTGGAAGCTCAGAGCTTTTGTTATATACAGGAATACAGGACAAGGGGAGGAGTTAGCTTGTTTCTAGTAGGAGGTCTCTGTAGGCGAGCAGTCTCAGACTGTACACATCTGGAAGGAGGAAGCTGCAGTTGCTAGTTTTTGCAGACACTAGTCAATTGCTTATAAGCACTTTTTCTTGCACACACTCTCATTATTTGCACTCCAACCAGAGGAAGGCTTTGCCATCTGTCTGAGCTTCAGTTGAAGGAAGACTTTTGCCACTCCCACAGGTCTGAGGCATTGAGGTCCTTGACATGACCCTGCACATATGAGCAATACACACTCACTGAAGGCTTCCTCCACTCCCTACACCCATGCTCAAAGTCCCCTTGCCTTTCCTGAGTCCTGTTTATGATCAGATAGCCTATGTGGCTCATAGAACCTTCTCTATTATGTGTAAGCTGTTCCCACTCTTTTAATAGGTTTCCATCCAGAAGATATTTGCTGACATTTTTGGCCACTGATGTTCTTTCTTCCCCTGTGCTGCTCTGTTCAGGCCTAAGGATCTTTATTTTGCATGTCTTTACTGGCACTTAAGTGTGTTTCCAGGATGGAGTAGAGATAAATATGTATGTAGGTTAAAGCAAGAATGGGTGCGTGGGTGCACATGTGCATGTGTGTATTCAGCATCCCACATTGAAGAGCCTATAAGTTCTATAATTTTGTTGATGACTATTTCTGAGTCACAAGGTGTTTTTAATAAATGTTGCACCTCGACAGATTGATAAATGAAGTGGATGTGCAAAGTTACATGCCCCATCTTTGTATTATTTATTTCAGTGTTATAACTCAGGAAGGCTGGGTTTTCCTTTACAAATGAAGGCATTAATGTATAAAAGTAGGAGGTGTGGCCTTGTTGGAGAAGATGTGGGGTGGGCTTTAAGGCTTCAAAGACTCTAGGTGTGTCAAATTAGCCTGCCTGCTTCCTGCTTGTGGATGAGATATGGACTCTCAGTTGTTGCTCTAACAGGATGCTTGCCTGCCTGGTGCTCCTGCTTCCCACTGTGATGGCAACCGACTCATATCCTTCTAAACCATGAGCTCCAAATAGAACCTTCCTTCTAGAAGTTGCCTCTGTCACAGTGTTTTATTACAGTAGCAGAAAAGCAACTTGCTTTTCTGCTGTATGTGCTGGAAGGTAGAAAATAATCTTGAGAACTTTGTAACCTAGCAAAGAAGCCTGCTTTTAAAAGAAAACAGGTAACAATTATGCCACATGATTTATCTTAGTATAGAAATGACGACCTAAAGCAATGGAGGTATCAATGGAAATGTAAGTCATTTTCTCTTGGTGTTCTTCATGTTGGAAGCAGTAGAGACCAACTCTCTGACTACTAGGAAGGTTGGAAATAGGTTGGTGGAGCTGTGACATCTCAGCAGTGCTGTCTCCCAAAGGGCATAGATGACATTGATGTCAAAGATGGTGGGTGTCAAAGCATTAACTACACATCTTTCTCCTAAGAGAAACTAAGAGATTCCCCAATTTTTGTTCTTTAGGATTGATCCAGTAACACACTGATTCATATCCAACCCTGAAGGCAGCATCCCACAAGCATTTATCCCAAACTGAATAGAAAGAAGCTAGCTAGCTGAGCACAGGCAAAACATCCATCTCTCACTGCTTCCTGACTACAGATGTAATGGGACAAGCCACCTTGTGTGCTTGCTGTCATGCCCTCTCAACCATAGTAGACTCAGCTCCTACACAATGAGCCACAGTAAGCCTTCCTTCCATAACTTATTATTTTTGGGCATTTGGAATCATCATCGAAGTGAGAAAAGTACACCACTGTACATAGAGCTAAGGAACACTAGCATATTTTTGTGACTACTTCAGGCCCAGCTATGTGTATGTTCCTTGTAGGGATTTTTTTTTTAATGCCACTGTGGCAAAAGCAGTGTCTGAAACTCAGGTTGTCTCCATGCTTAGTTTAGTTGACCATACGACAATCATTTCCCTTGATAAGAGAGGCTTTAGCTGTGACGCTCTGAAAAGAAAATGAAATGTGGGAGGAGACAGCCAGGTGAGGAGCCTACAGGCTTTGTCCTTTGTGCTGACTTCCACCCACAGAGCTGCAGCATGGTAGTTTCTAGTCTTGTTATTCAGTCACTGTCTCAGGAACAATGAACAGTTAAGCCATCCTTCATCATTGTCATAGTTAGGGTTCTTATTGCTATGATGTAACTAGGTGACCAAAGCAACTTGGAGGGTGTGGTGGCTTGAATCAGAAAGGCCCTATTGTGGCCCAAAGAGAGTAACAGTACTAAGTGGTGTGGAGTAGGTATGGCCTTGTTGGAGGAGGTGTGGCCTTGTTGTAGGAAGTATGTCACCATAGGGGTGGGCCTTGTAGTCTCATATATGTTCAAGCTAGGCCTAGTGTAGCTCCGTCTTTCTCCTGCTGCCTGCAGATCAAGATGTAGAACTCTCAGCTCTTTTTCCAGCCCATGTGTCTGCAGGATGCCATGCTTCCCACCAGGATGATAATGGACTAACCTCTAACCTGTAAGGCAGCCTCAATTAAATGTTCTCCTGTATAGGAGTTGCTGTGGTCATGGTGTCTCTTCACAGCAATAAAACCCCAATTAAGACAGAGGGCGCTTATTTGGCTTACATTTCCATATCACTGCTCATTATCAAAGGAAGTCAAGATAGGGACTCAAATTGGGCAAGAACATGAAGGAGCTGTTGTGGAGGCTATAGAGTACTTTCCTGGCTTGTTCCAACAGGTTGACTCAACCTGCTTTCTTACAGAACCCACCAGCCAAAGATGGCCTCACCCATAAAAGACTAAGCCCTTTTACAGAAATCACTAATTAAGAAAATGCCATATGGCCCAATATTATGGAGACATTTTCTCAATTGAGGGTCCCTCCTCTCTGCTGGCTCTAGCTGTGTCAAGTAGACATAAACCTAGCCAGGGCAATCACCATCTAGCTTAAACAGTTATGTTTTATAAGGCTATGTTTGGCATGTGGTGCTTGGACTCTGTCAGCGTTTACTGAGCAGTCTGTAATACTTGACTGTTTAAAACACCCCTTTTGAATTAAACTCTCTGATGAGAACTACATTGGGTTTATGTATTTGAGTCTCCTCTGCCTTCTCCAATATCATTCCTTGATCATTTCCTTTTATCCAATGTTTTATTGTCTCCAGGGAGAACTCTCATCTCCTCCTAGGGGTCTGTTTGCTACTTCTATGCTCATGGACAGTTAATGTTTTCAATGTCACTTTTATTTCTTCAGATAAATAAATGAGATGAGAGCTGTACCCAAGTTGTGGGAATCCATGGCTTGGGCTAAGCCCAGAGCATTTCCTTCTCTGTTCTAACTATCCCTAGGTCTAGGCCTGAATGCTTCTAAGCCTCCGTACAATCTAATCCTCCAAGCTGACAGATTTAATCTGGCTTCTCTCAGCTTCTGCCTGAATTGCTTTGCTTGGCCTCATACTAACTCTGGCAGTATGTTCTAATCTTCTGGCTCCTTCTCATTCTCTGACTTGTTTTGTCTTCACCTGTCTATCTTGTCAACTTGTTTCTGTAAAATGGCCATACACACACCTCCCTTTTCTCTTGCTTGCTCCTCTTAAGTAGCCTCTTTTTCCTGTCAGTTCTCATGAGCATTGGCTGTATCCTATCTCTGACTCAGTCTGTCAGTTCTTTGTCTGATTCATCACTTTGTCTGCCCCTCAATTAGTCAAAAATGACTTTCAAAGTAACCTTGCTTCATTGCTAGGGATTAATGGAGTACTAAGGTCATGTCTGTATTCTAGCCAGATCACACTGTAATCCAGGGTGTGTCTGCATATAGACCTAGAAGGTCTTTGAATATGATCCCCTTACCATACTAGCCACGTTACTGGATTAAAATTGCTCTATACAACCTTCATAAATTATTTCCATTTCACAGTACATTCAGAATCAAAATACCTAAAAGTATATATATACATATACATATAATTTTTAATGAATGTTTATATTTTCCAAAAATTCTATGCATGAGTAAACTATATTTACATAATTTCCACCCCTTCTCTCAACCTTTCAAGTTCTTCTGCCCACTCCCTCTTATGACTTCTCTTATACTTATTATTGTTGCATACACAATTATTATTGTTACTAAGTTCATCTAGGGTTGACCACATCATAGTAGATAACCTATCAGAGTCTTATCCTTGGAGAGAACTGACCTCCCTCCTTCAGCAGCCATTGATTGCCTGTAACTTTATTTATCTAGGGGTAGGGCCTAGTGACCTTTTTTCCAACTTCATTACTATGTAGACTGATGTGATCCTTCTGCAAGTCTCAATAAACTTCCTATCATTGGCTTGAACCAATTTTCCTCTTTTTTAATTGAAATTTGTACTATCCTATTTTCTCTCTGTATGTCTCTCTCTCTCTCTCTCTCTCTCTCTATCTCTTTCTCTTTCTCCTTCCTTCTCTCTTCCCTTTCCCTCTCTTTGCTAGGGATCATGTCAGGCTCTACCATTGAATTCTAGGCCCAATCCTCTCTTGGCCTTAAATTCATGGTTAGTGTCTCTAATATAAACACCTCACATTGAGACTGGTGAAGTGGTCCTGTGAGTAAAGGCACTTACTGGGTAAGCCTGAAGACCTGAGTGAGGGCTCCAGAAACCATTTAAAGGTAGAAGGAGAGCTCTGTCTCCACAAAGTCACCCTCTGCTCTCCACATGTATGCTGTGGCACATGTACCACACACACACACACACACACACACACCTCATTCATACAGATCATTTTTAAAGACAAACCATAAATTTGTAATATCAAGGATCCATTTTGAGCTTTGGCATGATACCACAAGTAGAAAAAGTCCACACGTAAAGCTGTCTCTCTCACCTCTCTTCCACTTGTGACTATAGGAATGGATAAACTGTACTTCAAAATTATTTAACATTTTAGATTATAAAGTTATTTAAAATATTATATAAAATTACTCTCCGGCTATATAAACCATGTGCTCCTGTGGAACTCTGTCCTCTGTGCATCGCTATGTTGGCAATAGAGAAGCCATGATTACCACACAAGATTGAGCCCCATAGCATCCTTCTTAAAAGGTCAAGGAATGAACACAAAACGGCACACAAAAAGATAGGTGAGAGCTTACACCTTATCTGTAAAATGGAGGCAGAAAGAGAACTGGCCTGGTGTAAGCTTTTAAAACCTCAAAGGCCACCCCCAGTGATGTACCCACTCCAACAAGGCCACACCTCCTAATCCTTCTTCCACAGTCTACCAACTTGGAGCCAAACATTCAAATATATGAGCCTATGGGTTCATTGGCATTCAGACCACCACACTGTATTTACATTTCTTTATGTGTCTGTCCCTATAGTCTCCTCATTTGACCTATGTAAATGCTACTGAGTGTCTGATGACCTATATTAATTCATTGTTCGTGTCCTTACATATAAGTAAGTTTGGGAGAAGAGGTGAGGATTCTTTCTACTCCATAAGAACTAGCAAGGACCCCATGTGTATGCTTGCATATGTGTATTCATGTGTGTGCATGTATGAGTGTGTCTGGGTCTCTGTGTGTGTTTTCCGGAGGCAATTACTAGGCTCCAGATAAAAGGAATCTCAAGTGACATTTGAAGTACACAAGTATATGACATTTTAATGCTGATTTTATAAGGAAAATCATCAGCCCGCTGTGACTATCTCAGCCCTCCTAGGGTGTCAAATTAGTTAAAGGTTGGATTTTTTTTCCCCAGCCATCTCTAGTGTTGAGATTAGAAAAACATTATACATTTATGTAATGCGAATTAAATTACCTTTCTAAAAGCAGTTTCAAGGAATTCCCATTTTTCAGTATTTGCTGGAAATTTCTGTGTGGACCCTGAAACTCCAGCACAAATGGGGAATTTGTTTTTTTTTTTTTTTTAATTTTCTTATCTTCTTCATTCTCTTTTTTTTTATTAATTAGGTCTTTTCTTCATTTACATTTCCAATGCTACCCCAAAAGTCCCCCAGACTCTCTCCCTCTCCCCTCCCCATTCCCACTTCTTGGCCCTGGCGTTCCCCTATACTGAGGCATATAAAGTTTGCAAGACCAATGGAACTCTCTTTCCACTGATGGCCGACTAGGCCATCTTCTGATACATATGCAGCTAGAGACACGAGCTCCGGGAGGTACTGGTTAGTTCATATTGTTGTTCCACCTATAGGGTTGCAGACCCCTTTAGCTCCTTGGGTACTTTCTCTAGCTCCTCCATTGGGGGCCCTGTGATCCATCCAATAGCTGACTGTGAGCATCCACTTCTGTGTTTGCTAGGCCCCGGCATAGCCTCGCAAGAGATATCTATATCTGGGTCCTTTCAGCAAAATCTTGTTACTGTATGCAATGGTGTCAGCGTTTAGGGGCTGATTATGGGATAGATCCCCGGGTATGGCAGCCTCTAGATGGTCTATCCTTTCGTCTCAGCTCCAAACTTTGTCTCTGTAACTCCTTCCATGGGTGTTTTGTTCCCAATTCTAAGAAGGGGCAAAGTGTCCACATTTTGGTCTTCATTCTTCTTGAGTTTCATGTGTTTTGCAGATTGTATCTTGTATCTTGGGTATTCTAAGTTTCTGGGCTAATATCCACTTATCAGTGAGTACATATCATGTGAGTTCTTTTGTGATTGGGTTACCTCACTCAAGATGATGCCGTTCAGGTCCATCCATTTGCCTAGGAATTTCATAAATTCATTCTTTTTAATAGCTGAGTAGTACTCCATTGTGTAAATGTACCACATTTTCTGTATCCATTCCTCTGTTGAGGGGAATCTGGGTTCTTTCCAGCTTCTGGCTATTACAAATAAGGCTGCTATAAACATAGTTGAGCATGTATCTCTACACAAAGGATAAACAGGAATTTGTCTTTTAAAAGCAACAGTCATGCCCTTCTCTTATTGTGAGCTCCTGGTGAGTAAGGCCACGGAATGCAGGTGCTGTCAGTGCCCTGCCTGATAAGAGAGGAGGCAGCCTTGCAGGGTGAGGCAGGGGTCACTACAAAAGTCATAGATACTATAGAGCCTTCCCGGTCACTTCCTCCCCACTGCCTGCAGTTTCTCACACTCTGATGATTTGGGTTTTCCAGTGGTTCAGAGTCTCAGACATCCCACAATGCAAAACCTTCTGCATGATGGAATCACAGGTAGCCACTCCAAGTCGGACTCTACGTTCAGTTTAGAATGGACCTTAAATTTCCAATCATGGTGCCATTTCTCCAGAAGACACCCGAGAGGAGGACTGGGAAATGGATAGTGGGATTCATATTGTGGCAAGGGTATTTTCAAACTGCAGCTGATGGTATTTGAGAAAGTCCTTAGACGGTGAGACTTTCTGCTGACAGACCTCAGCATACCTGGTTAGGGATAGCTGACTGTATGTCTATGCTTTGGCCACTGAGATGCTTTGGTTTCTTTGAGCCCTGTTATCGTAGATTGCTCTGCATTTTCAATGGATGTGTATAATAAATGACGTCTCCAGTACTGCTACCAGGCTAACCTGGAGCTTTCTCTTCTTGTTTTGCACTCAGTAATCTGTTGCTTATTTTGGTAAGCCTGCTAGAGACTGCCTTTCATCTGGCACAGGAGAAAGGAGCCGCCTTTCAGGAAGCACTGAGTGGTAGGAGTGACTGTAGTTCTTCCACAAACCTTGGCTCCTGCAGTCCATGGACCCTAGACAGATTCCTGGGTTATCTGAGCTCTGTTTATGCTGGCAGGTTTGGGTAGGGTTTTTTAAGACCTGTACACCATTGGCCTTCTCAATCTCCTCCTCTCATTGGCATAGGCATTTGAAATGCTGTGATATCTCTGTAGAAATATGTATGTAATGTGTGTGTGTGTTTGTGTGTGTGTGCGCGCGTGCGCGCATGCATGCATGCATGTCTATTCGTGTATGTAGAGACCAAGTCTGAAGCTTTCTGATTTGGTCAAACTAGCTAGCTGGCCAACAGGTCCTGCATGTCCTGACGTCTCCACTTCCCCAGTGCAGGATTATAAATCATCTTTCTAAGATCACTAGGTGTAGATCACTAGGCTTTTTAAGATCTCATTTTAAGTCAGAATCTAGAAACAAAATTTTCTCCTTGTGATCCTGAACTAGAAGGAAAGAGAAGAGCATCACTATCAGGCAGTGTTTCCGAAGGCCGTTCTCCCTGACAGTAACGAGGCCAGATGGCTAAAGAGTAAGGCTGATAGACTTATAGATCTTCTAAGTTCTGTTAGTGCAGAGCGCAGCTCCCTGCCTCTCTGAGACTCCTGCTGTCTGTAACTAGACATAATTAAAAGATTAAAGAAACATTTGGCAATGTGGAGCTGGTCACTTTTTAATCAGAGAGATTGATTTTTCCAATCGCAATGTGAAGGTGGAATACTGAATAATTTATAGGGTAGAAATCACTGGCTTGTCACAGCTTGGTTCAAGGGATAAAGGCTAGCAAAAAAAGAAAGCCTGCTTTCTTCCTTCTCTCAGGGCCTGTGACTGAGTTGTTATGGAGGAGACCTTCTCCAGCCTCAGCCCGGAGGATAAAGATGAGTTCTACTCCATCCCACCCTTCTGCTTCTCTACCTCAGCCCAGAGGCCTGGATCTATTCTCTTTACTGCTCGGCAATATTGCTCTTTTATCCTGTGGGTAGCAGCTGGGCTCCAATGCTCTGCAATTAGTCAAGCTTCCATTTAGTCAAGGAGACACATACCAGGGCATACACTATCAAAAAGCCTAGAATCCAAGCCAGAGATCTTATATCTTATATCCTACCATGAGAGCTTCCAGAATACTGGAGAAAGGTTTTTTGGTCATGAAAGGCAAAGCTTTCCAGCATTAACACAGACTCCAATAACACCTATGAGAAAATGCAAACTATATATCCAGAAGTCCTATTGCTAAGGAGAGGAGTTGGTTGGCCAGCAGAAAGCGGAGCAGAGCCTGGATGGAGAGGACCTACCAACCGTGACTATGCTTGTGGGGGGCGGGGACTGAAGACTTTTCTTAAACCCCTGCTCAGATTCACCTAATTGTGGGTCCTCCCTGAGTCAAGATGCGGTTGGGTGAAGAACTGGCTGTTCTGGGTCCCTTCTGAGCATCTTGGATGTCAGGGTAATCCCAGCACTTAGGAGGCAGAGGCAGGTGGATTTCTGAGTTCCAGGCCAGCCTGGTCTACACAGTGCGTTCCAGGACAGCCAGGGCTACACAGAGAAACCCTGTCTTAAAAAACAAACAAAGAAAACAACAACAAAAAGAATGAAGCAGAGATCTGGGAATGTGGCTCTGTTGGCAGAGAGCTTAGCCAACATGAAGCCTAGCACACATGAAGCCCTAGATTCAATCCCCAGCAGCACATACACAGAGCATGTATGCCCGAGAACCCAGCACTGGGGAAATGAGAGTAGAAGATCAAGATCATAGCAAATTTGAGGCCAGACTGGATTTCATGAGCCTCTGAAGGTGTGGGGCGGGGGGGATCTTTAGACAGAGGGAAATTTCAGACAGTCTGTCTTCACACATGATCTCTTTTAGCTCCTCTCGTATGCAGGGCTTTGTCACACTAGAGAAAGGAAGGAAGAGGGAAAGTCCTTCCCCAACAAGCCCTCTGTAAGGGTGGGTGACTTGCCATTATCTTGCACTAAGCAACAACAGAAGCAGCCAATGAGGGGCCCTTTTCAACCAGCTCTTAATCGCCTAATGTGCCTTTGGAGTGGAAATGTCTGGAGAAGGAAGACACACAATGGCTAAAGACTCTGCCTTGTGGAGTGGGCATGCAGAAAGAATTATCATCCCTCGGAGGGAAATGACATACTGAAGGTGTCAGCAGAAAATATGGCTCTCTGTGGCCAGTGTCTGACATTCAACTAGCTAGGACACTCAGAAGCTGAGAAGAAAGACGTGTTTGACACTTATCAGGATACATGAGCTGAACAATCTATCTATAGGGAACTTCTTCAGAAAGACTTGCTGGTGAAGGGTGTCACTATAGTGGGCTCCATGGGAATTGGCTGAGACTTCTAGCCTTCTGGCTATTGAGGTGGTGGTTAAAGGGAGCAAGTGGACCAAACTCCCATTCTTTCAATAGCCGACTGTGGGGTTAAACACTATAATGGTGAATTTCTGGAGGTAAGCATCACTGGGCCGAGACATACTTTATGTCCATGATTTTAATGCATTCACCAGTATTCCTGGGTCAAGCATGACTGGGCATCACTGTGCTCTAATTAGGTCATATCTCCAAGCCTAGCCACGTGTCTGTAGCCCTGAGACAGGGTTTATCCACTGTGGCAGTGTTGATACTTGGGGCTGGATAATTCTTTAGGGAGAGAGGTTGTCTTATGTGTTGTAAGATGTTTGATAGCACTCCTGGCCTCTACCTACTCAATGCAAGTAGAGCCTCCCCGCCCCCCCTGAAGTTCCCTGTTATGACAACCCAAAGCATCTGCAGATATTTCTAATAGCCTCTGGGAGAGAAGGGCAAAATTTCCCACAGCTGAAAAGCACTGTCTTCAACCTATAATTTGTACTGAATTAGCAAAGCCAATTACAGATCGGGTTGAATCTGCACTCGTTTATTAAGCTTTCATATAAACAAATAATAAGACCACATTAGACATGAGCTTGTGGGTTTGAGCCATACTGGAATCATTCTCTTAATTGTTACCTACTTTGTTTGCACCAGGATGGCAATACAGCCCATAATAATACTGTGGGCCCCCACAGTTTTATGCTACCACCTGTCTGTCAACTCCTCTCTGTTACTCTTTATGCTGGGCCTGCTTCCCACCTTCCTGGCCAACACGTTGACTTAACATGAACCCCCTTGGAAGAATGTTTTTCTCCCAGTGCTAAAAGTGAAGAAATGGTTCACTGCTGGTTAAGGGCAGCAGGGCTCTGGATGTCTGGGAGAGGTTTCTGCATGGAGACTGGTCCAGTCAGCATAAATAACTCCAAGCAGAGGCCACCCAGTCCTTGTATTTGCATGGCCGGCTGTGGGGGAGGGGGGTCCTATCAGTGAGTTTAACCACTGACAGAACCACTCAGCATTTGTTTTGGTTTTGCTGAGACAGAGCTGGCTCCAAGAAGAGAGGAACCTCCCCTTTAAAGAGTATGAAAGCAGTTTGCCCCAGGAAAGGAACAAAAGCAATCAGTGGGTCCTGGGAGGCTTTCTTTACAAGTCATGAAATTAAACAAAGTGTTACCATTAGTCTAATTTTAACAAGTTTCACTGCCTGTGGGATCTCTGGGTCAAGAGTGGAGAGATTCTAGGAAAAACTCCTCATGACCAATATACCAACTCACAGTGGGATACCACTGAAGAACTCTACCGAAGAATGCCAGGAAACCAGGCAGCAAAATTTTTTTTCTTCCTGGCTCTGGAGTTGCAAATGAATGTTTGGTTCTCAAGTGATAGAGGGGACTCTTAAATTCTAAGGATCTTTTATGATTAGAAGGATCTCCTGAAGCTAGCTAGGAGAGTGTGGGTACCAGGGCCACTGATCCATAGTCACAGCTAGACATCCAAGGTTGTCTCTTAGTAATTAGTCTCTTCTACTCATTGTTATTGTATAGAAGAAAAGAAAAAAAAATTTAATGGTCTTGTTTTAAAGTTCTATGCTCTGTGTGTTAATTTTTTTTGGCACGTCTTATTAAAAGTACAAGTGCTTATTTAAAAAATAAAATAAAATTCTATGAAATGCATGGTTAAACTCACAGGAGGCCCAAGCTTCTGGATGCCATGGGCTGGCATGCAGTTCTTCCTAAACTCTCAGTCTACATAGGATCTGTAGAGTAGATGAGGCCATGGGACAAGCAAGCTGTGATCAATGGCTGTCATGATACCCCTTCTAAACCAGCTGGGATCTGTCTTTGGAGGACACTATCTTTATTATCTGTACATTCGTGTTGAGTTTCTTTATTGAACCATTTTGAGATATCTAGTGAAAACTGTATCTGGGTATAAATACTTGTTGAGTATCCATGTCTATTATGACTTTTCTCTCTCCCCATGTAAGTGATCTCTTATCATTGGTACAGCCTGAGTTTTTAGTTGACTTTCTGATGTGGCGTAACTCACTTATGGATAAGATCATTCATTTCACCACTTAAATGCCACCTAGTTACTGATGCTTCCTTAGTCCAGATAGCTGAGCTTCTGTTTCTGATTCAGTGTCCTCCAACAACAGGTTTCTCAAGGCTAACAGGCTGAGATCTTCATGGCTGATCCCATTCAGTCAACCTGCTCTCCCTGAGGTCGTACTCAACATGACCAATGGCAACTCCATTCTTCCCTTCAATCAGGCCCATACCCTCGGTCTCGTGGCCACGTCTTTTATTATTCACATGCAAGCCAAATCATCTGCCCCACTTTCAAAAGCATTCAGCCAGTATTTACCCATCTCTTGCTGCTACTGTTTCCACACCTACACCAGCCCTGTGCCTGGCTTGCCCTCTTTTTTAAAGAATGTATTCTAACACTTTTCATATGTATCTCATCTGTGGCAAGAGCATGCGTGTTGGGGCTAGAGTGGGCATCGGTGTCTTCCTTGGTTGTTCTCCACCTTATGTTTTGAGACATGAACTGGAGCTCATCAGTTGAGCTGGACTGGCCCCAGGGATATTTCTGTGTCCACCTCCCAATGTTGGACTATAGGTGCATACCCCCATGCTTGGCTTTTTATATGAGTGGAGGGGACCTGAACTCAGGGCCCTCCTCATGCTCACACTGCCATGACCCCAGCCCCCTCCCTGGTCTTTTGTTTAATTAAATGCAACATCTTCTTAGCTCACCTCCACGCTTCCTTGGTTATTTCCTTAGCATTCATTTTCTGATCCCAGCAACAAGAAGGACCCTTGAAAACTGTGTCTTTAGAGCAGGCAGCTGTCTCATGCCTGTCATGCCAGCACTTGGCAGGCTGAGGCTGAAGGGTGGCTGTGAGTTTGAGGCCAGCCTAGGATACATGGTGAGTTTCAAGTCAGCTTGGAACAGAGTAAGATCCTGTCTAAATAATGATGGTGGTGGTGGTGGTGGTGGTGGTGGTTTTTAAAATAGAATTGCTCCTCTGCTTGGAAAATCATCTAAAGTCACCACATCTGGGTGTCTTCCCATGGATAAGAAGAGAGTGTATAGTGCTCCCCTAGCATGTCCCACCCACCTTTCTTAGGCTCCAGGTACTCCAGGCCAACTTCCCTGTTATTAATATTGTGAACCCACTTAGAGTCCACATACATGTGAGTCTTTGCACCTTCTCTTATGTCCCTAGTCTGCTGTTGCTCCCAGCAGAAACCTTTATCCTCCATCACTGCCTTCTATTCAAATGCTGCCTTACCAGTAAGGATGCCTTGGCATCACTGAATAAGGCTGCAAGCACAACCTTCTTCCCCGAACTCTGCCTTCCTTTGGCTAATCTTCTCCAGGGTGACCATCACATCCACTGCTCCCTGACTTACTGTCTCTCCTCAGTCAGGGTCTGTGAGGCTGATGAGGGCAAGACTTCATCTTTGTAGCTGCTATCCCCACAGAGACTATACCAGTGTCTGCTAATACATTTTAGATGCTCAGCATACATATGTACACTATATGACACTTTTAATGTGCATGTTGGTATTCATAGGAAACATTCCCTAGTCTTGTAAGTCTGGGGGAAACATTTCTCCCACAATGCTATGTTCCTTTCCTCAAGCTGTATGATGATTCCATTGCTACCTTACATAAGCAACACAACCCTGGGGCCCATCAGCCTCTTCACTGGTGAATCCTCCATAGTTGCAAGGTACTGCGTTATTTTCTATTCAGTTGAAGGCATACTTATACATGGTTCCTTGTGGACTTTATTTAGGATATGTATGAAACAGGATCGGTCAGCTGTGATCTTTAAATTTCCATGTACATTTTAACAGGCAAGTTCCATGACCACCAGCTCTCAACAGTGAACCCAAATTATTTTCTATTCTTTGACCATTTTGGGGTTCTTTTTTTGGGAGGGGTGTTCTATTTGGTTGGCTCAGGTTTTTTTCTGGGATAAAAGCATCAGTGATAAAGACTGAAGCTGGGGGCTGACAACCATCTACCAGAGCACGAAAGAAGTATGACCCATGCAAGGTCTTGTTCCTCAACCTCAGGATCTCTTTGAAGCTTAAAAAACATTTTCTGGGGACATACGAAAAAAGAGTTCTATTTCTGTATACACTGGACACAGAGAAGTGGCTGCCCCAGTGAGAAAGTAAACAGCTGGAGGGTCCAGACCAAGATACAGACAGCAAGTCAATAACAGGCCTCTAAGACGAAGCTGGCAGAGGACTTCACATCCAGGCAATTATCACCCTGTCCCACAAGATGCCCCTGCTCTGGGGCAGGCCAAGGCTGCCTGGGTCTGGGCGGGCCCTGTGGTGAGTTGCTGATGCCTCTCCCATTAATCTACTTCGCTGGCTTCTCCTGAGAAATCTTCCTGGAATTGCAACCAGCTTCAGGGTTCCAGAAACTTAATTTTATACACAGTAAATGAGTTTGCCCTGAGGTTGAACCTGGATGTTTTCTTGACTTTTTTTTTTTTTTTTTTTTTTTTTTTTTCAGATTTCAGAACTTGAAGGTGAAGCCATTGAAACCAACAAATGACTTTGCTTGTTACCAACAAGAGATTCAAATTTGTATTTTGGAAGGAAGCAAAAATATAGTCTGTCTGTCTGTCTGTCTTTTTTTTCTTCCTTTCTTTCTTCTTTTTCTCTTTCTCAGTTAATTACCTTGGAGCATTTGAGAATTAACTGACTAGTTTGAAAGCCTCTTATGTGTTTTGAGTTCCATACACCAGAAACTCCTTTTCCCTTTCTGCTCTTGAACTATCTGGTGATTTTCATTTTAGATTTCATAATGATTTATAATTTGGGGTGAGGGTAGCATAGAATATTCTTTAAGTTCACTCTGCTGCAACATTCCAGTGTTAGAGTCTAAAACTGATTTGGCCTCCAAACACTATTCTGGCCACTGGATTCACAGTAATACACATGGTTCGAGCCAAGATGTGGACCCCTGGGATAAATCAGTGAACAGTAATGCCGTTCCTCTGGTGAGCGGAAAGACCTGATGGGATGGCTGGAGATCATTTCCACCAATGTGATGAAGCTGATTGTCACAGGTTTATGCCTCTAACACTGGGGAATTAGAAACACGTGTGGGGGTTTTGTTCTTCTGAAATCGAAGACGTGCTGGAGGGTTTTTTTTTTTTTTTTTAAACTTGGTGAAATTTAGTGTAAAAGTGAAAATGCCATCAGGGTTTTGGGAACTTGAGAGAGACTATGGATCCAAAGCAGGAGGCAGCGTTCAGATAAAGCAATCACATTAAATACGGATTCAGTGCACGGGCAATGGCTCAGTGGGCTCACGTATTATCCTCAAGGAACAAACCTATTCTCCTGAACACACTTTCTGAAAACAAGGAAGCAACACCTTTTTCTGCTTCCATATTGGATGACATTTATGTGAGGGACTTGAACCCTGGGTAAGGGTTCACTCATGTATCAGACTGTTCACCCTTTTTAAATTTCTAAGAATTTTTATTGTTTTTTAAAATTTCTGATATGTGTGTTTTGTATACTGACCATTCTCATGCCCCACCCCCTCCCACTCTTGTCCATTCTCCCCTCTCACCAAGCTCGAGTCGGTTCACCCTTTTCAACCTCCCAGTGCAGTGACTTTCAATGTGATCGTGAGATTGTACATCTATCACCACCCTTCAGTTTCAGCGCATCCCCTCATTTTAAGAAACCCGGGACTCATTCACAGTCACCCCACATTCTCTCTCTTAGATAATGCCAGCCACTTATCCACTCTTTTCAAGAGTCTATCTGTTTCATTTAAAGGCAGCTATAAGATCTGTGGCCATTTCATGTTTGACTTTTAAAATGTAGCATGTTTTCAAGGCTCCTCCATGGAGTTAACATGTACTAATCATTAGTTCCTATGTCTGGCTACATAATATTCCATTGGATAAATATGTCCTTTGTGTACAAAAGTTTGTAAAGTCATACAGAATTAATATGAGTATACATTTTGTATAAGCATTTGTTAGCTGATAGATTGCTTTCATTTCTTGGTTAATACAAATAACACTACATATGACAATCATAGGTTTGTCATGAGAATTAAATGCCTATAGCGCTCAATATGTTACCATCCTATAGCACACCTAGAATGCACTAATTATTAATCTCTATCATTCCTGAGCTCACCTCACACTTAGGAATGTTCTTTTCATTTTCAATATCAGAATGAGTTGTTGATCCTGGTATTTTACCATCGAAAAGACTCAGCAGAAGGAGTTTGTAATGTATGTTCAGTAGAAGGGAGGTATATGAGTTGAAGTTATAGTTACGGTTCACCACAAAAAGAAACAAAATATTCAGAGGACATTCCCAATGCTCTGTAGAATGTCTTATACACACAAAGAGTAAAGCAAAGCAAATGTTTCGTTTCTAAGCAAAATGAAAGGCTTCATTTCCAAGGCTGCTATAGGAAAGTGACATGAAACAAAATCAGATATTGAGGTTGGTTCTGTCTAAGGACAGTAAGAAAACATTTCCCTGTCCTCTCTCTTTGGCTAGTAATGGTCCCCTTCTCCCTGCACCTTTACATTTGCAATGGATTGAGCTGTGTCCTTCCAAAATTCCTATGTTGACTCTCTAGTCCTCGGCTTGATGGTATTTGAAGAGAAGCCCAGTGGGAGATAATGAGTGTTTGATGAAGTCATGAAGGTAAGGCCCTCATGATGGGATTTCTATTGCATTCGTCCTCTCCCTCTCTCTCTGTCCTCCTCTCTGTCTGTCTTCCTCTTCTTCAATATGAGAGGACAAAGAAGCAGGCTCATTGCAAGTCAGGATGGAAACTCTCACAAAGGAACAAACCAAAAAAGGCATTGGTAACAGCCTTTGCTAGGCTACTTGGTATATGATATTGTGTATAGCAACCTACCTGACTCATACACTAGCACCACCCCTTTGTAGGTTCCCATATTTCTGTGCTCAGGTTTCTCCCCTTCATAAAGATACCTATCACATTGGGAGAGGCGCCACTTGAGGACTTCATTAGGGCCCAGCTAGCTCTGTAAAGACCCGATCTCCAAATAGGGTCACATGCTCAGGTATTGGGCATGAGTATCCCATGATCTCCCCTTGTGTGTGTGTGTGTGTGTGTGTGTGTGTGTGTGTTTAGCAGAGAATAGTAAAAACCCACAGCAGCAAAAGATGTCAAATGCAAAGAGACCATCTTGAGAGACACTCAGAGCAAAGGAATCAAACAGAAAGGGAGCAGGTAGAAGACTACAGGGACCGAGAACTGTAGGAGATCCAGAGCTGTGACAGCTGGGGTAGCATGAAGCAGCTTGAGTGTATGCAGGTGGAACAGGGGAGCTTTTCTTCTATCTAGAACATGACCTATAGTCTCACAGTATCCCACTCTAGTAGGAGCCACAGGCATGCCTGGTTTAGTTATATGAGAGCCTGTCTTCATTAAGGACAAGCAATGTTCCATCTCTGTCTTAAAAGTCTTAATAATTTAGTCTTTGGGGTTACATTTTTAGATGAAGTCTTATAGGATAGTGAACTATCCCTTGAGTCAAAATGATATTAATGATTTGTGTTCCCCATCATTCCTTGCTGAATGAGTCACGTAGACAAAGGACATTTCTCAAGTTATGACAGGGCTGGACTCAACTTACAGTGGGGTTGCATCCAGATAAATTTACTATAAGTTGAACATGTTCTCAGTTGAGAAATAAGCTCAATGCTTATAGCCCTCTACACACCATAGTTTAGCACACTAGAGTGACAGTGGCTTTGCCTTATGACAACTGCACACCGTGGCTCCTCACCATTGGTTCAGCACTGTGAGACAGGATCCAACCAACACGCTCAGCACTAGGGAAGATGCAAATTCAAAATCTGAAGTACAGTCTCTACTGAATGTATATTGCTCCTATACTGTCGTACATTTGGGACATGGTTAAGTCAAACTATTCCATGCAAGGGACCATCTGTACTGGGTAGAATGACTGTCACAAAACTACAAGGCACTCACATGTGAGCCAATGTAAGTACAAAGGAAATGAGTTCTGTCTGAGAGTGAGCAAGCACAGCTTAAAAGACCCTACAGCCATCTGTCCATTCTGATCAGAACTTGCCTCAAATGCACAAAGGTGTCAGATTCTTCCCAGAAGCAGAAGTGACTAAAGAATGCTACACCATCCTTACTCATGCTTGTCCCCTGTGCTAGCCAACCACATAGGTCAAAAATGCTGCCATGGAGAAAAGCCAAGCGTGGGGCCTGGAGTGATGACTCAGCAGTTAAAATGCTTATACAACTCTTGCAGAGGACCAGATTCAGCTCCCAGCATCCATGCCATGCAACTGACACCTGCCTGTCAGGGTTTACACGAGCACACATATGTCCATAAGTACACACAAGCTAAATCTGCAAAGCCAGAGTCACTGCAGCTCTGCTCTGTTTTCCTGACTTACCCGTGGGATGAGAAGAATACCAAGGGAGCACCGAGGGAAGTCAGGGGAAAGGAACTGTGTGTTCTAAGGTGATTAAGCTATAAAGCCAAAGTGTATGTCTGTAGTTATTCCACAGACAAATTGAATGTCCTTTAAATGTCATTTGTCATTGTTTTGCATCAAGATCAATGGCACAATTAATTGGAGCTATAGGTGTATCTCAGTGGAAGAGGGGCATGTGCAAAGCCCTGGCGTTTTGCACATACCCTTTAGCACTGCAAGGGATCTGGGGAGAGAAGGAGGAGGAAGAGGAGGAGGAAGAGGAAGAGGAAGAGGAAGAGGAAGAGGAAGAGGAAGAGGAAGAGGAAGGAGAGAAGAAGAGAGAAGGAGAAGAAGAGAGGAGGAGGAGAGAGGAAGAGAGAGGAGGAGGACGAGAGATGAGGAAGAAGAGGAAAAGGAGAGAGAAGGAGGAGGACCATTATGTAATGGGTCTAGTGCAAAACTCCTCCCACATCTTCCCCATTCACCCAAATCCACTCCCTTTTTTATTCTTGTTAGAATACAGGCCAAACAAACAGAAAAAGAGAAGGGCCAAAGAAGCACAAGAAGCACATACAGACACTGAGACACATATGTTTGAACACACAGAAAACATAAAAACAAAATTGGAAACCATAATATATAAACAAAAGATCTGTAAAATAAACAGAGTCAAATAAGGAAAGCCTAGACAAAGGATTGTGAGACAGGGCCTGGAGAGATGATTTGGCAGTTAAGAGCATTGGCTGTTTTTCCAAAGGACCTGGGTTCAATTCCCAGCACCTGCATGGCAGCTCACAACTGTCTGCAATTCCAGTTCCAATGGATCTGACACCCTCACAGTGACATATGTACAGGCAGAACACCAATCTGCAAAAGATAAAAAGAAAAATGAATTAATTTTTAGAAAAAACATTGTGAGACTAAAAAAACAAACAAAAATATAAACAAAACAAAACACAACACAACAAGAAGACCAAAACCTCCAAAAATACCATTGAATTTGGTTTGGGTGGGCGATCTACCTCTGAGTTTAAGTGAGGCTCAGTTGGAGAAAACTAATCTGTGTGTGTGCTAGAGGCGTGTGTATGTGTGTGTGTGCACATGTGAGTGTAGGTGCCTGCAGAATCCAGAAGAGGGGATTGGATTTCCTGCAACTCAAGTTACAGGGGGTTATCAGAAGCAGCCGGCATGGGTGCTAGGAACCAAACCTGGGTTCTCTGAAAGAGAAGTATGTCCTCTTTTCCACAGAGCCGTGTCTCTGGCCCCAGAGGTTACTTCTTCTCATGCAGAAATGAAGCCAGCAGTTAATTTCAAACTGATGTGTTTATTATGAAGTTCAGATGTGTATAACAAGCCAGAGAGGGGAAGTCCTTTGGAGAAGAACAAGTTTCTGCCGACACTCTAGTCACTGTTGGTGAAAAACGAACTGTTTTCAGAGAGAACCAGATCCAGGGCAATGAGAGGCCCTCAGCTTGGCAGGAAAGATTTACAGGGAACTTTCAGAAAGCGCCACAAGAAACTTCCAGGTGGCTTGCTTTCTAACAGCAAACTTAGTATTCTTTGGAAATGACAAGACAAAGATGAGTGCCTTCTGGGAATCGACTTCAACTGACTGATACACAGTTGCTAACTTCAATTAGGGGAGCAAGCAGGGGGTTAGTGGGTGTTACCTTAGGGAGATTTATCAAATGGATATTTCAGAAAAGTCATTCCTTTCGGGGCTCCGGAGTCATTAACTCCTCCTGCAACCGACTGTGAGAGCTGTGTTTGAGCTTGTCCTGAAAATTACTTCAAGACAGGAGAGAATGGGGAGGCTGCCTCGCCGCCAGGGTGTTCACACATCTTAAGAGAGAAGCCGTCGCTTCTTGGGTCTTGTTTGGAGAACTTGCTGGGGCTCCTCTGGGATCCTCAGAGGTGTCCATCTGTAAGAATCGGCTACAGTTGGGCCCCACGCGATGGTGGATATCAGCTCTAAGGTACCTCATCGCTTTAACTTTTTATCCAGAAAAGTAGGATTCCGATGTTCCTCTTGCATCCCTCAACCGTTGAGCAGCCCAACTCAAAAGGCTGCCTTTCAGGGAAAGCTCGTGCTGTACTTTGTCCAGCCTGTCAAACGACTGTTGCTTCCTGTTGGAATGAGCAGGGCAAGGAGAAGGAATCCCAGGTGCCATAGCTTTGGGAGTGTGTATTAGCTTTCTAGCACTGCTATAACAAAGTGCCACAAACTCCTGGCTTACATAACAAAAATCCACTGTCCCACATTTCTAGAAATGAGATGTTTAAGTTTTAGATGGTGAGCACAGTGGGTTCCCTCTATGAGGGCAGGCCTGTCCAGACCCAACTTCTAGATTTGTGCAGAGTCCCCTATCACATGGTCTGCCCTCTGTTCAGATCTCTGTGTCCAGATATCCCCTTTCCTAAAGACATGGTCTGAGGACATCTCTACTGTCTTTTCATTTGCCTTTTGTTTTTTGTGAAAGGGTAGTCATCCTGTTGCTACCTCCCACACCTGAGGATTACAGGCATAGGATGTCACCACACCTGGCAAAGCATTTTTTGTTACAATACTTAGGATCGAGCCCAGGGCCTTGTGCATCCTAAGCAGGCTCTGTACTGCTGTGCTTCCCCGACCCTGAACTCATTATCAATAGCCCCGGTAAAGATCCTGTCTCCGAGCAAATCCAAGATATCAAGGCCTCAACATATGCATTTTAGGAAGACAAAATTGAACTCATAGTGTCAGGAGAAGGTGCCATTTAGTGAAAGTTCGAGTAAGAAGTTGCAAGCACTGTAGACATAATGGCACATGCTTGCCTCTGTATTGGTTATCTTTTTTTATTGCTGTAACAAAGTTCCTGACAGAAACCATGTAAGGGAAGAAAGACTCATTTTACCTCATAGTCTTGGGTGGGTTTCAACATAGAAAGGAAGAGGCCATCCTCTGCAGCAGGGAAGGCCCTTCTGTGGAAGAGTCCTTCATATCTTAGTAACAGAGAACTTGGCTCAAAACCAGAAGGCATTGCTGTCACAGTTCATCCCCTAGTAACCCAATTCTGCCAATAAGGCTCCCATCTCTTAACAGTTTCACAACTTCCCAAACCAGCTCTAGTAACTGAGGACCAAGGGCTGGAACACATGAACCTACCGAGGATATTCCCCAGCCTCCATGATTCAACACAGCAGCAAATGTTTCCTGGGTAATAAGCAAACCTTCTAGAAGTAGCCAATTAAGTTCACTGTGGTCTATCCTCTAACACACAAACGCGTCCAGTATCCCTTTGAAAGATTTTCATCCTAAAGGAATAGTCATTTGAAAGCTTGACGCCTGAAGGACCACCATCACTTTAGTCATCAGATATTAACTTCCCTTCTAAATAGTTGAATTCCCACCCTAAAAGCTGTATTGTGGGTCTTCAGTGTTAAGTAACTGAAGGCAATTCTGGTAAGATGATTTGTGAGTCCCACACTTTGGATCTTGGAGAATGGCTTAGTGGATAAAGTACTTTCTATGCAAGCATGAGGACATGAGCTTGGATCCTCACCACCTGCATATAAAAGTGAGCTTGCTAGCTTAAACCTGTTCTCCCAGGGCAGGCAGGTGGAGACAGGAGGGTCCCTAGAGCCTACCCATTAGCCAGTCTAGCCAGAAAATGAATTCCAGATTCAGTGAGAGACCCTGTTTCAGAAAACAAGGGGAGGGGGCTGGGCTCAGCAGTAAAAAACAATGGCTGCTTTTCCAGAGGTCCCAAGTTCAATTCCCAGCAACCACATGGTGACTTACAACCATCTGTAATGGGATCCGATGCCCTCTTCTGGTATGTCTGAAGACAGCGTACTCATACACATAAAATAAATAAATAAATCCTTAAAATAAAAAAATAATAAAAGAAAGAAAAGAAAACAAGATGGAAACCAATTGAAGAAGATATCTGACATCAATATGCCTCCCTTCTGAACATGCACAAACGGATGTGCATGCACACATCTGAACATGTTCATGCATACACACATAGAAAACACACCCACACAAGTGTGGGAAGTACAATGCTTTGGTAACAGATACCTTTTGTTTCTTCCGGTCTGTATTACATTGGACATATCACTTCGCTTCTCTTTCCTTCTCTGTAAAATGGCAAATGGTACCTGGCTCATTGAATTGGTTTGTTTCCCTGTGACTGTGATAAAATACCCTCACAAAAGCAAGTTAAGAGAGAAAGAGTTATTGTGGTTCACAGTTTGTGGGTGACTCTACAGTCATGGCAGGAAAAGTCACCCAGTAGGGGCCAGACACCTTTGGTCATAGGGCATCTGCTATCCAGAAGCTGAGCTGGGTGGATGCTAGCTTTTCCCATTCTATACAGTGTAGGATTCTCTGCCTAGGGAGTAGCTCTGCTCACAGATAAGGTGGGTCTGCCCACATTAACCTAGTTAATATAATCCCCCAAAGGCCCTTCTCCCAAGTGATTCTCTATTCTGTCCAGGTGAAAATTTGCAGTAAATATCACAGAGATAATATAGGCAAATAGTGTCTTGGCACACAGTAGCTGCTAAATAGATGATAGATGCTCTTCTCATGTTGTACTTTGTATCCCTGTATAACAAGATTGTGGGTCAGGGGCTGTTCTACATGATGGATAGCAAGCAGGGCCACTTCCATGCAGGTGAACACTGATCCTGAGACAGAGGCTATAGAAGCCAGGGGCTACTGAGCTGAGTGAAACTGCTAGCAACTGTGACAGGACCCACAACTCCACCTCTGTACCTTATAGATAAGCTGTGGAAGTCAGTGTCATTAATATTGACTACATTTCTTATGGAAGGAGCTTGACAGAAGTCTGATGTAGGAAGAAGTGGCAATAAGAAGTCTGAAGGGAGCAAAGACAGAAGCATCCACTAGCAAGGAAGGCCGGACCATCACGGGGACGCGGATCCTTTAGCCCCACAGGCAACTGAATGTGCAAGGAAGTGAACACCATGCTATTTATGACAGAGTGTGTGGCCTGATATAGACTCAGAGAGAGCTCTCTTTAACCAATCTGTTGGGGGCTGACAGTGTTCATTTACACCTTGCTTAATGACCAATTGTCCTTCATAATGACTATTTTCTTGGCTTTACTTCAGTTCTCTTGAATAATGGATGCATTTTCATCCTACAAAACTCCCCCCTGCAACTTACTCTCATACATGTATGTCATGTTACCTGTGGCATCCTTTCTTCCAGCCTCATGTGCCAGCATTTCTTATAATCATCCCTCTAGTCACGAGTCATGAAGAAGACCACTCTCCTGAGTTCCCATTTCCCATATTGCTTTGATTCCCCAGAACGATGCTGTTCCCCTCCCTCTTTCCTTGTATTTCACTCACACATCATCAACTAGACTCTCCAAATCCCACCTTCTCCCAACTCCCACCCCTAATCCTCTGAGAATGAACAGTCCCCATAAGTCTTTCTAAATATGGTCTCCAGCACTAAATACCTGTGGGCAGTCCTTCCCACAAACCACACGGCAAGGCTGCAGCTCACCTCCTGACTCATGGCGTGCCTGACACAGGAGAGCTCAATTTGTGATTTTAATGATGGATAAAGGAGTGAATGAAAGTGACTGACTAGTAGTGGGGAAAATCCAAGACATCAAATAATCTATATTTGTGTCTGGAATGCATTTTATACATTCTGAGAACATCAAACATAAACTTCAAACAAAGTAATGAAGCCAGCCTGTGCAGGTCCCGAGTGGGTGGGGTGGCGGCTTGGAAAAAAGGTGGGGATTCTAACAGGAAGGGAGGAACCTCTCACCACCCAACTATCCTTCCCTCTCCTCAGCGGCTAGTCTAGAAATCAGACTCAAAATGGCTCAGAGCTCAGAATCCAGAGCTAGATAATTAATAAAAGATGGTAATGCCCAGTAACGTGAGTGCTGTGGAAATGTATAGCTGTAAGAATACAGAAATAATGATCTTCCATTATGAGTGGAACTGGGAAGGACATATTCTTCTTAATTGAAATTGGGTTCAAGAAACAGCAGTAAGTTGGAGGCAGAATTGCACCAAGTATCACACAAAGCCACTGGCATTCCGCGTGCAATTGCAGTGACCGTCCACCCTGAAAACAAATTATAGCAGCTAATGACAAGCAACGGCAATCAGGAGGGGTTTTAGAAAATTGCCTGCAAACAGCATTGTCAACAAGGCCCACTGGAAGATGGCTGTAAACAGCTTAAATAACAGCAAAGTGCAGTGACCTCTTCCCCTGGGATGTGAAGACTCTGTTAAACATTCGGGGTCTTCTGAGAGACCGCTGGGCAGTCTTTAACCTCCATCTCTCTGGGCAATTCTAAATGTGGTGGAGATTCCAGTGCCCTTGAACATTTTGCTGTTTGGTCAGTTTTGTTTACTCCTGTGCCTGGATAAGTCCCCTCTCCTGTCCCTCTTCTTTGCTTTTTTTTTTTTTTTTTTTTGGTTATCTTTGGCTTTCATTCTTTTTTTAGATATGTGCCTCACTTGGAATGGCTCCATGAACACAAACAACTTGAAAAGTTTCCAAACAGTCCCGACCGTTGTGATAGGCTGGTATCTCCCAGGGCTCACCGAGCTCCCAGAGACAGGAGCGGGAGAGTTTCTTGTTAGCTGTAATAGAAACTGACATTCTCATATCTCCATTTTAAAGCCCAGGAGACTGGTGCAGCTCCAGCCTATGATAAAGCAGGAGAGTGGGTGGGTGGGTGGTAATAGAAGGGAAAGTAATGTGAGCAGTGGGGGCAGGGGTGGTGGGAAAGACGACTTATGGGACTGAAAACATTCTCAGAATGATTTCTTAGCAATGCAGTGAAGAAGGTGGCTTCTCCCAAGTAATAAAGTACCACCCTTTCATCGCCTGTCATGAAGAAGCAAGCAGTCCCTGGAAGTTAGGTGGGATTAGCCTGTCTTCAGAAGTACAAGTACCCAGGATACTCTGAGGAAAACATGCTAAGTGGGATTGTTTTCTAGAACATGTATTCAACATGCTTCTCCGAGTAGGCAAGTGATCCAAGCAGGGCAGCTTCTTTGATGTTGGAGATTCCAGTGTCACCATTAAAGACATGACCGTGAGATGACCGGTAATCTAGTCAGGTCCGGCATCCAACACGAAGTCATTTTTGAAATGTGTTGTCCATTTTGAAATACTTTTCTCTACTTCTGCACTGTACTTTTTCAGGCTGACAAGCATCACTTCTGCCACCTCATTCATTTGTCATTTTCCTGCTTCCCACCCACTGTGGCTTAGAGGGTCTAGCCTCTTAAGAGTCCTGGGCGATAACCCCGCTCTTCATGAGAGAGGCTAGGGCAAGTATTGGCTTTGATGTTCCTTCTGCCTACTAGAAGAACACATTGACCTTTCCCCAGGTCTTGGCCACTTTGCAGAGAGTTGATCCAACTAGCAAACGGGAACCACTGAACTTACTCGACGGTAAGCTAATAGCATAGCGTTTAGGTGTGCGAAGGGGCTCAGTGGATAAAAGCACTCACTTCACAAGCCTGATCACCTGAGTTTGATCCCTAAAGCCTGAAGAAAGGTAGAAGGACAGAACTGATCTCTAAAAGTTGTTCTCTGACCTCCACATGCACTCTGAATCCAATGTGTACAATCCCTTTCTCACACACACACACACACACACACACACACACACACATACACACTGAAAGTAATGAAATAAACTTCTTTAAATATTAGGTATATGAGAGAGACTAATGAAGATGTGTGTGTGTGTGTGTGTGTGTGTGTCATTTACCTTGGTTCTTTGAATTAACTTTTAATAAGCTTAGAGTGATTCAATGAGTTAAAATTGTATTTCTTTCTTAAGCTTATTCTTATTAGAATGAATATAATTCCGTTATAGAGAAAAGATACACACCACAGATTCGTGTTCCTCTCCCCACTGCTGCCATGCCCTGTTCTTCTGTGTTCCTTCTTTAGAAGTTTTCACCATCCATCAAAATACACTCTTATAACTATTTTCTGGGTTAGTCACATGTCTTTGAGTCCTTTTAATGTCTGTAGGTTATTCCAATGAGTCATGAATCACTGAGTCATCTCCTATCAGACCTTCAGATTAGCTCCAAGTTTTGACTTTTTACTAAGGACCATGCTGTGAGAGCAGACTCCTGGGCATAGCCTCTGTCTGCTTCTGTAACCCTCTTTCCTGAAGAGTGACAGAGGTAGAGTTGGATACCAAGAGATTCTGATGATGTAGAGCCATGTCTTTTACAAGTGAGATTTCTCAATGGTTCTTGAAAGTTCTTGATCCTTAAGTGTAGATCTTGTTTAATAGGAAGAGAAAAAAAGAAGTTAATTTAAAACTCTAGGGCTAGAGGATGGCTCAGTAGGTAAAGTATGTGTCCTGTGGGCACAAGAACATTCAGATTCTCACCACCCATGTAAAACAGCTGGAACTTGAGTTCAGTCCTGTACTACAGAACTGGGAAGGTGGAAAAAAAAAAAAAAAAAAAAAAACCAAGAGGAGCCATAGTGTTTGCTGGCAAGCCAGCCTAGTCATAAAAGAGCTCCAGGTTCGGGGTGAGGGACCTTGTCTCAAAACCCAAGTGATTGAAGAAGACACTGGAGGTTGACCTCTGCACACACGTGCACACATGAACACCTACAGACACATGCATACCCACAGAACACAAACCTAAGCCAGGTATGAGTAGCTCATTGTCTGTCATCCCAGCTCAGGGGGAGTGGTAGTAGGAGGATTAGAAATTCAAGGCTATCCTCGGCTCCTTAGCCAGTTCAAGGCCAGCCTGGGCTATAGAAGACTGTCTCAGAACAAAAACAAAAATCAAATCAAAACAAACAACAACAAAGAAGCAAATCTAAAAGAACTGTTACCCCAAACCTGTAAGTAGGGAACAAAGAACCACTAGGCATGAAAGACTTTTTGTCTAGAGCAGTAGGTTAAAACTTCCTAATGCTTCGATCCTTTAATACAGTTCATGTTGTAGTGATCCCCCACTATAAATTTATTTTCATTGCTTCTTCATAGCTGTAAGTTTGCTGGTGTTATGAATCATAATGTAAATATTTGATATGCAGGATATCCAATATGTGACCTCTGTGAAGGGGTTGTTTGACACCCCCCCCCAAAGGGGTTGAGACCCACAGATTAAAAACCACTGGTCTAGAGAACCACTTGTCTCCCCTGAGCCCTCTGGAAGGAAAGAAACCACAATAAAAATAGTAAAATTACTTTATTTACCACATTAGGAAAGAATTTAAGTCTTCTGTAGTGGTGCAAGAGGGAAGAGGTTCTACGCCTTAGAATGAGAAGAAGAGGGTGGGAAGGATGAGGATTCTCTGAATTAGAAGCAAGACAATGCCAGGAAACCCTATCGTTGAAGATTGCAAAGAGGCTGTGCTCTTGGGAGAGAGATGGCTATACTTGGGTTCAAGTTGTTGTGTTAATATTTAATTCCCAAGTCTCAGGAAAGGTCACTACTCCCAAGAGCTTGCAGGGGAATATAGTGCATGGGACACTGACTGCTCCTGGGAAGTGGGCAGTGGAAAAATAAAGCAGCCTTGGGGAGCAAGAAGGCAGGATACACTAACCATGGAAGTCAGAGTAAAGGATGATCAAGAAACCCTGAAAGGAGTACAAATGTCATCATATATCCACCGCTGTGCTTCAAGCCTAGACTGATATTAAATGAAATGAGGACGCAGAAGGTTGGGGAACCTGGTCCTTAGACAACCAGCCTAGGAGGCACAGTGAAACTATTAGGTTAAAACCTAGATGTTCTCAAGACAAAAGTTAAACTATTAGACCGAAGGTAAAACTTTAGTAGCTTTTCCACAAATGCCAGAATTTGCAAACAATCTATATGGTTTGTTTGTTTGTTTGTTTTGACCCAGGCTTCAATTCAGTTGTTTTTTAAAAACAAACAAACAAACAAACAAAATAGGGTCCAGCTATACAGCCAAGACTGGGCTCAAACTCAAGAATCCCCTAGCCTTGGCCTCCTGAGTGCCTAGGATTGCTTTCACCTATCACCACGGCCAAGCTTGAATTAGAATTTACATGGCTAGTGTGCATACTTTCTCCAATTTATATAGTTGGGTTTTTTTTTTTTTATAGAAGGTATGCTGATCCTGCTTCAGTGTCTCTCTTGGTGACCCATGGAAAGGTTCCTAGACTCTAGGTGACCTGGCAAGAACATGTCACAGAAAATGGAAGTGGATTCTTTTCTCTAAGTGATGGCTTAATGTTTGGAATAGTTTTTTTAAGTCACTGCAGCATGTTCTCTCTGGTAGGACAATAGATAAAATGTTTATGTACAAGCACATTCACATGTATACACACACACACATACACACAAATATACACAGAGGAAACCACAAAGCCATAGACAGACTGAAAATCAAAGTGGTGGATAAGGTTTCTTATGACAAGAGGTGCTTAGACAGGGAGCTATATCCTGTAGCTAGACCCTCCCCCACTTGGAGCTAACAAGGGCTCTGTGATGTGTTGGATACCATGTGGACTATCTTGTTATATGGCATGTACCTAGAGAAATGTGTATCATGGTCCCCAGTGCCAAGGGCTGCCTAAAAAGGTGAGTGACAGGAGGAATGTCATTCACTATCTACATATTAACATGAAAGGATGGTCACCTGTTCTGGTGTCCTTTCTGTTGCTGTGATGAACACTAAAAGCACCTTACAGAAGAAAGGGTTTATTTCAGCTTACAGGTTATGATCCATCACTGATGGAAGTCTGGGTGGCTTCCTGTTCCACAAAGTACTACCTCCAACCAGGGAACCCAGAACCAAGGTGGTACAAAAACCATGAGAGATGCTGCTTTCTAGTTGGCTCACTTGCCAGCTCCTGCTTAACCAGCTTTCTTATATACCATAAATCCACCTGCCTAGAGATGGTGCTGATCACAGTGAACTGGGCCCTCCTGCACTGATTAGTAATCAAGGCAATTTTCCCAGGACGTGTGCACAGGAGAGTCTGTTGTAAGCAATTCATTGATGAAGGCTTTCCTCTCAGATGACTCTAGTCTGTATGAAGTTGATGATTGCATTAGTCACATTTCGATTGTGATGAAATGCCATGACCAGAAGCAATTTATAGAAGGGAGAGTTTATTTGAGCTTATGGTTCCCGAGCAACGAGGATCAATCATGGTTGAAAAGCATAGAAGCATACAGGTATGGCTGTAAGAGTGGGAAGCTAAGGGCTCACTTCTTGAATTGTAAACAAAATGGGGTTGGGAGCCAGAGAGAGGTGGTGAGAGGGAGGGAAAGAAATGAAGAGAGGGGGAGAAAGGGAGAGCGGGGAGAAGGAGGCATACACTGAGAATGGTATAGCTTTGAAACCTTTGATCCCATTCTGAGTGACATACTTCCTCTACCACTCTCACACCTCCTCAGCCTCCCTAAACAGAGCTATCAACAGGCAACCAAGAGCTCAAATGCCTGAGACTATGGAGGACAGGTCATTAAAACTACCACAATTAAAGGTAACTAAAACACCATCTGAACAAAGTTGAAGTTTTGTTAGAATAAACCAGTGGGAGCTGGGAATGCAGAAAATGCACAGGATGAGGTATCTATATTAGCTGCTACATTCAAAGTATCTACTGTAGAGGAGACAGTGTTACAAGTACTTACATATTACTTCAAAATACATAATTCAAAAGGCATATATCAATTCAACTCATTTGAGTTCCCACAGTTAACAAATTACAAATGTGACTCAACTCTCTCTAAACGCCAGCACTGATACTTTCTCTATATTGCCTTAGTTTCTGCTTTGGGGTGTGTGTGTGTGTGTGTGTGTGTGGTCTACAATACAAGTTACAAAAATGAATTTCCCATAAAAATGTGAATGTGCACATAGAAGATGTCTTAGAGTTTCTATCAATTGCTTCAAAGAAACACCAGGACCAAAAATCAAGTTGGGGGAAAAAAAGGGTTTATTCAGCTTACACTTCCATATTGCTATTCATCATCAAAGGACATCAGAACAGGAACTCACACAGGGCAGGAAGAACCTGGAGGCAGGAGCTGATGCAGAGGCCATGGAGGGGTGCTGCTTACTAGCTTGCTCCACCTGGCTTGTTCAGCCTGCTTTCTTTTAGATCCCAGCCATTATTCGATGGGCCCTTCCACACTGATCACTAATAAGAAAATGCCTTACAGGTAGATCTCATGGAGTCATATCCTCAACTGAGGCTCCTTCCTCTCTGATGATTCTAGTTTGTGTCAAGTTGACACAAAACCAACCAGTACAGAGGGAAAACTTTACATACTCTTTTGAGGGTATTTTTCTGGCTTTCCTGGCCTTCTGTTTATGTATCTGTATCACCTGTACATACTTTATGCCCAGGAAGGATGACTGCATTGTTCTGTGTTCTTGAAGATAAATATGGGGTTGTTTGTTTTGAAAGCATGTCTCTCTGTATCCCTGGCTGTTAGTGACAGTTTTATAAATGTTTGCTGCATTTTTCTCTTAACACAGCTAGCTCCCAATTAATTGAGACTGGACTATTATATCAACAAGTATTACATTATTTTAATCCTGTAAACTAATCTGCTTACCTCCCCATCAAAATGCCAGTAATACTTGCATTTGAGTACTGGTCTGTCTGTCTGCGCTCCAGGTGTTTTCTCCTGATGTCTGCTGATCTCTCTCCCCATGACTGAATCCTCACTTCCTTTCTCTCTTCCCCCTCCCCTGGCTGAGAGGAAATCCAGCCTTATTCTCTCCCATGCTCAGTCGTTGGCTCATCAGCCTCTTTATTGACCAATTAGGAAATAATTGGGGAGCCACCAGACATGGGAGCACAGAAATCAGCAGTTAACTAATATACGGATAATCTTTATACAGTGCACAGTAATAGTATGCCTATACCTGGCTGTCCTAGAGATTGCTGTGTAGTCCAGGCTGTCCTCAGACTCACAGAGATGCTCCTGCCTCAGCCTCCTGCGTGCTGGGATTAAAGGTGTGTGTCGCTGGATCCAGCCCCCTCGGGTTTTTTTTTTTTTTTCTTCATTGAATCTTCAAGACCTTTAATCAAACTCACCTCTTGAAATAACTTATTTTTTTCCTTGACTTAAAAGGAAATAATTTTTATTCCTTGTATCCAATAGAAGAGTTTTAAAAGAACATTTAGACTTTCTTTTATGTGTGTGTGTGTGTACACTTGCATATGTGCATGTGTGAGAGCAAGAAGAGCAAGAAGACAACCTGCAAGAATCAGGTTCTCTCCTTCTACCATGTAAGTCCCAATCCCTACTGAGCCATCTTGTGAGTCCAGAGACTTTTTGCTTTTTAGGTAGGTGTTTTAGTTAGGGTTCTCTAGAGGAACAGAATCTTGCTACAATCTGTGTGTGTTCTATGTATATATACATATATGTGTGTCTCCATATATGTGTATGTGTTATGTATGTATATTATATACATATCATTGATTAAATGAGCTTTAAAATAGTAACAATGGCCAAAGAGTCAGTGTAGCCCCAGGATAGTGGCTCTCTCTGGGTTGGCAATCCATAGTTACTCAAAGGGGGTTTCTGCATAACCCCACTCTGGCCCGGAAGACCTGCAAGGTTCCTGGAGCTCCAGCCACTGCTCCCTATTCCAGGAAGAAAACTTGGAAACGATGTTTCTGCAGTCAGCAAAGGAATCATAGCAACAACCAGGGAGAGCAACTCAGCAACCAGAGAGAGGGCCAAGTGAGGGAGCCTCAATCTAGATGCTCTTTCTTCCCGCACACCCTTTTAAACTCTGGACTGCTACCAGAAGGTGCAGCCCACAATTGGGGTGGGTCTTCGCACATCTATCAAAGCAAACGGGAGGATACTTCAGGTGAGACTCCCTACTCAGATGACTCTAATTGGTGGCAAACTGACCTTTAATACCAACTATAATAGTGACAGCATGCTACTTACCACAGCATCCTTGACCATAGCTCCGAGTCTAGGAAAAGCTTGTCAAGATTGTAGCAGAGCCTCAGTCTGTTCTCTCTGAGCCTGTGACCAGCGGGGGTGTGGGGGTGGGGGCTCTACTTCTGGGAATATCTTGTTAAGAGTGTTTGGAGTGTAGCAGGGCTTCCATCTATTTTTCTAAGCATGTCGGGAGGAGGACGTGCTCATCCACGCACACTGCACTCACCTCTGGGGAATCTGAAAACAAGCTTCCAGGGTCTGCTTTTGCCTTCTACTGTGTTTTGAGAGAAAGCCTCTGTTGCTTCGTGTAAGTCAGGCTACCTGGCCTGGAGTTTCCCCTGACTCAGCTTCCCATTTTCTGTAGGCACACTGGAATTGCAAACACCCAGGCTACTGAGTCTGGCTTTACTGAATCTGGCTTTGGTGCATGCTCTGCAGTTCCAAACTCTGGTCTTCAGACTCACGCAGCACTGAACCTTCGCCACAGCCAGGATCTTAGTCTTCCGCAGACAGAACCCCCCACTCCCACCCCTACCCCTACCCCCACCCCTACCCAGCCCCAAGCCGATGTCTTGACTCCTACGCTGCCTGTAAAGACAGTGGGAGGTTCACATCTCCACTTTTGTATCTCATCCTGGACTCCTCTGTTTTGCAGGATCCTCTGCGTTCATTCCTGGCCTCTCTTTTGATCCTCAGTCCAAACTGTGTCTGAAATCGGGATGGTGCTCTATTAATAAGTGCTTAGTTTAGAATGCTATTTTTCTTACACGAGACCAAAATAGCATTAAATATTTTGTAACAGTTTAAACCGGATTTAGACAAAACATACAGTTTTCTCCTAAATGCCAATGGCTTCAAAGGGTATTTTTAAAGTTTCTATTTGGAGGCTTATAAGTCAGAAATCTGTAAAATTGTGTGCAACTGTTGTAAAGCATACTTCTCGCTAAACCAATTTGGCCATTATAGAATGTTAGGGAATTACAGCAATACACCAAGAAGAACACAAAATCCACTGCAATCTTACTGTTATGAAATAATACTAGTTAACTTATCGAAGACAGAATGTCTATATGAACTTCTTGTGGGGATAGGGGTGGGGATGTACGCAGTATGTGTATGTGGTGTTTGTGGGATGTGGGATATATGTAGGAATACATGTGTGTATGTGGTGTGTATGTAGTGTGTGTGTGTGTGTGTGTGTGATGTGTGTGTCTATGTAGGGTGTGTGTATGGCATGTATGTGTGTGGTGTGACATGGGTGGTGGGTGGGTGGGTGGGTGGGATGGAGGATGTGGGATGTTGGGTAGTGTGTGTATATGGGATGGGGGGCATCTGTGTGTTCAACATGACAAGTTTCTGCATACATTTCCCAGACAAACTCTGGTATTATATTTATTGGCTTTTCCTTTAAGATGTAAATAAAAGCCATAATGCCAAGAATATCAAATAATACTAATATGCATTTATAGCAACACATTTGATACTCTTAGATGCAGATAAAGAGATTGTTAGATCTGCACTTTGAAGCTTTTCATGTAATAAAAACAACATAAAAAATGACAACTCCTTTATACTGTTTTGACTGTTTTCCCCCGCTTTGAATCATATGACCACATGCTCTGGAAGCTTGGAAGAAAAAATGAAATCAATTTTATGAGAGGTCAGGTCACAAGGAAAACAAACAAAGAATTCTACAATGCTCTGTCACATTTCACACTGTCACGCTTACAGCTTCACCCCAAATCAGGGGGGAGGGGCAATCTATGGTGTCTCCAGACAGAGAATGTGCAGAGTCAAAAGACTCTGCCACCAGTCTAACTCTCAAATAGAGGTGCCCAGTAACAGAACCCGAGGAGAGCAAGGGGCTCAGCCACCATCAGGGAACAGGCCAGGGAGAGAAAGGCATGGCTTCCTCTGTCTCCTAGAAAGAAAAGCCACTCAACTGAGATTAAACATTTTTGTAAATAACTGTTTCTTAGAGGGCAAAAGGGAAAAGATAAAAGTCCTCACTTAAAAACTATATAGTCACATGTGGTATACTATAGAATGCATTAGTTAATACAGTGGTGGGCATATTATTTTACTAACGGATACACAGCTTTAGAGGGGTTAATAAACATGTATGTGTATTTGTGTTAAAGAAATGTTCATGCACACATGCACCCTGGAAGCCAGTCTCAAGGGAGGAATGTAGCAGCCCCATCTTTGGGAATGTTATCTAAGAATACCTTCTCTCAAAATCACTTCTCCACTGGAACACTACTAGGAATTTTATCAAGTGGTAGAGAGTCATAGTGTCCCCGGAAAACACACTTTTCAATTGCACGCTGTGCATACCTGTCTCTGTGACAGCTCGGCTAATTACAGAGTGAGGCCTGGAGAAGAAGGAGGAACTCATGTTGCCATGCTCAACGACACCCTATTTCTCGTCTCATTCATCATGCAAGAGTATTGTTCTGAGGACTGGGATGGGAACAGAGATCATTAAGACATGGCCTAGGGCTGGAAATCAAGCTCAGTGGTGGAGTGCTTCCTTCCACACAGGGGCAAGGCTCTGGGTTTAATCCCAAAACTCAAAGCAAAACAAAACAAAACAAAACCATGGCACAGATGATAATTAATAATTCAAGGAAAAGTGAGCCACTACTGCAAGGGAGAGCCAAGTGCTTCAGGAGCGGGGAGAATGTGGCTGGCAAACTTAACCGCAGATGTCAGGGAGGCTTGGGTGCTGTGAGGAGATATCCTCAGATAAGATGATACTGGGTAGTTCAGGAGGAGGAGTCAGATATGCCTGTGGAAGTGCAGGAAGTATTTTCTCGGTAAAAAAAAAAAAAAAAAAGCAAATTATTAAAATTGGCAAGGTCCTCCTGTCAGCTCACACTGATAGACAGAAGTGCAGGTAGGACTAAAAACTTGACCAATGGCATTCCGATATTCTGGGATATGATGTTAAGAGTATTTATAGTTGGTCTATAAGAGAGTTAGCCCCACTTCCTATTTAATCCATGAAGAAACTGAGGCATGGAGAAGTCCAAAATTGCAATGCATTTCCAGTGTCTGGTGCATCACCCTGCAACCATAGTAACAAAGCCCATGAGGCTGCTCAATAGCTCAGCTGTTGAAAGCGCTTGCCTCATAACTGGGCAGACTAGTTTAGATTCCCCAGAGCCCACATAAAAATATGAGCAGTGTTGAATGCCCAGAAGGACTATGCTAGGGAGACAGGGGTAGGAGGGTTTCCAAAAGTTTACAGGCCAGCCAGAGTGGTCTATGTGGTAAAGGTCCAAGCCAAGGAAAGACCCTCTCTCAAAACAGATTATCTAAAGGCTGACATTCAAGATTATGCAAGCCTGCTCACTCACACACATATACATAGTTTATTTTTTTTCAACATAGTATTTTTATTGTTTCTCTGGGAGTTTCATACCATGTACTCAGGTCATTTTCACTTCTCAGTCCTTCTGCCTTCCCCTATGACATCTCTCCCCAGGGAAGAAAAAATTAAAATTAAAAAAGAAGTTCCAGGTGTATTATCTATGTACTCACTGGAACATGGTCAAACTCTCAGTGGTCTGCTCCTTAAATAAAACTGAGTCGTTCTCCTCCTGTACCTCCACCAAAAGCCATTGATTGTGGAGAGCTGCATCAGCATTCCTGTCACATTTTTTAAGAGTTCTCTTCAGTGGCTTCTTGTCTAGGTTGTTACATTTTTAGGGTGGTGGGGTCGGGGTAGGGGTTATCACAGAAGCCTTCCATGTCGCTCCCTGTCAACTCACACAGTTTACTTTTAAAATGCAGTCTGTAGTATTTGATTTTTAAATTATATTTATTTAGTGTGTGCGTGTGTGTCACAGTGCACGTGTTATCAGAGGGCAGCTTGCAGGAGTCAGTTCCCTCCTTCCACAGTGAGTATGGAACATCAAACCCATGTTCAGATGCCTTTGTGTGCTGAACCATCTCGCTGACCTCTTACAATGCTTTTCTCTATGATCATGCATGTTAAGAAGTGTGATACAAAAGGGCCTGTAAGACTTGGTGATGCTGTTGTTGGTTCTTTAAATCAATTAACTTGAAAACTTGCTCTGGAGCTCACCCTGGGAGCTGCAACTGCATTATAACAGGCCCTGGAGTTTGTGTGCCTCGAGTCCCTGGAGCTGGCCCTGGGTGCTCCGGCAATGCAAAAGCTCAAATCTTGATTCTATACTATTCAATTTTGTTTTGGGGTTGGCAGTTAATTCCAGGGCCTCCAGGCTAAATACAGAAACTACCATTGAGTGCCCACCTGCCTGTATATTTTTTGTTAGTCCTGGCTAAAGTTTAAGTTAACCTTGGGAAACTTTGCTAAGTTTCTACTTTATCATCTAAGCATAGAAATATTAATCCTGCCTGGCAAGGTTGCTGGGATGGATTGGAGCTCAACTACAAATAAAGTGCCTGCCTCGTAGTCAGTACCCAGGATGGCTACAAGTGCGACTTTCTAGGTTAGTTTCTAATCTGTGTTATACTTTATTTGTTTATCGGTTCATTAAGAATTTCTACAATGTGCTTTGATTCACCTCCTCTCCTCCGACTCTCCCTAAATCTATAATTATGCTGTTGGATAGACTTTCAAGCGTGTGCAACTTTGAATATGTCCTATAGTGTCTAACTTTCTCAAACTGTAAACAGTAAAACTGTAGAACCGTGCTGTAGAAATGGACACCTTCAGCTCAGCTGACTTCTATCCATAGAAACAGCACCATGTATTTAATAACGAATGTCAGAATGGGGTTAAAGCAATCTATTGCACAGTAGTACAACTGGGTTTAAATAAATCTGTTTGTATTTAATTCTTGCCACTTTCTGACAGAATGAGCAGTTTTATTAGAATGTAATCAGCAAGCGGA
Source organism: Mus caroli (assembly GCF_978045245.1). Classification (NCBI taxonomy): domain Eukaryota; kingdom Metazoa; phylum Chordata; class Mammalia; order Rodentia; family Muridae; genus Mus; species Mus caroli. The sequence continues at coordinate 92,080,418 of NW_028227270.1, forward strand.
CTTTTTTTCCTAAGTATTTTCTCCATCTCTATGGCCCAGGCCCCCAGAATCTCAATGACTCTTGTGCAGGTCTTAGCAGACAGCACTGAATTTTATGTGTGGTTGTTACTGCATTTTTCACCTGTGGGAAACTGATCCGATAGAACAATAGATTTTGAGTTACAACCTGCAGAGAGTTATAGAAACAAAAGCAAAAACCCAGATAACTTGTCAAAGCAAACAGTATCTTTAGAGAAGCTATTGCTTCGTCTCCAGACAGAGCCAGCTGCTGTGCTTTAAGACCGTTCCACATTCAACGGAAGGCGCTGCTATGAATCTTGGTAAAATGGATGCTCCTGAGCTTTTAAAAGCATCTGCATGCCCTGAACATCCTGCCCCATCTCCATTCCCCAGTGATCGTCTCATTAGAGGCTTGAGACAAGTGAGTTAATGGAGTCCGTGATCTCCATTCTGGTTTTCTTCCACATGGGTCTCCTAAGACTATTAATTTGTGCATTCTATTTCAATAGAGACTTGAACATAAAAAAAATGTCAAGTTGTTACCCACATGAATTCTATCACTTATTAGAGACATCTCGGTGGTCAAGTCCCCCTTCACTTGCAAGGCTAGCACCTGGCGAGTTCTGACTTTTTCTGGGGGGGGGGATCCCCAATGGAAATTCAAGGCTTGGGAATTTCTCCTTGCAAATCTGAACCTGATGGTAAAGCTACCTTTACACCTCAGTTGAGACAAGTTTCATCCTGTCTGGTTATAGATATCAGTTAACAGTCCAATAGGTCTGGACTGTTACAAAATCACTCATAGAATGTCCCAAGACAATTAAAAAGAGAAAAATGTGTGTGTGTGTGTGTGTGTGTGTGTGTGTGTGTGAGAGAGAGAGAGAGAGAGAGAGAGAGAGAGAGAGAGAGAGAGAGAATTTCTTAATGAGGGAGGGGGCTAGTCTTCAGTCCTTTACAGAATAAACTTGAAGTTTGCTGTACTGTATCTACTCTCAGAAGACAACCAGGATGGAAGAACTTAGAACCCACTGACCCCCTTCTTTGCTCTACAGCCCTGCAGGGGTAGCAATTTCAAACCAAGTGGTGGCCCTAGAGAATCTACATCAGAACTCGGATTAGGAGCCTGGAGAATGATTCTGTTGACCAGAAACTTGGGGGTATCCTTGCTCAAGCACCCTTCTCTCCTCATGCGGGTGGCCAGTCTCTGCTATTTGTTCAACTATGTCCCCCTGAGGTGCCCTCTTTGTGACTCAAGTTGGAAGATGGAGGAAGAATGGCCACTTAGGCAGGGGCCCAAAGTAACTTGTCGCCATTTAAAACAAAAACAAAACAAAACAAAAAACCCTCTTCCTTGATATTTTCTTGACTGAGCAACATGACACCCCTCTGAGTTCCAGACTCCGTCCATAGTGTGACTTGAAGACTCCTCTCTCTTCAGGAAAGTTCTATTGGGGGTGATTGCTGTCTACTGGAGGCAAAGGTGGAAGGTGCCCAAACTAAAGAGATTTTTGAAGCCTCTTCATTTGTTCAAAGGGATCTCTCTTGTAAGTAGGAGAGCTTTCTTTCCTCTGTTCTGCCCCTGTTTCCCCATATTTTCTCATTCTTTGTGGTTTGAATGAACTGTCAGCATGGGCTTAGGTGTTTCATCATTTGCCCCAGCTGCTGAGACTGTTTGGGGGAGGATATGGAATGTTTGGGAGGTAGGGGTCTGGCTGGAGGAAGTGAATCATGGGTAGGTTTATAGCCAGGCCTGTTTGCTATCTCCTATCTGTTTTCCCCCTACTCCCCATCCCTCCCCGCTCCCACATTCCTAGCCCCAACTCCCTCCAGCCTGTCACAGTGCCTTCCTCTCTGTGATGGTCTATATCCACGTGTGAACCCAAAATACACCCATCCTCCCTCAAGTTGCTTCATCAGCTCTTTGGTCAGAGTACCAGGAAAAGTAACAGATCTAAAACCTCAGTGCGGGCAGTGTCTTCCAGAGCCGCACTTGCAGCTTCCTACATCTGCACACTTCTTTCCACCGTGCAAGAAAGCACGGTGATAGTTCTCGTCTCTCTTCTAAGCATGCTCACTGGCTGACACTCTGGCTTAAGGGTCTGTTACTGACCATGCAGATGCCTGTCCGTGTGTCTGACCTCCATGCTGGCTCAACTCAACTGCTGTGGCCTTTTTGGTCCTTTTCCCCTTTCTCCTCCTCTGGGGAGCTACTGAGGTTTGCAGCTTGCCTGCCCTGGGATTTTTCTTTTAAACTCTAAAAAACTTTTATACTCTACAAAAAAAAAAAAATTGTCCTTGGGCTTCTGATTTTAACCATTTCTAAACTCAATTTATTGAAGAGACTAAGCTCCCCAGAAGGGTCCCTGATGTTTCAGGACTAGCTGAATGACTTCTCTCTGTGAAACCTCTCCATACACAGGAAGGCAGCTGCCTGGCTTCCGTCAGGCATTCTCTTCTTTCTTCCTTCGGGCAGCCATACAAGTTACATGTGTCTCAAGTTTTTGTTATTTTGTTTGTTTGTTAAATCTCAGTGAAGAATAAATGAGAGGGAAATGGCCTCAGTGCACTTGGTGGTGGATCTTGTGTCCCCTTCTGGACCTCATGTGGGCCTCCTCCATCTTTCCTACTTGCTGCAGCCTCATGCCTCTCCTCTGTCCCTCCACAGTGTCCAGCATGCTCCTGCCTATAGTCTTTAGACATGTTCTCTGCTGTGTCTGGAAGGCTGTTTTGCATATGCCTGCACTCTCCCCAGCCCCCCCCCCCAGCCATCTTCACATCTTCACTACATTCTGAAGGGAAGCTATCGCTGATTCCCTCCCCCTCCCCCAAATAACATCTCACAGACAGTCTCCCTATACTCTTCCCCTCTTCTCAGCTTTATATTTTAACGTTCATTACCATCTAATGTAGTGTTAGAACAAAGTAAACAGGCAAGCCTGGGGCGGTCTCACATTTTAGTGCAGATTTAGCAAACTGTATCCTAGCTTGGCATGCAGACAAACTAACATCTAACTTAGTATTGGTGTTTTGTTTTGTTTTGTGGAGCCTTGTGTTTCAGCCAATCATAGACACCATCTGATCATACATAAGCACATTCAGAGAGAGAGAGAGAGAGAGAGAGAAAGAGAGAGAGAGAGAGAGAGAGAGGAAGAGGGGAGGGGAGGGGAGGGGAGGGGAGGGGAGGGGAGGGGAGGGGAGGGGAGGGGAGGGGAGGGGAGGGGAGGGGAGGGGAGAGGGGGTGGAGAAGATAGCCAATCAGGTGGTAGTTTCCCTACTCCAGAGTTGAGCTTCTTCTGGGGGAGCCCTTTGGCTTTTAGCTCTAGTCACTAGCTCTACCAATCCTTCTCTGTCCTTATACTCTATTATATATAACTTACGAAAAAGCTTTTCTTCGAGTAGTGTCTTAGGGTTTCTGTTGCTGCAATGAGACACTGGCTGAACATCAAGCTGGGGAGCAAAGAGTTTATTTGGTTTACACTTCCATATTGCTGTTCATCATTGAAGGTAGTCAGGACAGGACCTCAAACAAGGCAGGATCCTGGAGGCAGGAGCTGATGCAGAGGCCATGGCTTCTCGTGGCTTCCACATGGTTTGCTCAGCCTGCTTTCTTAAAGAACCTGGGACCAGCCCAAGGATGGCCCCATCCATAATGGACTGGACATTTCCCTACCAATCACTAATTAAGAACATGCCCTATAGCTTAGTCTCATGGAGGCACTGTTCTCAGCTGAGAACAGTCATCTCTCCTTCAGGTAACTCTAACTTGTGTCAAGCTGACACACAAAACCATCCAGTCCAAGTAGCTACGTTGATAGAGTTCCTACCTAGCATAGCCACGGCTCTGGCTTTGATCCCTATCACCACATAAACTGAGTATGGTGGCACAGGCTTGGAACCTCAGCCTGGGGAAGGTAGAAGCAGGTAGATCAGAAGTTCAAGGTTATTCTCAGCCATATACCAAGTTTGAGTCCAGACTGGGCTCCATGAGACTCTCCAAATAATGTGTTGGTTGAAACTATATCTTATTTGCTAGCTTTTTAAAAGCATAGGTCAAGGAGGGCATTGTCTTTATATCCTTTCTATTTGTGCTTATTTCTCCTATACCTAAAACAGTGCATGGCATTTGACAGGTGCTCACTGAAGCCTTTGGAAAATAATGAATGATGTCCAAGAAATAGAGTGAGGGCCATCTACTGACATGCTCAACTGTCCTGGGTCAGATACACTCTGTTCAGCTCTCCCAAGGGTTCTGTGGCCCTTGTGCCACATCTACTGATGATCAGAGTCTGGTCCAGTCTCTCTGTTAGTGTCCCCAGGACCTGGATATCTTCTGGATCCTCTTGCCACCGGCCATTGAGCTAATCAGGGTACAATTAGTGTTCCCTGGTTCTCGGTATGGAAAATAAAGTGTTTCAAGGCTGACCCTCTGTGGGTGCAGATGAGATCAGAATCAAAATCAAATAGGGTTTCCTAATAACTCTTGTCTCCCTTCAACCCTGTGCACTTGCACGGTATCCCCTTCAACTTATTTCTATCCACATTCTTCTGTGCTAGCATTGACAAGACACCTGCCAGTACCTCCTGAGGAAGGTCTCACCTCCAGTGCCTGACCTGATGCTCTCCCCTGGTATGTGGGAAATCTCTCTGTAAGGATGAAGGGAAGAAAGAAGCATGCTTGGTCTCCAGCCTGTTTAGTACTCAGAGCTGTTGCTGGGCCCAGGCCTACACTTCATGATTATCACTTATACCCCCAACAGGCTGAGTAGAGAACTTACAGTGTCTTTACTCCTCCATTCCCCACTAACCTTCCAAGAGCTCATGGGAAATCACCCCTTGACCCCTTGTCTTAGTCAGGGTTTCTATTACTGCACAAAACATCATGACCAAGAAGCAAGTTAGGGAGGAAAGGGTTTATTCAGCTTATTATACGTCCATATTGCATATTCCATATTCTATCACCAAAGGAGGTCAGGACTAGAACTCGAGCAGATCAGGAAGCAGGAGCTGATGCAGAGGTCATGGAGGGATATTACTCATTGGCTTGCTTCCCCTGGCTTGCTCAGCTTGCTTTCTTATAGAACCCAGGACTACCAGTCAGGAATGGCACCACCCACAATGGGCCCTCCCACTCTTGATCACTAACTGATCCTTACAGCTGGATTTCATGGAGGAATTTCCTCAAGGGAGGCTCCTTTCTCTGTGATAACTCCAGCTTGTGCCAAGTTGACACCCATAATCAGCCAGTAGACCCCCTTATGTGCCCATCACAGAAGTCTATGGAAACAAATGCTGAGGCTGTCTGGACATGCCACATTGTGCCTGAAGTTTCTATTTTCTGTCCTTGCAGTTGACCTTGTAACTCATCTTCATTTTCTTTCTGGGGTTTCCTAAATGCAGAAGCCCCTGTCCTCTTCTGGTTAGTAAGTTCATTCCCAGAGTAGCAGGAAAATTTCTTACCTTCCTGCTTACTCTATTTGGAAAGTGCAAGTTGCACAAGCAGGTTACACAAATACACACACACACACACACACACACACACACACACACCTGTCTGATTTTTGCTTAGAAACAACACTGTCTACAGGGAGGACTATAGTCTGTCCTTAACTCATTTACCTAGGGACCTGCAAGCAGGGTCTAGAGCCTGCTGAAGTTCTTGGCTAGATAGTAGTAGCTTATTTCTTAAGTCAAAGCTCACAGTTCTTCTAAGTCAATGTTTCCTGGAAAAAGAAGGGGGGGGGGTGACTCCTAAGGTTGCTGCTCTAAGAATCTGTTCTTACTGGAAATGTGTCTGTTTTGCTTATCAAATGTCATTTAGCCTTGAGATTTGCAATCAAGTTTTACCAAGAGTTGAAAAATGTTACAAAATTTTTAAACCTGCATGTTCAGCAATTTAATAAATGAGACTGTCAAGTTGTCATTAAGGCTCAAATGTGTGGTAACCTTCAGTGGCTGACACAGATTCCACTTGGTCATTTGTTCCTCTTGGAATAAGCACAATGCCCATTGTATCTTGACGAGAACATAAACAAGCTTTGGCCAGGTCCACAACCAGTTTGGGAGCCAAGGAAATGTATTTTGAAGGGCAATGGGCATCCGCCGATCGGGGACTTTTATTAGCAGCAGATGTGTGGCTGTGGTTTTCTGTACTAGACACGCTGTTATTGAAACAAGTCAGATGACAGAGGACCAGAATATCTTTGTTTTTAGGAAAGAGAAACATGAGCAAACTGAATTCATAATCTCTTTCTGTAAAGGATTGCGCAATCAAAACAAACTCCGAGATACTCATGCATATGCAGGTAGTATACAGAGAAGCTAAGGCAGAGATTTAGGAAAGAATTATTCTTTACAGACACAAATTACCTTAAAGCCACTCTGTTAATGTCTATTATTTGTTTATAACTCTTTCTTTGAACAGACATTTTCTCCCTCTTAGGGTTAATGACCCTAACCCCAAGCTAGGCTTATGTTAGCACTGCTGTGACAAAATACCTGGGAAAAGCAACTAAGGAGGGTGGGGTTTATTTTGGCTTGCAATTTGAGTGTGCACAGTCTATCACAATGGGGAAGCAACAGTGGCAGAAGCACAAGGTGGCTGGTTACACAGCATCCCTAATGAGGAAACAGAGAGAGATAAATGCTAATATTCAGCTCATTTATTCTTTTTTATTTGGCCCTGCCCCCAACACATGAATTGGTACCAACCACATTCAAGATGGTGAATTCATTAATCTTCCATTAATCCCTTCTAGAAATGCCTTTGAAGACACACCCAGAGATGTATCCTTGGGGGTTCCAAACCTAGTCAAGATGAACCATCACAAGGCTGCATCTCCCAAGGCCATTTTCCTCTGCCTTTAAGGACAGTGTGAGCCTTGCAGACAACTCTCTTCCTTAGGGTAGGTCAGCTATGGCGACAATTTCAGACATTCTATATAATTCCCTTCTCTCTCTGAGATGTACCTTTGTACTAAATCCTTTATGAAGACTCCTTTACTTATGGAAACTTCCCAGAAGTTTCTAGTGACTTTTGCAGTTATATAATGTTAGTCAGAACCCACCTGACAGCACCTTTGAAAGAGGTTGGGGCACTGATTATTCTCAGTGGCTATGTAAAGCAACAGAACTCAATTCTGCAGAGGAGGAAATAGTATTATGGAGGCATGGCCAGGCTCGCACATGATACTGTCCTGTTCACAGGGTGTTGGCTCCATAGCTTCTTAGTATTGTCTGACACAGCCCTTTACCACTCTGAGTGATTTACTTATTTCTGAAGTTTTCATATTCATATCTTGTTCTCCTTTCCCATTCTAATTCTAATATATAAACATAATATATACTTGATATGCATCTCTATTATTGTCTAATTTATAGAAGTGATTCGGTACCTATTCTTTCCCCTAAGCACCTGTGTTTTCAGGGTTTGTTTGAGCTGGAATCTGTGCATCTATTCTGCTGTGTCTTTCTTTGATATACAATGCTGTGATATGTATGCATTCTACTACCCAGTGATTGACAGGCCATCTCTAATTCCCTAACATCATTAGGCCTGACAGCAAATCTGTCTGATAAATATTATCACTTCAGATTTAGAGGAAATGAATTGAGATTTAGAAAAGTTAAAGAATTTGCCCCAGGTTCTATGGTTAGGGAGAAGAAGAAGAAGAAGAAGAAGAAGAAGAAGAAGAAGAAGAAGAAGAAGAAGAAGAAGAAGAAGAAGAAGAAGAAGAAGAAGAAGAAGAAGAAGAAGAAAAAGAGAGGAGGAGGAGGAGAAAGAGGAAGAGGGAGAGGAGGAGGAGGAGGAGGAGGAGGAGAGAGGAGGAGGAGGAAGAAGAAGAAGAAGAAGAAGAAGAAGGAGGAGGAGGAGGAGGAGGAGGAGGAGGAAGAGGAGGAGAGAGGAGGAGGAGGAGTAGGAAGAAGAAGAAGAAGAAGAAGAAGAAGAAGAAGAAGAAGAAGAAGAAGAAGAAGAAGAAGAAGAAGAGAGGAGGAGGAGGAGAAAGAGGAAGAGGGAGAGGAGGAGGAGGAGGAGGAGGAGGAAGAAGAAGAAGAAGAAGAAGAAGAAGAAGAAGAAGAAGAAGAAGAAGAAGAAGAAGAAGAAGAAGAAGAAGAAGAAGAAGAAGAAGAGGAAAGAAAGAAAGGAAGGAAGGAAGGAAGGAAGGAAGGAAGGAAGGAAGGAAGGAAGGAAGGAAGAAAGAAAGAAACCCAGGAAACACAGACTTGAAAGTGGAATTGAATATTTGATATTCTACAAATTCTAGTTCACTCTTCTATTCTGAGTGTCTCCTCCCTTCATCTCTGACAGTATCTCCAAGTTAAAAGTAGAGATTCTGGGAGAGGGGATATAGCTCAGTAGAAGAGTGCTTACCCAACAGGTGTGCGAGCCTAGCTGTGATCCTACTGCCTCTGAAGGGGAAAAAAGTCAAGATTCTTTGACTAAGGCTTCTGTTTATGGAAGAATAGGTATATATACACAAAACAAAATTTCATCTAGCCAAATTCATGACATGATAGTATCGTTTGAAACAACAGAGATGGAACTACAGGGTATCACATTAACTGGAATAAGCCAGGCAGAGAAAAGCAAAGGATGTATATTCTCACCAAAATGTGGAAGCTAAGAAAAGTTTATTTCATCGAACAGTAGGCACTGGAGAAAGGGAAATGGGAGTAAGGAGGGATTAGAGGAAGGCTGGACAATGGGTATCAAAATATGCTTATTAACGGCTAGGATAAAAAGATGAGAATATTTTTTAATATTTATTTATTTTATTTTATATGAGTAGCCTGTAGATGTCTTCAGAAGAGGGCATTAGATCCCATTAAAGGCGGTTATGACCCACCATGTGGTTACTGGGAATTGAACTCAGGATCTTCAGAAGAATAGTTGATGCTCTTAACCACTAAGCCATCTCTCCAGCTAGATGCTAGTATTTTTACGTACCGTGAGGTAGCTATAGTTTATTTCATACTTTATTTGCATTTTTATGTATTCAAGGCAACTAACCATTTATTTCATATTTGGTAAGGAACTTGAGAAATTCAGTTTCCCAACATACCTGGACATGGTGGTGTGCACCTGTGATCTATCTATCTAGCACCTGAGAACCCAAGGCCAGACGAGTACAGTGAGTTTGAGACTAGCTTCAGATACACAGTAAATTCAGGTCCATCTTGAGCTAGAGTACAATCCTGTCTCAATTCTCCATCCCTCTGAAAGGTTTACCAACACAAATGATAAATGTTGCATCAGAGAGATAGCACAGTCATTACAAGCATGAAGACCCGAACTTGACCCCCAGAATGCATGGAAAAATGGGATGGAGGTGTGTGATGGCCTATACTTGTAATTCCAATGCTGGGGCAGTGGAGAGAGTCAGATCTCTGAGACATTCTAGCCAGCCATGGTAACCTAACGAGTTAGCCAATGAGAATCTCTGTCTCAAAGGAAATGGACAGTGTCCCTGAGCATGACATCTAAGGTTGTTCTTCCACACATATGTGTACACTCACACACACATGTATGCATACACACGTGCACACCCTAAACACAAACATACACACATACATACATACATACAAATGTGCATTTTAAACATAGTAAATATTTGATCAAGAAATGCTAATTGCAAAAAAAAAAAAAAAAAGCCGGGCGTGGTGGCGCACGCCTTTAATCCCAGCACTCGGGAGGCAGAGGCAGGCAGATTTCTGAGTTCGAGGCCAGCCTGGTCTACAAAGTGAGTTCCAGGACAGCCAAAGCTACACAGAGAAACCCTGTCTCGAAAAACCACAAAAAAAAAAAAAAAAAAAAAAAGAAATGCTAATTGCCCATATCTGACCATGACATTAAATACATGCATTAAATGATCACAGTACTTCACATAGATATGTTCAATCAAACTAAATTAGAAAGGAAACACAATTAAATGCTGCTGAAAACAAAACTCGAGATTCGTTTCTATGATTTAATGATTAGTTTCTAGTCAGGGTCCAAACAGAGAGACAACTTTATTGAATATGTGTGTGTACCTTATGATCCAATGAGCTCTTAGTCCCCTTTTAGAACTGAAAGATTGGGTTCGCTGCATAGCCATTGAGAGTTATCTCAGGGCAGTATATCTGAGAAATCACGTACAGCTGTCCAAGAGGTTCTTACAATGTTGTCTCCAATAGGTGGATCAGCACCATCTGGGTCTAGATCATTATTAGGCTTTAAGCTCCATCCAGACTTCCTGACTCTAGAGTCCTGTGAATGACCACAGATGCTCATTCAGGTATGAGAGCCACAAGACTATCCTCTGTCATGAGAGATCCTGACTTGGGCATCAAGGCTGGTCCCCACAGCAACAGCCAAGGCAAAAGAGGACCCTAGTTTTTCCTGTGTCCCTCTCAGGCATGTTTAGCACAGAGCTTTTTTTATTTTATTTATTTATTTTTTTACCTTTGCAACAAGATGTACTATAGGTACATCTTCATTCCACCTCAAAAATAGGTGGATCCAGACTATATTGTTCAAAAACTGGAAAACCTTCTAAATACCCTCTATTTAAGATCCTGTGGTAGTCAGAGTGGCACAGCCAAGCCAACGGGCTGCAGAATACACAGAGGCAAGAATGCCATAATTTTCATACTGTCTATCATCTCTTTGTTTTTATCAGTGTTTTGTAGTTATGACAAAATACCTGAGACAACCAACCCATCAAGAGAAAAGATGCACTGATTTATGTTTAAATGAGTTTAGGTCCACAGTTTTTGTTCCAGTTCTTGATTTGACTGACTCTCACTGAGTGACATCAAAGCCACTCCCACCACAGTTCAGAAAGGAATAAAAGGTTAGAGAAAGGGAACAAGGTCCTATAATCTAATCCTCTTTCGGGACCACCCTCCAGTGACCTGGGGACCCACACATGAAGACCATTGACTAATCATTCACCCCTTTCCCAAACCAAGCTGAGACCACGTGCCTTTGGCGGATCTGTAATGTCCCTATACCTTCAAAATGGGCTTCTAATTCTACAAGGGACGCGGGAGAGTGACTTCACGTGATAGCAGGTCAGCAGTTCTGCCATTTGTACTCACAAGCAGAGATCGGCGAACCATGAAGGCAATGGCCAGGTTCATCCTTCTTCTGGAGGCTGGCTTTATCATAGAATGAGATCCGGCAACACTTTGTAGCCTGCACCCAACCAAGAGATTGTTACTTCACCTGTGCACACTGCTATTATTTGAATGTGCCGCCCTCAGTTGCCTTTTGTGCTCGGGAGGTCAAGAAACACTGCATAACTGACAGCTACTGAGCTTAGCCTCTTCAGAGCTGAGGCTGTGTTCCATTCCGAGAAAGCCACAGCCTGGCTTTGTTCCTGGCAGAAACAGACTAAGACAGGCTGGCTTGTAGGACTTTTGTACACACTTCCCCAGCCCAGCAGGGGCAGCTTTTATTTTGGTCTCTCAGTCTTGATCCCTTGTGGTCTCCCTACCCCCAGCCAATGTCTTTGCCTGTTGATTTACCCTCCAGCTCAGGGTTATTTTTTCCCTACTTCCTAGCGGTGCTTGGGACTAGGCTCTTGGATAGAAAGAAAATGTGTATCTTTTCTTTAGACCTCCAAGGGCTGCGTGGTAAATAAGAAAAGCCAAGGGGGTCTGGTCTCAAGTCCACTCACTTTTGTCAGTCAGGGAGTAAGTTTGCTCCCCACAATCTTCTGGCTAAGAAGGGGTGGGTGGCTGCTCTCTTCCCCAGACCTTTCATGTTCTCTTGCTCCAAGAGTGGGGTGTGCCTGTCAACACTACAGGTGGGTCCACAGCTAGCGCCAAGCGAGCAGCTGCACAGCCCTGGGACTTTGAGCTGTTAGCAGCTCCTGACTTTGTACCCCTGCCAACTCACACACACCTGGGATTTCAACAGCTGCCGGCCTCCGGCCACCCCCTTCTCACCATGTGACCTAATCTTCATTCCACCTGTTCCTCTTCGGGTGCAGCCAGGCCATCCCCACCTGGCCTAAAGACAGCCTGGGGAGATTTGTTAGGCCTCCCTCATTCGTGCCTGAAATAGCCAACTCCCATTAATTTCATGGCAAATTATGAAAGATTAAGGTTTACTATGGAGTAAAACCAGACTTGACAATTAATCAGCTTGGTCATTTGGGGATCAAATTAAATTGGACCTGGATGCTAAAATGAAATCGAAGTCTCTCTTCTCGAATGGTCTGGGCAACAGCTGAGAATACAAACTCAGCCTGTCCCCATTTTCCTCTTTGCATACAGACGCCAATTTATCATTGTAAAACAGAGTAAGGAAGAAAGGTGCAGGCTAACATTCGGGTCTCTGGTGTGACTGCAGGGCTTCTGTCTGACTCATGAAACACTGATTTTGCTCTTTGTTAGTCTAAGAATCCTCTCAGGAGCAGGGGATTCAAAACTCTATACAAACCAGATCTTCATTCTTTTCTATTAAGATTTGAGTTGTCATACAAAGAAGTCGGCTTCCGTGTGCATGTGTTTAGTGTGGAGTATGTAAGTGTATGCATATCTGTGGGGTGCACTTGTGCCTGTGTGCCTGGGTTGGAGGTCAGAGGTCAATGCTGCATGCTGCTCTTTGCACCTTACTTTTCCTTCTGAGACAATGCCAGTCACCAAATCCATAGTTCTCTATTTCGGCTAGACAGCCTGGCTGCTGAGATCCGGAGAACTATCTCTTTCTACCTCTCCAGTGCCGGAGTAATGGGTATATGTTGCCATTTTTAGCTTTTATGTTCTCTCTGGGGCCCAAACTTAGATCCTCAAGCTTGCATACTGGGTCACCTCCCCAGGCCATTGTGACATTTTCATCTACCACTGTACTTAAATCTCATTCATCCTCTCCCTGACTCCTCCCTCCCATCTTGCCAGTATGCTCTCTCCTCCTAAATAGTGTCCTGATCCGATCTCACAGGATCCAGCAAAGAAGGTAGGCAAGCTATTAATATAAACATTAATTCTCATTGGTCCTTAGTAAGTTTGTAGAATATGTGATGGTTAGTTATAATGGTCAGCTTGACACAATCTACAATCACTTGAGAAAAGAGTCTCAATGAGAGATTGTCTAGACCAGGTTGACCTGTAGGCATGAATGCTTACCTTGGGAAAACCCACCCACTGTGGGTGGCACAATTCCCTAAGCAGGGCGTCTTGGACTATATAAGAATGCAGAAAGCAAGCTTGCACACTAACTCGCTTGTATTAATTCATTGTTCTCTGCTCTTGACTGTGGTTATAAAGTCTTCAGCTGCTTCATGTTCCTGTTGCCATAACAGACTATAACCAAATGAACCCTTTCTCCCATAGGTTGCTTTTACTGGGGTCTTTTATCACAATAGCAGGAAATTAATCTAAGAGGAGGGAGCATCTGAGTGGTGTCTTTGTGCATTCTCTGTTGGGATAGGCACTATGGAGTAACTACAGTAGGATATTGCCTCTAACTGTGCTAGGCATTGTTTTTGCTCTATATCTGCGCCAAACTTGGGCATGAATAGAGTCCAAGGCTAAAGATGGCAATCACCTTTGGAAACTGCCAACAGACATAAATAACTCTGCTGGGTCCAGCTTTTCTCAGGGAAGTAATAAAAGCACTCTGGTAGTTAATGGCAATATACAGGAAAACTCTTTTTCTGGCTCTGTCGTGGCCTTGTGACTTTGGATATGAAGTCCAACCATGAAACCACTGACTTTTCAAGTGTAGTTTCTTTATGGTGGTGTTCCTCCGTCAGTAAGTACTAAGCACTTAGTATGTGCTTGGTGGGATTCAATGACACTTCTCTGAGTCATAACACTGCAAAAATGTTGAAAAATAAGGAAGAGAAAGCAGGGTCTGTAGTCTAGAACCACAGCTCTCATTTCAAAAGGGCATCATTTGTAAATATCACTGGATTGGCCATCAAAGCTTTGGTGTGGTTTACAAATTTGACAATTCTTTTTTTTTTTTTTTTTTTTTGGTTTTTTGAAACAGGGTTTCTCTGTATAGCCCTGGCTGTCCTGGAACTCACTTTGTAGACCAGGCTGGCCTCGAACTCAGAAATCTGCCTGCCTCTGCCTCCCAAGTGCTGGGATTAAAGGTGTGCGCCACCACGCCCGGCAAAATAGCACTTGATTAGAAATGTTCCCTCCAAGTAGACAGAGAGCCATCTGTGCTCTCACTTGTCATTTTCCTTTTAGAAGTTCAAGGGATTACATTACTTTAGCTCCTTGCATTTATATCAGGCCATAGGGCTGGTCTTTACCAATGAAATGGGTGGAAAATTGAATTTCCTATCTGACTCGAGCATCTAATCACTCCAGTTCAGCTGGACCTCATTCTCTTCCCTACCTCAGCACCATAAAAAAAAAAAAAAAAAAAAAAAAAAAAAAAAAAAAAAAAAAAAAAAAAAACCCTGTCTTAAGAAGGAGGCTGAGCCATCTCAAAGGGAGGCCTTCTCTGAAAAGTCAAGGGCTCTGTCTGAAGTAGTCTTTGTTTGAATAATGATAATGGGCTTTTGGTTGCTCTAAAAGTTACTGGCTATGTGGTAAAAACCTATCCTTTTAAGACAGAAAAAAACATCTTCTAAAGAACCCTCAGTCCCCCAAAGAATTTATAATCAGTCTCAAAGCAAACAATGGATCTTTTTTTTTTAAAAAGTTGTCTACCTCAGCATTCTAAAGAAGACTTGTTTTATTTTATGCATATAAGTGTTTTGCTTGCATATGTGCACACCTGTTGCTTACAGAGGCTCTGTTAGAGGCTCTCAATAATAACAGACTTTCGGTTGCTCTTAAAGCTACTGGGATGTGGAGGTGGTTGTTACTGCAGAATAATATAGCCTGTCCTAAAGGGTGGGCTACTGAGCGTTCTCACTGACCATGAGTAAACGTGGGATGTGTCTGCGACTGGAGAGAATCAATACATCTTATTCTGGGTGAACTGACACACCAGTCACTTCAAAGTGTTCGGTCGTGCTCAGGCATCTTATGTACAAGAAGTCTACGACACTTCATTCAAAACATCTCATTGGTTATGTGACACACTTTCCACATTTCACAAGAGATACATAAGAATTCAAGTGACTTACCCAGCATCACATATAAGTAGACATCATGCTACCAAAGCCCAGGGGTCTTCTTTAAACTAATTGCTTCCCAGGAGGCTGATCTAGAATATTCCTTCCTGCTGATACAAGTTCACATGTACTCACATGAGGCCCAAGCCAGTATTTGTCACTCCTTCATTTAAGTATGTCTAACCTTAATCAGGACTGGGTTCTAAATCAATCTAGAGTTTCCCTTTAATGTCAAAGAAACCATCCTAAGGATGGAGAGGGAAAGATTAACCCCATTGTATGGGGAAAAAAGATCCAGACGGTGGGTCAGCAGAGCTGTAGGTAAGTGCAAAGCATGGGCAAGATTCCTTTTTTGTTTATTTGGTTTGAGGGTCTCCTGTGGCTCCATCTGGTTTCAAACTAGTGGAAGCTGACTGTCAACTCCGGGTCTCTACTCCCTTTGTCCAAGTGCTGGGATTACAGACACAGCCACCATCCCTGGTTTATACAGGGCTATGACTCGAATCCAAAGCCTTGTGTGTACTAGGCAAGAACTCTCCCAACTATGCTGCATGCCCAAGGCAAAAATCTCTATAAAGTGAGGTGCATCATTAGTTTGTCAATTTGATTGGATAAGGAACACCTTGGGCATTTCTGAGGTACACCTTCGGGTGTGTCTGTGAGATATTTCTAGAGAAAGCAGATGGGAGAAGACCCACCCTGAACGTGGGTGGCACCCACATCCGTAGGCCCTGTGGCAGTGTTGTTAATACTCAGGCAAACTCTACAGAAACCAAGCAGTTGTCTATTTTTGATTGATGGAAAATCATGGGGTTTGCTTTTAAGAACTACTTGGTGTGGGGGAGAGGTGGAGCCTGGCTCAGTGGTTAAGGTCACTAGCTGATGCTGCAGAGGACTGGGTTTGGTTCCAAGTGCCTCCATGATCACTCAGAACTGTCTGCAACTCCAGTTCCAGGGAATCGCATGCCTAAGCCGCAGCAAGCTTGCACAAATGCAAGCAAAACACTTACATCTGTGAAATGAAATAAATCTCTTTTAAAATACTGAGGTAGATAACTTTTTTTTTAATGATCCATTGTTTGTTTGAAACTGATTATAAATTCTTTGGAGATCGAGGGTTATTTGGAAGATATTTGTCTGTTTTCAAAAGATAGGTTTTTACTACATAGATGAGACGAGCCTCGATTTTGTGGTACTTCTCCTGTCTCAGCTCTCCATGTGGTAAGATTCCAAAAGGTGGCCATCACAGCCAGCTCCACCCTTCTTCAAAATTATCACAAGTTTGCAGCAATGTTGGAGCTACTGTATGCATGGCTCTTGATCGGGACCATCTGGGAGTGTGTGTGTGGCCTGTTGTCCTCTCACCTAAAATATTTTAATGTACGTACATTTTTTTCCTACCTTCAAGGGACATTCTTCAGTAAAACCACAGCACAACCGTCAAAGTTGGGAAAACTAATACTGGGCACATTGCTGCTTTCAAACCTGCAGGAGAGGGAGGAATTAAAATTCCACCAGTGGTCTCAGAAATGGACTTAGAGCAAAAGGATCCGGTCCCCAGAATCTCACATCCCTTCCAAAGGAAATTAGCATAAGGATGCAGGAGGGAAGACTATGCCCTTCTGAGTCAAGGCATCACCATAACAACTCAGCCTGAGAGAGCAGGGCAGGGCAGAGCAGAGCAGAGCAGAGCAGAGCAGAGCAGAGCAGAGCAGAGCAGAGCAGAGCAGAGCAGAGCAGAGCAGAGCAGAGCAGAAGTGACTCCCTGGGCTTTCCCCAGCTGGCTAGGCATCACAGGCATGAATAGCCAGCAAGCGCTGCTGTGCAGCTTATGCCTTTCAGTGATGGGTAACTTCATTTTGTACCCCTTAGGTGATATTCAGGTTCATTTCCAAAGTCAGGGTTCACCAGGCACGGTCACTCATCTCCCCTCCTCTGTGACCTAAGAGTTTGGAGGTGCAGTCCCTTGAGGACACAGATTCCTCATGCTGTTTATTCTGTGTGTAAAGGTTCATACCCACTGCATCACTGGTTGAGTTAAACTATCTATAAAATAATATATCACAGTGTTCAAACTGGCCTGGCTTTGGCCAGGTGCAAAATATTCAGGCCGGCTTCCCTGCTCTTTCCATGACCCTAGCATTCCATGATCTTTCCTTAGTCTCTTGTGCAAACAAGCTTTCCGAGATGGTCCCTAAAGAAGCTGGACTAAACCTTAGAGAAAACCAAACTTGACTATCTCACTTAAATTAGCAGCTATTCAGTTTCTTTTGTGGTGGAGACAGGGGAGTAGGAGTGGAAGATGAATCCTCACACAGTAGCCAGGCTGGCCTAGAACTCATTATATAGCCCAGACTGGCTTCAAATTTAACAAGAGTCCTTCTGCCTCAGCCTCCTGAGACTCAGGGTGATAGACATGGCATAAATATGTCTGGTTTAAGAATGTCATTTCCAAGGATAATTTTGCTTGCTAAGAGAAATTGAGTTTATTTGTGTGTGTGTGTGTGTGTGTATTTGTGGGTACCAGAGGAGACTAGAAGAGTTGGAGTTACTGGTGTTGTGAACCATGCAACCCAAGTGCTGAGAACTAAACTTCCTGAAAGCAGTAAGCACTCAGATTTGTGTTGAGTGCTGAGTCTCATTTAAAAAAAAATATTTTTGAAGAACTTGATAGAAACACCTCCTTATTTATAGAAGGTCCGTGCTGAAATATGAAATAGCATAGCCAAGCATTTGCTAAGTAGCCAATGGCTACTAATGTAGTTTCTCTGCCCCATTCACTGTGTGCATCTCTCTTTCTGTAGATTTACCAACACATAGAAACTATAACTCGATAACAATCGAGTCTTCCTGTTTTAATTTCTTCAATGGCCACGTAGAGACATATCCACACACACCCGCATACAATGTGTACCCACAAACACATGAACATACACGCACATATGTCACATATACACATGTAACAACAGCAATAAAAAAAATGGGAACAGGTGGCCTAGGTTGTTTCCTTGAGATTGGGCACTCATACCACCACTCCAGGTAGGTGCCATGTCTGTACTTGATAAAAGAAAGAGAAAGTAATATGGCCAGGAAGACCAGTCATCGTCAGTCACGTGAATCCACAGTCCCGCCTCTCATCAGCCTCAGTAGCTACTGAACAATGAGTACTTTTAATTTTCTTGTCCTCGGGACATGAAGATTTAATGTTCCCAGCACCTGTGGTAGAGGCAGGAAAGAAAAAGCAGTTAGAAACCAGTGCCGGGCTATTCCGTGGTTATCTGCCACAGATCAGTCATCTGATAGTTCTTTCATTAGGAATAGTCCTTCCATTAGGTCATGTGAAAACCTTCCTAAGTCTGAAGAGATCTGAGAAGAGAAATACCCTCTTGCCTTAGAGATATAGAGACTTGGTTGCCTCTGAAGCCTGAAGACTATTCAGTAATTTTGTTAGGTATATGATTATTTAATTCACTAATTCAAAGCCCTCCATTCTTGACCCCTCAAAGTACCATACAGTACAATAAAAATACAGGATAGAGCCAGTGAGATGGCTCAGCAGGAAGGTGTGCTCGCTGCCAAGACAATCCCCGGGACCCATGTCCCAGAGAGAGAGAACAAGTTTCCATAACTTATCCTCAATTCCTGATCCCTATATGGGTACCATGGTCTGTGCACCCACACAACACAGACACACACATACACACACATATACACATAGATAGATAGATAGATAGATAGATAGATAGATAGATAGATAAGGTTAGATAGATAAATGTAATAAAAAAATACGTGGGATTATGGGCTAGAAATACAGCTTGGGTGGTGGAATGCTTGTCTCGTGTGCAGGAAGCCCTGATTTCTATCCTTAGCTCCACATGAGCACGGTGATGCGTACCTAGCACTGGGAAGGTCATCTTGGTCTACATAGTAGGTTCAAGACTACGAAACCTGAAACCCTATCTCCAAAATGCAAAATGTTCTATGTATACAAACACACACACAGAGACTTATACACACATACATACATACACACACACACACACACACACACAGACACACACTCACTCGAGAATCACTGGCCATACCCGATCCCAGTCTTCACCAGAAACCTCAGGACAGGTACGTGGAGAATACCTGGTCTCATTCTGCCTCCCACTGCAACATAGACTTCCTACACCAGGATCCATAATGGCAGTGGCTCAGCTTTCCCAGACAAGCCTCCATATCCCAGGTGGCAGGAGGGAGACATTGCAGTGCGGTGAATGTGTACAAGGCATGCGTGCAAATGTGGTGCAATCGTGTGCACCAGCACCCTGAATTATATAAACCCTCCAAGGTCCAGGTCACACACTTGTTCAAAGTTCTTTTAGGGCTGGAGAGGTGGCTCAACAGTTAAGAGAACGGACTGCTCTTCTAGGAGCCCCACTTTCAATCCCCAGCACCCACATGGCAGCTCACAGCTGTCTGTAACTCCAGCTTCAAGGGCTTCTGACACCCTCGCACAATCATATATGCAGGCAAAACACCAACAGACGTTAAATAAAATCAATAACATTTTAAAAGTTCTTTTAAATTGTGTTTATTATTATTTACTTACTTAGTATGAGTGTGTGCCTCTGTGTATGTGTGTGTGTGTGTGTGTGTGTGTGTGTGTGTGTGAAAAAGAAAGGAGAGAAAGCATGTGTTATGCCATCCATGTCTTATGTATGTATATGTATGTATGACTCCTTACAAGAGTCAGTCTTCTCCTTCCATCACGTGGTTCTAGTGATCAAACTCCAATGTCCAGCTTTGTGGCAGGTATCTTTTTCCACCATCTTGACAGTTCATTTTCATTTTTGTTTTGTCTAGGTTTTTGTTTGTTTGTTTGTTTTGTTTTGTTTTTCAACACAGGATTTCTCTGAGTATCCCTGGCCATCCTAGAACTCACTCTATAGAAGACCAGGCTGGCCTTGAACTCAGAGATCTGCCTGCCTCTGCCTCCTAAGTGCTGAGATTAAAGGCATGAGCCACCATCACCCAGCTGCTGTCCCCACCTCCCCCGACACCTTCCCCGCCTTTTTTTTCCTTAATTTTTTCTGATTTTTTTAAAAAAGAATTACATTTTTTTATGTATTGGCAGGGGTAGGGGTGATGTGAACCACAACATGAATGCAGAGGCAGAGGACAACTTACAGAACTTCCTAGAACTGGTTCTCTCCTTCCACCACGTGGCTTCTAGAGATGGGAGTCAGGTTATCAGGTTTAATGGCAAGCACCTTTACCTGCTGAGCCTTCTCTCCAGTCTTTTTTATTTTATTTTTCCATCTTGTACTTCTAGATTCACAGAGGGAAACATGATAACATTTTGTTGTTTCTGTGGAGGTTTTGGCAGCTAGCAACCCCTCTCAGCCAACACCAGGCTCTGTGTCACATGCCATCCATAGTCTTTAGCTCGTTTCATAAAGCCAACAGATTTTTATTGAGCATCTACTTAGGAGCTGATGTTCCACATATTGGAATATTGGAAGTCTGTAGTATGGTGAAACATCCCCACAGTACAAGGTAGCTGCTATGGCTATATACATGTTTGTGTGCCTCTGTGTGGTATGTGTGTGTGTGTGTGCATGAGGCTATGGGTGGGTGAATACCTAGATACAATGCCTTTGGATTGGAGGCCAGAAGTTGAAATCTGATGCCATTCCTTGGGCACTGTTTGCTTTTTTTTTTTTTTAAGACAGAGTCTCTCATTGGTCTTGAACTTGCTAGGTAGGCTACAATGTGGTCAGAATGCCCCAGCTCCACTTCAGTTGTGAGATTAAAGTCATATTCTACCATGCTCAGCTTTTTCACATGGATTCTGAGAATTGAACTCAGAATGTGAGTCTGACTGGGCAAGCATCTTACTGACTGAACCATCCCTAGCTCTTAGACACATTTTTTTTAAGAGATGAAACCCAGAGACAGCAAACAAGTAGCATCTTGAAGTCACACAGCTCATCTACAGAGCTGAGTGGGACCTGCCCTGCTCAGCTCTGAATGCCACATTATTTATTTATTTATTTATTTAGCCTAATATCCTGCTGCCACACTCCTGGCAGGTGACCTTATCAGAAAGATCCATCCTCAGTACTGAGTGACATCTTTTTTTTTTTTTTTTTTTGACACTACAATTCATGAACATTGGTGAAAGTATTCCTAACTGTGGTTTGTTTGCTCCTTGTAAGTCTAATGGGACGTAAGCAGAATGCTTGAAACAAAAGTGAGATAAGGTGTCCTGTCCTCTCCTTTCACACTGTTCGCTAACAAGTGAAGTCACTCTTAGATGATGCTTGATTCTGAGGTAGAGGCTCAGTGGCAGGGTGCTTGTCTGTCATGGAAGAGCCCTGGCTTGGATCCCCAAAACTGAGATATAAACCAGAACAAGAGTGACAGCGACTAAGCACCTAAGATTACCACAGGAGACAAGGACTGACAGAGTCAACAAATGTGCATGCTCCCTGGCTTCCGGGATTGTTCCTATGGTAGAGCAATTAAATTACTCTGCTAATTATCACAAGTGGCCCGGAGAAATGTGGCCAGAGCAAACTGGAGGGTTTTACAGAGAAAGCCACTATCTTCTTACCTGCTAGTCTGCCAGGACAAGGAATAAACAGAAGCAGAGAATAGCAATCTTTAGTACTTCTCTAGAAGAATCAAGCAAGACAAGAATGTGGCCATCATTCCAGACAGCAGAGGAGCCTAGAAAGTTCAGAAAAAGAAGGTGGCAGGAGCCAAGGGAAGGACAAGACCCTCATGTCATCTGGGGCCTACCTATGGTGAGGGAACAGGGTAAGGTAAGGCAGGAGGCTTGATATTCGATTCCACGTTCCAGAAGAGTCCACAGACTCGTGGGACACCAGGAATGTTTCTAGAAGGTTCCAAGTTTAAATGATTTTATTTCTTCCAGAACTCCTCTGAGAAGAGTCTCAATATTATCCACTGCTTAGAAAAGAAGAATTACGGGCTCATGGAAGTCAAGGCACCTTGCCAAGTTCATACACCTGACCATTGAGCACAAAATGGGCCTGTGTCCTGAAGCTATTGAGAAGTTGCCAAGAAGTGGGAGCTGGGTTTTGAAATGAGACTCACCTCTGTTTATTCTAGTACATATCTTCACCCTTCTAGAGAATTCTCTGATAATATGTATAACTGATAAATATTCGACTCTTTCTCATGTAGAAATTTATATTGTTTGTTTACACACTTAATGATTACCTCCTCAGCGTATCAATAAGGCAATCAAATAATTGAAATCCTCTGGGATGAAATAGATTATAAATGGAAATTTGTACTTAATGGACAATTATACTTAATGATCAATTAGCTTGGGTAATTTTTCTCTCCCACCTTTCTCTAATAACATTTTGTCAGAGATAAATAGAAGTACCAGACACTTGAAAAATACAAATATAGAGAATGATACACACAGAAAACCTTGGGTCATTCTGAGTCTTAAGTTCAGTTTGTTTACGGCAAGTTATCCTAAGGAAATGATCACATGCAGATTTGGTACCCAGTCTGTTTCTACTTTGAGGTTTTTGTCTTCCATCCCTCTGAATTATAGAAAACAGCCCACATATACGCTTAGGTAAGATCGTTCCCAGTTGGCTTCTATACACATATGGTCACAGCCAATGTCTATGCTGAGCTCACATGTCCTTGCTCCACAGGGGTCCAGGGCCTTTCCTGGCATCCTTAGTCTCCTATCTTGCTTTATCCCTGTAGGCTCTGTTATCCCAGCCTTGTGAGGAACCACATCTTTTTTCACTATCTCAAAACATCCCAGGCCCTCTGCAAGTTTCAAAGTCTCCATCATCTCCATCCTGCCTGTGAGTTCCCATTGGCTGTGCTTCCTGTCACTCACCTTCTCAGGGACAGGTTTTTGATAGCAAGAGCCTGCTGCCTTGTTTCAGGGACCAAAGCATCCAGAAGGTGGATCTAAATCTGCACTGGAGCCCTTGGAAAGTACAGGGAAGAAAGACATCTGTGGTCTTAAAATAAATCTACAGCCTACAAATCAGGCAATTTAGTCTCAAAATATTCTCAGTAGCGTACACTAATATTTGAATAAGTCACCAGACTACATCTATAATAGTGAGCACTAGAGAAACGTAATGCCCTACTAGAGGGAGTATCCACTGGGATAATACACAGCCATTTAAAAAGTCAAAAAAGCTGTAGAGTTTAAGAAGCATACCCTTCTTTCAAAAGGCTTTTCTTCCAGTTTCTGGGTTTTTTTGTTTGTTTTAGCAATTTATTTTAGTTCGCTTGGAGGGGAGTGTGTGCCAAGTGGAGTGTGTGGAAATCAGAGGACAATTAAAACTTAGTACATCAATGTTATGTGTTAGGGATATACCTCAGCCACAAAGTGCTTACCTGACATGCAACGAGGCCCTGGGTTCAACCCTCAGCACTGCCAAAAAAGCAAAAGTAAAAGTCAGCTCTTTCTTTCCTTGCACTGTTGGCAGTGAGGGAAGTCCTGTGTGCTCTGTGTTGTTTGACCAAGGGCACAGCCATGCCAAGGACCACAACAAGCCTCAGGACCTGGCTCCACGTTCAGCTGTATGCAATGGCTCCCAGGTCAACTGGATATAAGAAACTCACTGAGCTTTCTGGAGTGCTGTGGTTTCTCCAGTAGAGTCCATCGCTTCTGTCTGTGTGTCCAGTCTGTCTGATCCAATCGCTTCTGTCTGTGTTTATTTTACCTTCACTCCCTCACCACCACAGTCAGGGCAAACCCTAGGAGCTGTGCAAGAACACAGCACACCACGTGGGTCTCAGAAATCCAACTCAGTTTGTGAGGCTAAAGGCAGTGTCTTTCCATGCTGAGCCATCTCACCAGGCCAGTCTTCACTCACACACACACACACACACACACACACACACACCCTGTACACTCCTGGCTCTCTCACACATCATGAAAGTCCTTCCCTACATGTGTGGACACACAGGCCACGTAGGATCCTTTCCCATCTACCTGTCAGAACTAGGAGCACATGCATAGCTTACTCTTGGGATGATGGTCCTTGGGAAGAAGCCATTGAGGCAACCTTAGACTCTAGCATCTGAACAGGCAGAGCATCTCAGGCTCCTTAGACATACCTCTGCTTCTTCCATTCACTCTTTTGACAAGAGCCACATTAGGGCAAGCTGAGTCCCTAGGAAGTCTGGTGCCTGGCCAATGGTCCCTTTGCTAGGTCTAAGGGATGTGTTTTCCTGGTATAACTTCAGCCATCTGCTGTTTTTCCAGGGATTAAAAAGCCTAAGAAAGGGCTGGAGGTATCATTTAGTGATAAAGCACTTGCTTAGTAGGTAGGGGCTATAGGTTCAATTCCTTGCAGAGAAAGAAAGAAAGAAAAAGGCACCCAGAATAAGTGAGGAGAGAGGGTAGGAGGTAGGGAAAAGAAGAAAGGGAAGAGGAAGGAGAAGGGGAAGGGGTAGGGAAGAGATGAGAAGACCAAATCCCAGAACTCAGAAGACAGGGACAGGCAGATCCTTTAGAAGCAAGGGCAAGACCATATCATATGACTAAGTGTTGTTCCTGAATGGAGATGCTTTGGACCACCGCTAGCAACAGACGCTGGTGCCTAGGAAACTCATTAGATGTGGGAAGCCCAGGGAAGGTTTCTTTGGGGGGCTACACTGACCTGGAGCTTAGAGAAGTGTGATGTCACTTCAGGACAGGGAGGAGTGGAGACCCCTCGCCCACATGAACGGATCCAAGAGATGAATGAGTACTGATGACTTGAGACACAATTCTCAATCACTTATGTTTTAATTAAGGTAAAAAAAACTAATTAATGAGAGGTCATGGGATTCTTGAGTGTTTTGTTTTGTTTTGTTTTGTTTTGTTTTGTTTTGTTTTGTTTTGTTTTGTTTTTTGTCATCTCCTGTAACCATTTCCATGAAATTCATGGAACAGTGACTTGGGGGACATGAGCAAAGTTGCTCTCTTGTATCTGAAGCGGGAAAGACAAGTTGAGAGAAGGCAGAGAGGGCAGGTGTGGAGAGAGTAGCAAGGAAGAGCATCGAGAAGGCTTTCAGCAGGAAGGCTGCTGGTGGCTCAAGAGGGTTCCTTCCCGTGGGCCCAGGAGCAAGAGCAGCCCTGGGAACTGCTGAAGTGTGCCTTACCCCTGCTCCACCCCAGTACAGTGGCGGTGCCTTTGCTAGCAGTCCCAGGGGTCCCAGGGCTTGGTGGATGAAGTCTGGCCTGTGAATGGAGACTTAGACTAGGGAAGAGCCTAGGGACACTCATACTTGAATCAGTTTCCCTTTATCAAAAGCTGAGGGACTTTTGCCCTCCAGTTTAAAACTGCAGGCTCCTGAAGGTTGCACCATACATTCATGATATGTGCAAGAGGTACTTTGTGCCACGTGCTTTCTTCTCAAAAACTCTCTGTCCTGCTCCAAATTTGCTTAAAGGAGAGCACTGAAACCTGTAAACTTTGAATCTAGCTAAACATCTCAGCAGGCACAGCCTCAGGAATGGAGTGTGGTGATGTCTGCAACTTGCTTTGAACTGCATCTGAAAATGAAGAACATAGATGGCAGAGTAAAAGCTACAAAGTGTATTTATAGGCTCTGATGTGTGCATGGTTATTCATACTTTTGTGTTCTTCGTGTTTGAGATTTATCATAATGCAATAAAGGAGAAAGGTTTTACTATAGAAAACAAGTTATTTAAAAAGAAAAATCACTCTATAGACACAAGATACCAACCTCAGGCCTGGAGGGATAGTTCAGTCAGCAGATAAAAACATATACTTCTCTTGCAGAGGACCCAAGTACGGTTGCCAGCACAACGTGCATATCACACAACAGTCTGTAACTCCAGGGAATCTGGCACACTCTTTTGACCTACACTCATGAGTACATACCAACACATTATAGACACAAATGCCTAAAAATAATTTATCTTAAGATACCAACTTCTTTTGACCTTACCACCGTCAGAAACAGCTCACCAAAGAATGGAAGTGTCGTTCTTATCTGCTTCTTATTCGTGCCTGCCTTTTTCTCCCTCCCAGACTAAGGCTGCACAAACATAGGTATCTGATAAAGACATTTTTCACTACTACTCACTTAAAAATCATGGAAATATACTGTGCTATTGTTCTTGTAAGATAATTCAATTAGAGAGATCCAGCCACGAGGCTTGATGACAGAATATCCAGTCTGATGATCTGTGAAATGCATCCACATAACTTCGCTAAAAGTAGCTCACAGATGGCTCTGTGCAGATTAATGTATTCTCTAGGAGAAATTTCAGGTCAGTTCAATTTGGGTTTCTGCTCCAAGCTGGACTTTAATAATGAAATAGAATGTAGCCTGCATTCACAAAAAGATGTCCAACACAACCAATTAATAAGGGGCCAAATTTACACATTCTGTCTTAGAGTGCGATCCATTTCCATTTCTGTAACTTCTATTAGTGGGTTTCTGGGGGATTTCTTTAAACTTTCAGTCATTCTTCCTAACTGTAGTTGAGTCTCTGGAGTGCTGGTACCTTACAAGCATGGAGACAAGGCATTATTGGCACCTGTTTTTTGCTAATAAAAAACCAACCACAGCAACAACAACAACAAACCTCAAACAAAACTGGAAATATACAGTGGAGCCATTTCTAGTCTTAGGTTTGACTTAAATGAACCCTGCTGACACGTATTTCCAGCACCTCCTTGTTTGCAGTTGTGAGCCGTTATAAAGTTGCCCATTATCTCTCACTCAGCCACTGCATCTAGAGCAGTGTGAAACATATCTGTGAGAGTGACAAGATGTCACTACTGGATTAAAAATTACATATGGAATTTATGTGTAAAAAATGCTCACTTATGCATAATCACTATGGTAAGTTTGTAAAGAAGAATTTGGCTATAAAGAAGCAATGGTATCTAAAATCTTTAAGGGACTCTGCAGTCCCATGTTCCTAGAGGCAAAGCAAGAGAAAGTGCCATTATTAGCAAGCAGCAGCATACTGTAGGAAACCTTACAGATATTATACATGAAACACTAATATTCTTGTACCTACAGACTAAAGAAACCACACCCACCCTCATTTTCCAAGATTCTGATGTCTAAATCCTCTTATTAAAAAATAAGCTCCCAACTTGCTATTCTTACCCAATAATGAAAATCGGTTTGTTATGGGTCTCCCCAAATGACGAACCTGGTTTCCAATTATTCTTGGATAATTTGAAGGTACTCATATCTGTTAAATTCTGAACAGAAAAGCCAATCGGTTCACTCCATGACTATCCTGTTCAGACTCCAGTTCTTCAATAGCTTTAAGGTGTCAGAAGTTAAATCCCTTGCTGATAAGCAAAACTACGTTTTAATTACAAAAAAGGGAAGGAGATGCTGGCATGGGCGTAGTGTGGACTTTCACATACTCACAATAGAGCCTCTTTCCGGAGCAGGCTACCTAAAGCAGCATTGTGGTAACAGAAGTGGTAGCCAGCACACTGCTTACTGCTTTTAAGCAAAGTGTTCAGTACATAAGGCTGTTTCCCCCTTTCCTTAAACACGATTAAAGCCTTGGATGCACTCAGAAAGAAAAAATAGAAAGGGGGAAAAAAACCTACAATATTTAAGTCATGTTTCAATATGTCATATTTTAACACAAAGTTCTAAGTCTGCCCCAGCATGGTGTGAACACAATGGGAAGAAAAGGCAACATCAACAGCGCATTCCCACTAACATCACACAATAAGGATCACTCATGCTTATTATATAAATAACTAGAAACACAACTTACCTTATGACAAGGTAGGGGCAGGTAGGGGGAGCATACAGTGTGGGTAAACCAGGTGAGTGAATTACCACGGAACACATCGGGGCTGAGTCTCAAGCACAATCCCAAGGTTTTAAGAGAGGGATTTGGGACCTTCTTCTCAAACAGTTGTCATACATACCTCCGGTTCCTCCCTGAAATATTCAAATACTGATTGGCATGCTGTCTCCATGCTATAAGGACAATTCCAGAAACCCCAGTGTCTGCTAAATGATTCCGCTCTGTTCCCCAGGGAGGATGGATAGCCCGTGCCACCTCCTCAGAATGGCATAGTCACCCCAAGATGAATGAGCAGGGCACTCTGCCAGACAGAAAGTTCTCTTTAGCACAGACTTCTGTGCCCTGAGCAGACACAAACACAGCCACGTAGCCTAAAAGCCTTGATGCATCAAGGAATCAGGCACACAGCCTTTCTGAAAGAGCTACGTGGAGTGGCTGCCGGCTTTACTACCTGAGATTCAATCGGAGAGGTTCTTAATATTCCACAGGGATCACAAATCCAGGAAAAGAATTTCTATGGAGGAAACACAACACAACACAACACACGC
The DNA here is from genome assembly GCF_978045245.1 of Mus caroli. NCBI lineage: Eukaryota > Metazoa > Chordata > Mammalia > Rodentia > Muridae > Mus > Mus caroli. Next base: position 92,108,842 of record NW_028227270.1, read on the forward strand.
ACATGCACGCACTCATGCACGAGCACGACATGCGTATGCACACACACCCCATCCCAGCTGGCTTGTTAAACCTTTCTCCCAGCACCAAATCTGCCCTCTCCTCAAATAGACCCATGCCTGTATATTTTAAAATTTAAGAAGTGTATAAATTAACAAGTCACTGCTTGCCATTTTCCCTCAAAAGGCATTTAGGACAAAGCATTAGGAAAAAAGTAAAAATATAAAAAAAATACAAAGATGAAAAGCCGATGAAAGAGACATTGTAACTTAGAAGACCGATCTCTGCCAGACTGTGTGAACCAAGGTAGCCCACACAGTACACCACTTTTGTTCTGTCTTGAGAGAGATCCAAGGACAGGGCACCAGCAACACACAATGGGTATTTAAGCCAGTCAGTCTTAGCAAATTAGGTAAATTAGAGATCATTCGATGGCATTCTATTGTTGCTATTGTAATCACAGTCATTTTCCCTGGTGACGGTGCTTCCTGATGAAGTGCAGTCCTCAGAGTGTAATTGTGAAAGATACTGAACGATTCGGGGGGATGCGACATCTGCTTTTAAAAGCTCTTCAGATTCAAATTGGCATTTTACTTTATCTTCTAAAAATTTATTAGAGATTCAGCTCATGCCCGGTTTAAATGGGAAGGTGAAGGCAGGGTAGTTTCCATCTATGAATTATTCAATCTCTGCCTGGCAAGATTGCCATCCATGAACGGATGCGCTGACAGTCCCTTCGCACAGCCTCCATTACGCTTGTCATTTTTATTTCTTTATCTACGATCTCTTTCTCAGTTACCCGGCTACTCCCTTAGGGCTTGGCTTCACAAACCCAGTATTTCAAATTGGCAATAACCACAGTGTGCTGCTTTCTCCAATCGGCGTCTCCACAGGCTGTCATTTTTCTTTTTCTTTTTCTCCCGCAAATCATTAAAAGCCACATCCACAATGATATCTCTTAGGCTCTTTGGTTTGATGAATTTTACACACACACACATACACACACACACACACACAGAGAGAGAGAGAGAGAGAGAATCGCTGCAAAAAAGAATTATGCTCTTCTAGCATCACAAGAGAAGTCAAGCGTCCTTTTTTGTTGTCAGAGTGACCCATCCTGGGAATTAGCATAGCATCACACAGGAGGGAGCCAAGGCTATTGCAGGCTTGCTGGCATCCTGATTTGCAGCCCAACTTGATGAAGGCTCCAAGACTAATCCAGACCATTGTGTGCTTAGCAAGCACAATTAGTTAGGAAAATAAGAAGTCATTAGATGACCGAAATTAGACTGTCAGTCTTCCAGGCTCCACCTGCACACAGACCAAAGTCCCAACGACTCTCCACTTGATGGCTGGTTGTGTCCCTGCTAGCCGACAGCTGTCCTGCATCCAGAGAGGACTAAGATTGAGTTAGGCCAATAAATCTGGTTTCTCCTTTAAAGCATGATCTAACTGAGGAGTTTGGGGGGGGGGGTGTTACACCAGTCCCATGACCAGCCTGCAATGGGAGCTGGAGAGTCCCACAGTGCCAGTGTGATGAGTTGCCCAGGTCTGAGTCAAGACAAATCATGCCAAGATCATCTCCTGAAGGTACCATAGCACGGCATGAGAACCCGCCTCCCCACCTCCAAGCCTACTCCCATACAAGGTGGGCAAGCAATTGAACGCCACCACTGCCAGTTTGCTCAGCAAGCTCCAAGCAGTACCTGCCCAGCTGAGAATTCACGCTGCCATGTCAGAAGCCACCGTGAACATTCAGACTGCATCTCAGCTCCTGGCTACCCAGAGGTAGTGTTCTTCCTATCGGAGAGAGGCAGTATAAGCGGCAGCAGGAAAAAAACAAAAAACAAAGTTTACAACTCGATTGCTTTGTGCCTAGCTGTCTGCCTCTGGTTTGCCGCATCTCGACTGGCAATCTGCAGAAGCAGGAGCTGGCATCTGCAGGAATGCAGTATGACACAGCAGTCAGCTGACTTGCAGGGTGTTATCATTCAATGTCCTGAACAGGATCGGGACAGTTTCTAAGGTGGTACTAGGCACATGACCCTGGACATCAACAGGGTCCTGCAGGAGGCTGCAGGACTGTGGGCTACATCTGTCCAGCTGGCGATCATTTCTTCCATGTGTTTGTGCCAATGCAGTTTTAACTCAAGACTGAACGAATTATTTCCATCCTGCTTTTTTTTTTTTAAGCTGACAGGCCATTCCCGAAAATGACTTGACTGTTCCATGAAGAAATGGGTTAAAACCACCACTGTCCATGTCGCTTGGGTTCCTCGCAGTGTGTGTGGAAAAATTCTTGCTGGTGTTTCCGTTTTAAAAACTCTCTTCTTTCTCCCCTACCCCTTCTATTCTCCCCCCCCCCCTTTCTTCTGTCCTTAAATCAGGTAGAAATTGTCTTAAGCTATAGGGATGCTATCATGAACTCGTAAATTGTACCTAATACATTGGTTAAGTGCAACGGAGAAAACTCGAAGGTAAATTAGTTTGGCAGAAGCCGTAAATAATGGTCATCGTTACGAAGCAGCACGTTCACTTCTGTTGTGAAACTCCATGTGCGTCTCAATTAATGTGACAATGGAGCCAAAAGCTTCATATGGGTACTGCCCTAGCGGTTTGAGGAACTGCTAAAATAAGCAAGCAGTCATTATCAGGCATTTGTTTAACGACTGTAATCCTACTGCATTAATTTAACTTGCTGTGATGTTTAACAGAAAGTCAATTATAAATCTGAGCTAAAAAAGAATAGCGATGGGAGAATTCGCATGGCACCGTCCTCTAAGGGCATAGCCTCTAAACAGAACTTCCTGTCCTCATCATTTAACAGCACTCTGAATGGGCTGTTTGCTCTACTGGAGCAACCCACGAGCAGCTCCTCCCAGGTCAGGCTCTGGGATGCTGAGCGGAATGGTATAGACCCATTTTAGGACATGCCTACAGGTGATTGTGCTAAGGACGTGTGCGTGCATGCCCTGGGGTTTTGGTGATCTTTTCTCTGTTTCCCACTTATGAATTTTAGTTTTCTATTTGCTTCTTGCAACATGAATCTCACTCAAAAGAAAATGTTTCCAGACAGCAGGCAGAGGAGTCAAGACTAGATGAAGAAAGCCCTCCATGTAATTATAGTATTAGATGGCATCTGGATCCCACTTTTGTGGTTTATGGAGAAGTGCTGAGAAGTGTTACCTAGGGAGAGTAAAACCTGGACTCAGTTGCCCTTTTCAGCTCATAGTAATAGAGTTGAATGGTTTCTTAGATGCACCTTGCTAGCTCAGTTGGTAGAGGGATTGCCTTACTTGAACTAAGCCCTGGGTTTGATCCCTAGGATTCCATAAAACCAGGTCTGATGGTCTATACCTGTATTTCCCACATTCAGGAAGAAGAGGTGGGAAAATCAGAAGGTGAAGGTCATCCACAGTTATATAAAGAACCTGAAGGATGACCTGGGCTATCTGAGACAGTGCAACAAAAACAAATAGGCAAATTGCTAGAAGATAACCTGCTGGTAGGGAGCAAGCCCTACATGGTACCCATCCATGACTGTTGGCTGACTCCTCAGTAGTTACTTGAATTGTTCGAAAAGAAAATTCAGTTTCTCTCAAGGTGAGGGTCCCTGATGGTGGAATCATAACTGAGGGGTTCAGGGTTATTAGGGAGGTCAATTCTCCTGCTTTATCCTGTGTGCCCGGGGTCCTGACCTGCTGGTGGTCATAGGGAAGACTGAAGCTAAAGCAGAAGTCAGGAAGGGTGGTGGTCAGTGTGGGTCCTTGTGGCAGTGCCACCCTCATGGCTCTTACCTCCCTTGAAGACCTCCTACTCAACGTGGTGATTTGTTTTTCCCTTAGGCCGTTGTCCAGCACAGAACTGAAACATTGGTGTGGTTACAAACCTTCCTCTCAGTTTAATGGTTCCTCATTGTTTCAGCTTCTCGGGTTTTATATTTAAGTATACAAGTGTGTGTGTGTGTGTGCGTGCGTGCGTGCATAAGTGAATGTGTATGCATGCGTGTGTGTGCATGTGTGTGTGTGTGTGTGCATGCATAAGTGAATGTGTATGCATGTGTGTGTGTGTGTAACCTGGAGGTGGGTGTCCAGTGTCTCCACCTTATTTCTGTTGTTTAGTTTTTTCCTTAGAATTTGTTTTAAAAATAAAAATTTCATTCAATATTTCTGATCATAGATCTCCTGCCTCATCTCTCCCTATATCCTCCCTACTCACCCAACTCCCTGCGTTCTCTCACTGTGTCTCAGAAAACAAACTAAAAAATAAAAGGAAACTAAATAAAGCACAAAAAAGTCCAAACATACTCAGGCAATGCTACTTACACACACACACACACACACACACACACACACACACACCAACACCACAAAATCAGAAACCATACTATAATCAGCAGAAGACCAGTAATGCCCAAAGAAAGCAAGAGGATATAGATAAATAAATAAGGAAGAAAGAAAGAGAGAAAGAAAGAAAGAGAGAGAGAGAGAGAGAGAGAGAGAGAGAGAGAGAGAGAGAGAGAGAGAGGAAGGAAGGAAGGAAGAAGGAAGGAAGGAAGGAAGGAAGGAAGGAAGGAAGGAAGGAAGGAAGGAAGGAAGGAAGGAAGGAAGGAAGGAAGAAAGATCTCTGAAAATATCATTGAGTATGTTGTGTGTTTTGTGTTGACCTCCTATGGTGGAGCCTAATTCCCTTAAATGTGGTTTGTATAATGTGGTGGTTTGAATAGGCTTGGCCCTGGAAGTGGCACTATTAGGTGCAGCCTTGTTGGAGGAGGTGTAGCCTTGCTGGAGGAAGTGTGTCACTGAGGGGTGAGCTTTGAGACCCTCCTCCTAGCTGCCAATAAGACCATCCTCTATTTGCCATCGGAACAAGATATAGAACTCTCGGCTCCTCAGCACCAAGCCTGCCTGGATGCAGCTATGCTTCCTGCCTTGGTGATTATGGACTGAACCTCTGAAACTGTAAGTCAGCCCAATTAAATGCTGTCCTTATAAGAGTTGCCTTGGTCATAGCGTCTCTTCATGGCAATGAACATCCTACCTAAGACACATACCCAGTGAGAAAGAATCCTTTGGAGGAAATTAATTGTTGTGTGTGTGAGTGTTTGTCAATTGCTGATAGGTTAGGGGTGGGAGTTCATATTCACTTCCCCCTCTCAGTGCAGGAGCTCTATCTGGCTTGGATCATAGGCCCTGTACATGCTTACTACAGTCTCTGTGAGCTCATATATACATCAGTCCCACTGTGTCTAGAAGGTGAGGGCATACATTTTTCTCAATCTACTTTAATAAACATTCAACCTCTTCTCCAGCCCACCACCCACCACAGGTAGTAGAAGAAAAACACTAGTAGGTTATGGGGGAAGAGAACCTGCTTAGCAATAGTTCTTTGGGGGAGTGTCCAATTTTCATTGTCAGGATATCAGTAGTTCAGTCCCATGGCAAATACCAAATACGAATCAGCAGCTGAAGAAACCACAAGGCTTGCCAACAGGCTGAGGCTGGGGAAGCGGCAAGAAGCCACAGGAACCTCACAAAAAGTTCTTTGGCAGGTTTCTCTCTATGGTGGAGCTCAGCAACACAACGTGAGGTAGAAGAACAAAGGAAACCAATACTCTTGCACCCACTGTGTGGGAGGTCATATTAACATTCCTTCATCACACATCCTTTCACATGGCTGCCTTAGCAAAGCATCCTTTCACCTGTGTCCCCCAGCAAAACATCATTTGACATACCTGACTTTCCAAAGAAACCAGAAGTTTCCACTTCCAGAAGGCCTAGTTTCCTTGGTGTCCTCCATTCCCTCTGGCTCTTACAATTTTTCCGCCTCCTTTTCTGAACCTTGAATCCTTCTGTCTCTGCTTTCTTTCTTTCTTTCTTTCTTTCTTTCTTTCTTTCTTTCTTTCTTTCTTTCTCTTTCTCTTTCTCTTTCTCTCTTTCCTTCTTTCTTTCCTTTTCTATTTTTTTTAGATTTTTTATTAGATATTTTCTTTATTTACATTTCAAATGTTATCCCCTTTCCTAGTTTCCCCTCTGAAAACCCCGTATCCAGTTCCCTCTCCCCCTGCTCACCAACCCAGCCACACCCACTTCCTGGCCCAGGCATTCCCCTACACTGGGGAATAGAGCTTCGCAGGACCAAGGGCCTCTCCTCCCATTGATGACCAACTAGGCAATCCTCTGCAACATATACAGTTGGAGCCATGAGTCCCACCATGTGTACTTTTGGCTGGTGGTTTAGTCCCTGGGAACTCTAGGGATACTGGTTAGTTTATATTGTTGTTCCTCTTATGGGATTGCAAACCCCTTCAGCTCCTTGGGTCTTTTCTCTAGCTCCTTCATTGGGGACCCTGTGCTCAGTCCAATAGTAGGCTGCGAGCATCCACCTCTGTATTTGTCAGGCACTGATAAAGTCTCTCAGGAGACAGCTAAAACAGGCTTCTGTCAGAGAGAACTTAATACCAATACTCCTCAAACTAGTCCACAAAATAGAAACAGAAGGTACTCTACCCAATTTATTCTATGAAGCCACAATTACTCTGATACCTACACCACACAAAGACCCAACAAAGAAAAAGAATTTCAGACCATTTTCCCTTATGAATATTGATGCAAAAATACTCAATAAAATTCTCACAAACCAAACCCAAGAGCACATCAAAACGATCATCCATCATGATCAAGTAGGCTTCATCCCAGGAATGCAGGGATGGTTCAATAACCCACTGTATAAACAAACTCAAAGAAAAACAAACTATATGATCATCTGATTAGTGCTGAGAAAGCATTTGACAAAATCCAACACCCCTTCATGATAAAAGTCTTGGAAAGATCAGGAATTCAAGATCCATATCTAAACAAAGTAAAAGCAATATACAGCAAACCAGTAACTAACCTCAAGCTAAATGGAGAGAAACTTGAAGCAATTCCACTAAAATCAGGGACTAGAAAAGGCTGCCCACTCTCTCCCTACCTATTCAATATAGTACTTGAAGTCCTAGCTAGAGCAATTAGACAACAAAAGGAGAAAAGGGATACAAATTGGAAAGGAAGATGTCAAAATAGCACTATTTAAAGATGATAGAGTATACTTAAGTGAATAAAAAATTTCCATTAGAGAACTGATAAACCTAATAAAAACTTCAGCAAAGTAGCTGGATATAAAATTAACTCAAACAAATCAGTGGCCTTCCTCTACACAAAGGATAAACAGGCTGAGAAAGAAATTAGGGAAACAACACCCTTCACAATAGTCACAAATAATATAAAATACCTTGGTGTGACTGTCTCTGCTTTTCAAATAGCTTGGGCCATCACATTCAACTCCACATAAGGGTTATTCATATGTTTGCTTTTAAAGTCTTTCTTTTTTCTTTCTTTTTTTTCTCTTTTTCTTCCTTTCACATGAGAATTTGTAGTTAGAAATTAAAACACATTTATGAATGTCATAATTTAAAACACATACGGAAAAGTGAAAATAATCCTCAAACTTGCCTTTATTACTCCAATGCTATATAAATCGATAGAAATTGAAATTAACTAGGAAAATCAGCATCTGTGATACATCCATATGTCCCTGGACATGGGGACAGTCCAACAACATGCAAGCACCCTTCCACAGCTCCTTATGCCCTTCTTCTCCAGCAGTGCTGTCATGGAGACCTTTTGTTCAATCCTGTTTCCTTGGGCGATGCATGAGCTCTCTGAGAGTGGGTTCTCTGGACTGTGGCACACTCATCTCCATGGCCTGCTGCCTTCCTTCCATCTGTTCACACTTGTACATGACAGGATCAAGGCTCAATGAACTCTTCCTTATGTTACTGAAGATGGCAGGGATATCCACATTTCCAATCTGAGAACATGATGACTTTCTTCCATTGCAGGTCATCCTGAAATTACATGCTTCCCAAAAACTGAAGGACACTGGTCCTGTACTGTAAATGTTGACCTAAAAAAATCACAGAAAATGTGGAAAGAGAGAAGCTGGTAGTAGTAGATCAGGCTATAATCCTAGCATATAGCTGAGACAGGAGGCTCGTCGTGTGTTTGAGGCCATTCCAGGAATACCTGGGGTCCAGAGTGAGACCAGAGAGAGAGAGAGAGAGAGAGAGAGAGAGAGAGAGAGAGAGAGACACTGAGTGCTCAATGAAAGCTAGATGAAACAATGTTAATCAAAGCCTAATGCAGTTAACATCAGTTCATTCTAGATATTATTCTGGGGAAAAAGAGGCAAATGTTCTAACTTTTTGTATTTTGGAAAAGTAGACCAATGGAAGTGTGACTCTCCCTGGCTGTTATACTTCAGGTCTTAAATGTTTTCTGTGTTTTAAGTATCATGTGGTGAAGGTTTGGTTTCAGCCTGTGGTCCTCTTCGGAGACAATAGGCCCTTCAGGAAGGATGTTGATGATGCTGGGTCATTAGGGATGTACCCTTAAAAGTATCTTGATGCTGCAATCTGTGCTCATCTTCTGGGCCATCATATGAGCAGCTTTTCTCCGTCCAACTGTCCCACCATGACCTCCCTCCTCAACACATACTCAGAAAGAATCAGGGCTAAGCAGTTGTGGATAGAACATCTGAAACCATGGATCTCTGTCGATTGTCCCCTTTGAAGTGGTTTACTCTCAGGTGTTGTATCATCCTTCCTTACTCCTTTGCAAGTCCTCCCAATTCATTCTGCTCCCTCCTCCTCCTCCTCCTCATTATTTTTTTTTTAACACATTCATTCTGGAAGTCTCAAAAAGTCTATAGATCACTTCTCAATAATATTCTTCAATGTACATGCAATATAACTCACAGAATTACCGAGGATATAAATTGTATCACAGATCTCACTTAAGAACTACTACTATTAATTGCAGGGTGAGTCTCATTGTCCACGTTCCAGTGATTATTTAATAAGGAAGAAAGTTCAAGAAAATCCTTGATAAGACCCAGAGCAGAAAGAAGAATGGAAGGTCATATTTGAGGCTGGAGGGAAGGGATGGCTCACATCATTTGGCTCTGAATTACCTGTAACTGCAGCTATGGAGATTGATGCTTCTATTCTACACACGTGTGCACACACACAAACTTAAAATAATGAATCTTTTAAGAAGTATATGTACTTATTAAGTATATGTATTAAATTTTATTAAATTTAAAACTGAATGTATCTTTCTAAAGTGACCTTGCTCAAGTTATTAGCAGAGTCCCAATTTTTGTATTAAAAAGAATTACTTCCAAATTGACTAATTCACACTAGACCTTCCTAAATTCTGAGGCTCTTTGGTCCTCTAGACCTCCACCCAGCTCCTCCTATGAGAGGCTTAAAGCCACTGGGATGTTGATGTCAGTTGTCAATTTTTAAATATTTAGGAATTTTACTCAGTGATAAACCATCCTTGGATTAAAATCAACCGTGGAATGGATATTTACACCACAGAAACAGGCAAATGTGCAACTTGCAGCTGTTTTTCTCTGCACATCTGGTTTACATTCTGTAATATTTAATTATGCCAAGTTGTCTCACAATCCTTTACTTTAGCTCAGGAATCCAGAATGGTTAAAACATAATCAACATGTCTGAATGTGCTGTTCTCAGGACAGAGAGCCAGTCTCAGATCCTGTCTACACCACTGATTATCTGTGACCTTGAACAAATCAATTCACTCTCCAGGGTCTGATCCTCCTCTGTGTCAACCAGGACTAGTAGCCATGCACATCTTGGATTTGAGTTCATGTTACATGAATGCCTATCACTTAACATAGGTCCTCATACTTACACAACTCCGGATGGCTATTTGCCAAGATTATCTTCCTGTTTCTCTCTCCCATTTCCTTCAATTGGGCATTGTATTTGATTGACATTGTCTATACTGACTCGAGGGAAGACATTTTCAAGAGATTGTAGACAGAAGGACAAAACACCACATGCAACCAACTTGGGATGCTAGAGAAGAGAAATTTGCTTTATACCTCTTGACCCTTTTGGACTGTGGAAATTTGAAGAGCTGATGTTGTTGTATAAATTCAACAAGGTAATTGTTGATGGACATATGTTCAGCATCATTTTTGGAGATTAAAGAAAAACCATATTAAATATTATAGATAGTCACCCTTCTATATCCACAAGTTCTGAATCTCAAACTCAATGAACCTTGGATCCAAAACACTCAGAAAATAATCCATCCATATTGAAACATACAGACATTTCCCCTTGTCCTTTGCAAAAACAATATGTGTAACAATTATTCACATAGAACTTACACTTCCTTAGCTATTATACACAATGCAGAGATGACTTAAAGAATTCAGAAGATGTGTGAAGAGAAGAGAAGGCTGTAGGGCCAGTTTATGTTTGGACAATATGGTAGAGCTGGAACGCTCACAGAGCAGGCCCCAGGTTTTGTCCCATCCTTTCAGTGTCTCTGCACTGAGCATTTCTGAAAATGAGTTTTCCACCAAAGCATGAGGGAAGAGAAGCTACTAAAGGTTATATACAAATTCCTTTCCTTCCATCCATCCTGGTCTAATGACCAAAGAGTAAACTGTGTGAATACTGTGGTACCCAAAGACAGTTCCTGAAAGGAAAAAACAGAGAACGCTATCTGTGTCATTATTATAGGCTGGGCATGATGGAGCCCTAATTTCTATAAACTGAGAGAAAGTAGATGTTCAATTTTGCACATCTCTGTTTCTGATAAAGCGACACATTGATTTCCTCTTATTAGAAGTGGTATCATTGCAGAACATCTAAGCAGTCAGCCTCCTCTTTCTGTGGGTTTCCCAATCTGCTCTCTCTCCCTGCCTTGCCTCCTTCTGTAGCCTCCTGGATCACCCAGTACAGCCTTAGACATTTACACAGCTTACCAATTACCCATCAAACTGGCATCAGATTTCATGACAGTTGTGGGCCAAGCTGTGGCCCAAAACACATCAATTTCATAGCCCCTGTGGAAGATGGTGTTCTAAATAAAATTCTAATAACAGCACTCCCAAAAGAACAGAAACGTGTACCATTTACTGTCTACAATACATGAGACACATGTGATAATCTTAATCTTCCCCTATCTTAAAAGCAATAGTCAATGATGCATCATAGGGATTTTTAAAATTTTACATATGAGAAACAAAAATCATAGGGCTGATAATGTGACTCATTGGCAGAGAGCTCCCCTAGCATGCATAAGGTTGTATGTTCAATCCTCTGTATAGCAAAAAGAAAGAAAAAGTATATGCTTAGATTATAAGGATGCTGTTTGTAACTATGAGTACCTTGTAGAATGATCACTACTTCAACAGAGCTTATTTAAGTTTTGTCATCTCTAATGACAATTATTCAAGGCTTTCCTTGAAGAGGAACTGTATATAAAGACCAAGTGCTGTATATAAAGGACCATTATTATTCCCACAAGGGAATTAGTTATTATTGTACTCCTCTAAACCACAACAACAACAACACAAAAATATGAAAGAGCCCTGTCTACACTTATCACTGGCCTGGTAAAATAAGCTGGTGAATGAAAAGCCAGATGTCATAAATCCAAACAGTACAATATAATGGCTACTTACCTAGCATCTGTGTCACAATGAGCCAGGTATTATAAGTAAGTTGGAGACAATAGCACCCTATTGTAGGTAACACCAAAACATACCACTGCTCTGTGTGTGAGAGACTTGAGCCATCTCCAGATTTGGGTATCTGCAGGGATTCCTATGTCCATTCCTCGTGGATTCCAGATGACAAAGTGGCCTCAGGGATTCCGGATGATAGCACAAGGCACTTTGCCGAGGACCCAGAGTTCTCTGCTATTATGAATCCCTGAAACTTAGGGCTTCATGCAGCTGAGGGTAGCTACTGTTATACTTGAGGAACTGGAAGGGTTTTTGTTAAGTTCATTGTAGAGTTTTCAAACATGGACTTTGTAAATGTCGTCATGTTGCAGGGTCAAAAGGCCAGACGCACTTGTGTCTCCTGTATCTTTTGTGATGACCCTGTCAAATATTTACTTTTATTTCTTGCATTTAATTGTTCTTACGTTTTTTTATTGTTGGCTTTAAAAGGAAAACCAAAATGTTATAGATTGGTGGTTTTGGGTTGTGTTGTTGTTGTTGTTGTTGTTTTTTCCTCCTCTTGACTGAAGAACATATCTACCAAATTTAAGTTGCTTTTTTAAAAAGTTTTTTGTTTGTTTGTTGTGGTTGTTGTTGTTTTTGAGACAGTATGTAGCTGTCTCCCTGTATAGCTTTTGTTGGCCTGGAGCTCAGTGTATGGACATGGCTGGCCTTCAATTCATTTAGATCTGCCTGCCTCTCTGCCTCCTGAATGCTGGGTTTAAACTTACATGACACCAGGCCTAGCATAAGGTTACTTTTTTTAAAGTGGACTAGCTGTAGGTTACCTGAGTCAAAGGTTGCTTGCCTCACTCTTGTGAAGCTGCTCAGCCACTGAGAGAGCTAAGACATCTATGGGTGTGGGTTTACGTGTGCGTGTACAGTGTACATACTTGTGCATGCATTCAACCATGGATATATTTCTTGTAGTCCCTTTGTGAACCGAGAGCATGCACAAACACACAGAACTCACCATTATGGAATCACACCTGTTCCTATGGGATATCCTGTTGCAGGATATTTGATCACACTGTGAACGCCTGACAGTGTGTTACTTACTGAAAATAACCATTTCTAGTTGTGGTATGGCTCAGTCTTAGCACACACATTCAATCCCTCAGGCTGAAGTATAGACATGCCTTTAGTACATACCTTTGGTCCGAAACAATGAAGGTAAAGTTAGTTTGTAGACGCGTAGCCATGTTTGAAAGTGATGTCTACTGAGTGGCAGACAAAGTGAGGAATCAGAGAAAGATTTGGCAGAATGGGATATATCCAATTCTCAAGAGAAGGGAGAGGAAAGAGAAGGTACTTACAGGGCCGTGTAGAAAAAAGGAAGAAGCAGTTTTTTACCAGGGGAGTGTTACAGAGAACAAGTTAGATACAGGTAAAGACAGAATGAGCCAGAGAACGAGAGGAGCCAGAAGTTTAGGACACATTGCTGGAGTTAGTTTGAAGCCAAGGAGGGAAATTCAGGAGAAGCCAAGAGAAGCCAGATTGAATCCATTAGTATTGGAGAGGAGTTTAGAGCCAGAACAGCTGAGTTTACCAGCCAGCTAGAGCATAGGATGAACAAGTATGGGTAAGTGTATTCAGCAGTAAGTCTCAGAGTCTGAAAGCATTCTAGGCTTAGATAAGACTGTATGGAGGCTAGAGGCTTCCAGGACTAGGCCTAGGTTAGCAGGAGAGGCAGTGAGCCTCAGAGACAACAGTTAATAAAGGAGAATAAAATTTACTTTAACAATGTTCCAAAGTTTAAGCACGCATGGTATTTTGAGCCCTTCCAACCCCAATAGCCATGTAAGACATCCTGGGAATACACGCTCATCACCAGGTCATGGAGTAAATTCAGACCTGGCAAATTAAATGGCAATTATCTTTTGGAAAGCCCTGTAACATTAAAGATAATCACCATATTTTGTGTAATATTTTTAGATCTTTAGGGGTACTAATTCATAAAGCACAGAGAACCAAATGAATAATTGCATAGCAAGGGGCTGTAAGGTAATTTGAAAATAATGGTATGTTCTGTGATCCTGTCATAAAAATGTGTCTAAACAGGACAGTTCCCTATAATTGTTTCTTTAAGCTGTGGACCATTTTCAGGCCATTCTTCTCCCTCCACTCTGTTGAACAGCTTTAACTTTCACACATGATATTATTTGGTAAAACATACTTGTCTTAGTTAGGTTTCTTTTGTTATGATGAAGATCATGACCAAAAGCAACTTAGGGACCAAGGGTGTATTTGGCTTACCAGTTACAGTCTATCATCAAGGAAAGCCAAGGCAGGAACCTGGCATCAGGAACTGAAGCAGAAACCGTAGAGGAACATCGCTTCTTGGCTTGCTTCTCCTGGCTTGTTCAGCCTGCTTTCTTATGCACCCCAGGACCTCCTGCCCAGGGGTGGCAACACCCATAACATACTGGGCTCTCCTACACCAACTATTAATCAGGAAAATGTCTACAAAGACTTACCCACAGGCTGATCTAGTGAGGCCATTTTTGTGATTCATATTCCCTCTTTCCAAATGACCCCAGCCAGTGTCAAGTTGAATAAAATCAATCAGTACAATGCTAAACCAGAAGCATGTAAGTCTAAAAACCTATGTGTGGTGCTATTTTGTGTACTATGTAAATGTTTCTAGCTTTTAGACATTGTTTAATAGATGCTGTGTCTTTGGAAAGATCCAGTGGTGTGGGACTTTTGTTTAGTGTAGAGCTCTTCCTAGCATCTTGATGTTCCTGGAAAATGTTTCCCAGATATTACTAAGTCCTTACTCCATTAATTCTGATGGCCAGTAGGTCTGTCTTCTTTCCTCTCTCTCTTGTTTCCCACGCTCTCTCTCTCTTCTTCTCTTAATCACAGGTAGTTGGAGATTGAATTCTAAGTGTATATATATGGCCTAAGAGTAGATTCCTGAACTAGGAGATAGTGAACCCTGAACAAATCATTTACTATTGAGTTCCAGGTGGAAATGAAAACATTGTGTGGGTAAGGACAGAACTAAAACAGTTCTTAATCTCTATTCCACTGTGGTGAAGAGATACCATGATCAAAGCAATGCTTATTAAAAACACATTTAATAGGGGCTTGCTTACAGTTTCAAAGGATTAGTCCATTACCACTATGGCAGGAAACTTGGAGCTGAGAGGCAGGCAGGCAAGCAAAGAGGGTCTGGTAAGGGCTTTTGAAACCTCAAAGTCAGCCAGGTGGTGGTGGCGCACGCCTTTAATCCCAGAACTCGGGAGGCAGAGGCAGGCAGATATCTGAGTTCGGGGCTAGCCTGGTCAACAAAGTGAGTTCCAGGACAGCCAGGGCTATACAGAGAAACTCTGTCTCGAAAACAAACAAAAAAACAAAAAGTTCCCTATTCTCAGATGACTCTAGCGTATTTCAATTTGACAGAAAGCTAACCAGACAGTTTCTAAAATGATCTCATCTCTGCTGCTACTTGCCCTGTCTCCATTGCTCCTGGATCCTGCCTTTCATTCCAATATCTCATTGTAATCATGCTCAGAAAATGGCTGAGAAGTGAAAAGCCAAAAACACACACGTATCCTCAGAAATATTCGTCTTCCTTTCATAACACGATATTTGGGTGACTGGTATCTCCTGTCTGCCTTTAGGATCCTTCCCTAAGGTACTGCTTATCCTAATCACTGTCCCAGGAGTGACCCAAAGAGTTCAAATTAGCAATAATTCGTTTTCAGCACCACTAGGGTGCCTAATACAGTTTTGATGGGGATGGGTGGAAGTGTGATTATACTTGCCAATGATACTTATGACTTTCGTTGCTTTTGTGAAATTGTCTATTCCCAAAGTGCCTCACCAAAGTGACTCAGGTGTGTTCCCTTTTCAGAGGGGGTGGTGCTGACAAATGCCAATCAAAGGACAGATTCAGAGTGACAATGGATTTTCTGTGCTTGGTTCTTTCCTGTCACTAATGCTTATGCCTCTGATAATTCAAAATGGGACCAGCCACTCTTCATTCACCCTGTCACTCAGCATAGCACTGGCTGTGTGACACGTAGTTAAATACTGTTACAGCCTCCAGAATTACTGTCTGCATTTAAAAGAACAGAAATAGCCTTCTTGTGTTAAGAAGCACATCAGAAGAAAAACAGTGGAGACAGGATAAAAATCATTAAGAGTTGAAGGTGACCCTTTGATAGTGAATTATAAGGTATATTGATTTAGCAGGAGAGCACATTTGTAAGAACTATAGTTCTAACTAGATTCATGAATGATTTCTGTATGCACATTAGATAGATGAACAAACCTTAAGATACAAGCATCTAGTTAGTAAACATCTCAGACTATGAAAGATAGGAGGGACAGGGTCTTGCAATCACAGGGGTTATTAATACCTTGGGAAATCAAGAAGGGTTTATTGAGAGATTGGAGTGGATACAGGACTGGAGAAATGGCTCAGTAAAGAGCTTTCCAGACAAGTGTAAGAAGGGGACTATAACCCCAGAGCCCATGTAAGGAAGGTGGACATGGTGATACACATTTGTTATCCCAGTGCTGGGGAGACTCACTGAGTCTCTGTGAGACTCACTGAGCCTCAGTGAGACTGAGGCTCACTGGCCAGTCAGCCATGCCTGCTTGGTGAGTTACAGGGTCATTAAGAGATGAATTATGTCTCAAAACATATGATGGATGGTTCTAAAGAAAAAACCAAGGTTGACCTCTGACCTCCATATCACCACACATTCGCACTAGCACACAAATGTATCCACACAAAAATCCACCTACACAGAGAGATAATTACATAAATAAACTATTTTAAAAGGTGGGTACAGCACACATAAAATATTCTTTTTGGTTTTTGTTTTGTTTGTTTATTTTGAGACAGGATCTCTCGGGATAGCCTTGGCTATTATGAAACTCACTACATAGACCAGCCTGGCCTCTAACTCACAAAGATCCTGTCTCTTCCTCCTGAATGTTAGCATTAAAGGTGTGTGCTGTCAGGCCTGGCTTAAATATTCTTTTGCAAAGTATAATTAACACGGACTCAATAGAAACTTAGGTTAGATTATTTATTAACCTTTCTTTTCTGGAAAAATTTTATGGCTGAAGAAAATTCAAATGTGAAAAATTGGAGATAGTGAGACAAATATGTCACCAGATGGAATTCTAAAGGAGACAGGAGATGAAGCCAAAGTCAAGGCCGAGAAGTTGACCTGGAGCTTTCCTCCCAGCCAGATGAGTAAGGTGACTCTCCTGTAGGAAGCAGCTTGTAGATTCTGTCTCTGCAACATGAGATCTGGTCAGAAAAGACAGAGGCTAACATTGTATCAGGTCCTTGTTTTTATGGCTATGACAAAATTCTGGACAGAAGGGAGGGTTTATTTTGGCTTTCAGTTGCAGGGACACAGTCCACCATTGCTGGAAGACATTGTAACAGGGGTGTGAAGCAGTGTGTCACATTGTGTCTACAGCTAGGAAAGAGAGAAAGATGAACACTGCTCCTCAGCTAGGCTCCTTCTCCTTTCCCATTTTACTCAATAGGATTCCCCAGCCCATGGGACAACATTCTCCATATTGAAGGTAGGTCTTCCCTTCCTCCGTTAATTTTCTCTGAAAATGTCCTCATGCCCAGCAGAGTGTCTCCTAGGTTGAGTTAACAGTGAAGATGAACCCTCATAACCATTCTTCTAGACACAGATACTACAGTGATTTTAATGGCAGTCAGAAGTTGAGTTGGCTTCTGTCAGTCAACACACACTTCTCTTTGCAAAGTACTATAATGTATAGGAAAATTATAAAGGATCTTGGGATTGGGATCAAATCATCAACTCACTGGCCAAGGTTCTTAGGCCAAACTAATTAGAATGATTAATTTTCTAAAAAAATAAGAAGGTTATAGTAACAACCTACCTCAGAGAATTACTATCAGAAATAAATGGGACAACTGCACATTCAATACACACTAGCTTTTAGTATAGTTTTATTTGTTCTTTGACATAATATCTTACATAACCCAGGATAGCCTCAAATCCCTATATAGTTGAAGGTGACCTTGAACTCCTGATCCTCCTGTCTCTATCTCCTAAGTGCTATGGTTGTAGGTTTGTACCACTATGCCCAGATCTAGATGTTGTTTTTATTGATTACAGTATTCTCATGGTAAACACAATTTTAAACATTTTTTAGGTGTTGTTCATAAGCATTCTTTGGTCTGTCTGTGGAGAGTCGGTATTTTAGCTTCCGGGTAAGACTTTAATTTGACCATCTTGAATTCTATACATGAGATTTTTTTTTTTGAATTCTATACATGAGGTCCTTTATTTCTCTGAGATCCCTTTGAGTTCTAAACTCAATGCACATCTACGACCCTCATAAAACTCTTCTGAGAACCACAGCCAATTTCACACCAATTCTATTTTCACATTTTCTTTAGTGAAAAACACTGGTTTGGTTCTGTTGAAGCAGCAGAATGAATTGAAGTTCTTTCTCTGCCAGTATCACTTGCAGTTGAGCCGGGCAGTGGTGCCGCACGCCTTTAATCCCAGCACTTGGGAGGCAGATTTCTGAGTTCAAGACCAACCTGGTCTACAGAGTGAGTTCCAGGACAGCCAGGGCTACACAGAGAAGCCCTGTTTCAAAAAAAACAAAAAAACAAAACAAAGAAAAACATAAAAAACAAAATAAAACAAAAAAGATGTGGTAAAATGAAAAGTCTGTAGGTGGGCTTTCAGGTAAGTTAATTTACAAAGCTATAGCCATCAAAATGGAAACCAGAGTCTAAGAATGATAGAGCATAAATCAAAATGCAAATGCTGTCTGTCTACCTGCTCCAGCCACCATCTCTAGAGGTCTCAAAATACTTGGAGAGGGTTTATGAGATGATTAAGTGGGAAAGGGTTCTTGAAATTAGGCCTGCTGACCCGAGTTCAATCCCCAGTATCCATGAAATGGAAGGAGAGAATAGATTGCCACAAATTGTCTTTCTTCCACATATATACTGGGGCATGAACATGTGTGTACAACACACACACACACACACACACATACACACACACACACACTAAATGTAAAAAAAAAAAAAAACCAACTAAAAAATAACTAAGAAACAAAGTATTTGGAGGGTGGCTGGCAGGCTGCCTCAGTCAGCAAAGTGCTGGCTATGCAAGCCTGACAATCTGTATTTGGACTGTCCACACCCATATAAAAAGTCAGGCATGATTACAGGCTCATGCCTGTAATCCCAACAATGTAGAAACACAAACAGGAGCTCCTGGGTATCCAACCTAGTTGAAATGGTAAACTCCAGATTCAGTGAGAAGCACTCTCTCAAAAAGAAGAAGGTGGACTGAAGTGGAAATTTCCCATTTCTTTGGAGACTCGGTTGTAATGTGATATTTTTCTGGAAACTCCTATGTGAGGATGTTTTGAGACAAATACTCCTGGAAAAAGAGCATATGATGTTTTGCTAGAGTGGACACTTGAGAGAACATGTAACATTTGGAAAGAGTGTACAACCCAGAAGACAGTAGACAATGCTGTGCCACTGGTTCACCTTGCCACTCTTTTCTGGCCTTTGTTGGGCTTTGCTGATGTTGGTCTTCACTGACAATTCTGTGGCATTGATTCACCTTGCCTTCTTTGCAAATCATCATTTGTCATGACTTCATAGAGAGAAACGCACCAAAGAATTCCTTGTGATATACAACAGCTTCTTCCCACTTCTGTGGACTCAGGCTGATTGGCAGAGCCTTGAGTTTTCTTCTGGATTGAACTGCTGTTGGTGATTTGTGAATGCTGTTCATGAGTAGATCAAGCTACTGCTGCTAATTCATATGGACTGAAGTGCTGATATCCTGATGATGAAGATTGGAATTGCCCAAAAGAACTATTTCTAAACAGGTCCACATCCCCCTTTGCCTTATTAACCTTTCCTTTTCACTGCCTCTGGTGGGTGGTGGTCTAGAAGGGAGGTTAAAGTGTTCAAAAGCCCTTATTAAAGTAGATTTTTGAAAAATCTAAGCCCACAGTGGGCCCCACCCCTTTGTCTTAGTTTCTCAACACCCAAGACACTCTCAAAATCTGCTAGCCACACAAGTCAGGGAATCAAGTAGGTAAAGTTTACTCCCCTTCCCATAATGAAATTCCAATTCCCAAGTACTATCTCCAGTACTGTAGCAGACCACCTGCAAGGGCCTATCTTCACCGTATGCCTTCATTCCATGGGAACTCCACAGATCCTCATGGCAGAACCAGCTTTCCTCCTTCCTGTGGATCTCTTCAGCCTCACCCCCCCCCCCTTGCCTTCTAGCCCATTCTCACACATTCATGTCAGCTTCTAATACCTAGAAGCAAGTTCTACCCAGGAGACTTGACAGGAACTCATGATTACTCCTGACCAGGCAACCCATTTCTACTACATGCTCCTAAGATGCAGAGAGGACAACAGAAATGCACCCAACAAACACAAGATGCAGAGACAACAACAGAAACAGGAGCTCCTGGGTATGCCTAAAGGCATGCCTATCAATGTATAAGAAATATACAGAACACCAAACAGATTGGGCCAAAAAAGAAACTTCCATGACTCATAATCAAAACACTAAACACACAGATCATCATTATTATCATCATCAACAAATGCTAAAAGCTGCAAAGGAAAAATACAAAGTACTACATATAAAGGCAGATCTATTAGAATAACACCTGAGTTCTCAATCAAAACTCTAAAATCAGGAAGGGCCTGGACAGATGTTCTACAAATTCTAAGAGACCATATGCAAACCTAGATTACTACACCCAGCAAAGCTTTCAATCACAATCTATGATAAAACCAAATGTAAGCAATAACTATCTAGAAGTACAGCCCTAAGGAAGGAAAAATTCAGTCTGAAGATGTTAATCATATCCAAGAAAACACAAAGAATAAATAATATCAGACCAAGAAATCAAAGGGGGTAGAGGACAACAACAAAATAACAGGAATCAACAAAGACTGCTCATTGGTATCTCTCAATATCCAAGGTCTTAATTTCCCATTATAAAGACATAGACTGACAAACTGTCAAAAACAGAATCCATCCTTCTACTGCATCCAATAAACACAACTTAATATCAAGGATAGACATCATCTCAGTGTAGAAGGATGGAAAAAGATATTTCAAACAAATGGACCTAAGATAGAAGCCTGTGAAACCATTTTAGTACCTAACAAAATAGACTTCAAACCAAAAATAATCAGAAAAGATAGGGAAAAACACTATATACTCCTTAATGGGGAAAAAAATCTATGAAGAGATCATAGTGGGTGCACTGAGTAAGAGTGGTCCCCACAGGCTCATATATTTGAATGCTTAGTATCAGGGAATGGCACTGCTTGAGAACGGTTGGGTGGTGTGGCCTTGTTGGAAGAAGGGTGTCACTGAGGGTGGGCTTTCAGGTTTCAAAAGGTCAAGCCAGGCTTGTAGAATTGAATGAAAAGGAACATACAACATACCAAAATGCATGGGACACAATCAAGGCTGTTCTACGGGGAAAGTTAATAGTACCAAGTGCCGACAATAAATAAAGAAGGAGAGCTCTCATGCTAGTAAGCTAGCATACCTGAAAGCTCTAGAGCAAAAAGAAGAAATTGCAAACAAAAGGAGTAGATGACAAAATCAATCAATAAAGTATAAACCAAAGCCAGTCAGTGGTGGCAAATGCCTTTAATCCCAGCACTTGGGAGGCAGAGCCAGGTGGATTTCTGAGTTCAAGGCCAGCCTGGTCTACAGAGTGAGTTCCAGGACAGCCAGGGCTATACAGAGAAATTCTGTCTCAAAAATCCAAAATAGATAGATAGATAGATTGATTGATAAGTAGGTATGTATGTAGGTAGGTAGGTAGATAGGCTAAAACAACAAAGAATAATCAATGAAATAAAGCGTTGGTTTTATGAGAAAATCAATAAGACTAACAAACCCTTATCCAAGTTCACTAAAAGGCAGAAGGAGAAGATCTAAATTAACAAAATTAGAGAAAAGGGGGGGGGGAACATAACAACAGATACCAAGAAAATCTAGAGAACATAAGGACACCCTTTAAAAACTTGACTACATCAAATTAGAAAATCTAAAATAAACGGATAATTTTGTTAATATATACCACTTACCAACGTTAACTACAGATCAGATGAACAACCTAAATAAACCTATTAATCCCAGTGAAATAGAATTGTTAATTAAAAGACTACCAAACAAAACAAAACAAATAATTCAGGGTCAGATGGCTTTAGTGCAGAATTCTACCAGATTTTCAAAGAATTAACCCTGATATTCCTCAAATTATTCCACAAAATAAAAACAGAAGGAACATTGCCCAAATATTTTTATGAGGCCATGTTTACCCTAATACCTGAACCATATAAACAGAGAGAATTACAGACCAATTTCCACTATGAACATAGATAAAAATTCTCAATAAAATATGTGCGAACTGAATCCAATAGCACATCAAACATCTACCATTATCAAGTAGACTCCACTCCAGATATCAGGGATGGTTTCAATATACATGAATCTATAAATATAATCTACCAAATAAACAGACTGCAACACAAAATCTCCACTATCATCTCATTAGATAGAGAAAAGGACTTTGTCAAAATCTAACATCCTTCATGATAACATCCTGGAGAAACTAGGGATACATGGGATATCCCTCAACAGCATAAAGACATAATCTACAGCAAGCCTACCGCCAACCTCAACCTAAATGGAGAGAAACTTAAGGCATTACACTAAAATTAGGAACAAGACAAGGCTATATCCATTCTCTTCCATACCTATTCAGCACAGTTCTTAAAGTCTTAGCTAGAACATTGAGATCACTGAATGAAATAAGGAAAATAAAAAATAGGAAAGGATAAATATCTTTATTAAAAGATGGTATGCCAGGCTGGAGAGATGGCTCAGTGGTTAAGAGCACTGACTGCTCATCCAGAGGTCTTGAGTTCAATTCCCAGCAACCACATGGTGGCTCACAATCATCTGTAATGAGATCTGATGCCCTCTTCTGGTATGTCTGAAGACAGGTACATTGTACGCATATTAATTAAATTAATTAAGAGGAGGAGGAGGAGGAAGAGGAGGAGCTGAAGGGAGAAAAGCTTGAGCAGAAAAGAGCAAAGACTGAATGAACTCTGTGACATGTGACAGGAGTCACTTTGCTGCTCTTTGCGTAGTAGACCATATGAAGGATACCTCACATCCTGTACAGCGTTGTACATCCTGTAACCTATAGTTAGGAAAACTGGGAGCAATGTTGGAAGAGTCTTCTCACAGTACCAATAAAGACGCTGGAGCTCAGGGGCCTCGTCCCACTCAAGCATCCAGTAGGTCCCAGAACTGGGCTCGCACTCACTGTGCCTGATCCCGGATTTCATTGATCACCTTCTCAATCTTCTTGGCCACAGATTTAAAAAAAAAATGTTGTTCTTTGATTTTTCAGATGGGGAAATTTTCAAATGACTGTGCTTTGCCTCTGAGTCTCCTGCTCACCATCACAGGGAGCTGGGGGGGGGGGGGTAGTGCACAAAAAGGCACTTAAAAGCTTCTGCAATGGTCACAGTGCTAAAACAAACACAGACTGATAAGGGTCCCAAGTTCCCCATTGGATCTTTGAGTGGGTCACTTCAGTGTGCCCTTGACGCCAGGATCCTGGTATGCATGGATTTTCTGGGACTCTTTCCACACAGCAAACAGTTAGTAAAATGTTCTTACTGCTCTAGCTTGGGACACTACTGGCATAAACATTTCCTTGGTATTTAATGACTCCAACTCCCTCCAACTGCTGCAGCTGCTGCAAGGCAGGCAGACGCAAGCAGAGATTAGATACAGGATATGCACCTGGCTGGCCATAAATGCTTCTTAGTTGTTGGTAAAGGTTAACAGGCCCAGTTCTCTTTTCTCCTCAGACCCAGAATGCGGGGACATGAAAGGGAGCTGTAATTATTTATAAACAATAAAAACTTCTGTGTGAAGCTTGCAATGAATGGATGGGGTTATCTGCCCACTTCAAGTGAAGTAGGCAGCTTTTGCTGTTTGTTGTGAATAGAAATGCCCCCACTTCCTCCTCCTCCTCCCTCTTCCTACATTTCCCCTTCCTTCCCCTCCTCCTGTCCCTCCTCCTTCAAGTGGTCCTGGACTATATGTGGTTAGACTCTGTTTTTGTTTCCATCAGAGTGACTGGGAAATCTGTGCTGGGTATGATTTTTTCTGCCCTGGGTTGATTCTCGCTGTGAGGATCTGAACAGGTCTTCCTTTGGTTCTTTCTGCTCCTAGCTGGCCTCTGTTCGTATCACTCTGGTTTCCCCGACCCAGCAACCATCCTGAAGTCAAAGAAGTATCACTCACCATGGTTGATGGGACAGAGCTGGTCGGGTTGCATTGAGTCCCTTCCTGAGTCTGCGACTCCTGACTGATTGGACTCTCCGTTTTGACCAGTGCAGCTGTCTACCATCTTCTAAACTTCAGTGTGGTCCTTTTGAGAATGCTTTCATTTTCTAAAGCTGCTCAAAGACTCCACCTTGGCAGATCGTGCAACCGTGCACTCTTACCCACACCCCTGCAAGCACCCCTACTAACACACTACACTCATGTGACCAGTACATACAAGCACAAGCCCTTCTTAAAATCTCTCTGATTCTGTAGAGTTCAGAGCACACCGGAACTTCAGATTGAAACCTGTCCTGTTGCTATCAGTTCTCTCTGTTTCTAGTAAGTTTTCCATCTCTCAAGTATGAGAGTCCACTATTTTACATGATAACATTTGTCTCTGAATTGGGAATACCGAAAGCTACCATGAAAACAGATGTTGTCTATCACTGTAGTGACGGCTACAGCAAAAAGAAGCACACACAGTGCACGCATTGGGCTATGGGGAAACAAAAGCACATAGAATTGTTCTATATTAGTTATTCTCCCTTGAAACTCAATATAAACTCCAGGGCTCCTAAAATTATACAAAGGAGTAACTTTCCAGAAGTTTAAAGCTCAATGAGACCATGGTTACTGTAGAAGGTATGTATGTATGTATGTATGTATGTATTTACTTGTTTGTTTGTTTGTTTTAAAGATTGAGTTTGCTAGGCAATGGTGGCATACACCTTTAATCCGAGGAGGCAGAGGCAGATGACTATTTGAGTTCACCTCCAGCCTGGTTTACAGTGTGAGTTCCTGGACAGTCAGGTATGCACAGAGAGATTTTGTCTCAGAAACAAAAGCAATCAAAAACGTAAAGATTGAGCTCATTTTTAATATGTGGGGGTGTTGGGGAGGGAATGTGAATGCTTGGCTCTCACTGGCCTGTCAGAAGGTCGAGAGGCACTCTGTCGTGTTGGAAACCAACCCCAGGTGTTCTGTATGAGCAACATGTGCTCTTAGCACTGCGCCACCTCCCCAGCCTCCCGTAGAAGGTCTTTAAAGGGGTGACATCTGTTCAATTCATCTTGTAAAACTGGTAGACTCATAAGTCCCTTGGAAGGAAAGAAGAGGAAGCTAGGAAGCTAGCTTTGGAGTTAAGCTTTGCTAGTATATCCAGCATATGGACACTTTGTTGTTATTAATTAATTAATTTATTAATTAATTTATTTATTAATTTATTTGTTTATTGGTTTTTTTGAGACAGGGTTTCTCTATATAGCCCTGGCTGTCCTGAAACTCACTTTGTAGACCAGGCTGGCCTCGAATTCAGAAATCCGCCTGCCTCTGCCTCCCGAGTGCTGGGATTAAAGGCGTGTGCCACCACACCCCGCTGTTATTAAATTTTATGTGTATAGATGTTTTGCCTGCATGTCTATCTATGCACCACACACAGGCATTCCTGATGCCCTCAGAGACCAGAAGAGAGCACAGGACCCCCTGGGACTAGAGTTACAGGTGCCCATGGCTTGACACCAGCACGTTGAGAACCAAACCTCAGTCCCCTGGAAGAGTAGCTAATATTCTTAACTGCTGAGCCATCTCTCCAGCCCCTGGACACTTTTATTTTATTATTATTTTTTAATGGAACATTGTAATTAGATAAAATGTCTAACCAGCTCAGTTTTCTTCCTTCTTACAGTGTGTAACACTTCGTCAGCATAATGACTGCATTAGCAGTCATGAGCCACTCTTGAAAAATCCCTATTTAGAAAAACCACATTAAGAGAAATACAGAGTGTATGATGAGCACCCTGATTTAATTTTTACACAGGATTAACATATTGAGCTATCATCGCTAATTCTAAAGCCCTGTTCTCTCTATTCAGACCTGTAAAATAATCCTCAGGTAATTGGATGTGCTTTATAAGATGCTTCTGGCTTCATTTCCTCTTTGATTTGGGCAAGCAATGGGTCCTAAATGATTCTCTGATTCACATTCTAAAACACAAAGCCTAATGCTGGAGGAAATTACAGGTTTTTTTTCCTTCTTTCTTTTTTCTCTCTTTCTCCCTAAAAAGTGGGGCACAGAGCACACTACATCTCCTTCTCCCTGTAACTCCCCACTTGTATTTCCTCCTCAGACTTTACTCTTCCCAGTGAAATTGTGTTAGCTTACATCCTGAAGAACAGTACTTCACTGGGGGAGGAGAAACAGAGGCACCAGCCTCCCATTTCGAGGACAATCTTGTCTAGATGGTGAGCACCAGAGCAGGCAAACATAAACTGCCTGCAAATAACTCCTCTGCAGCCCTAAGAATACTCCAGTTGCAGCCATTCTCAACCGATGGGTCCCGACCCCCACAGGGGTCGCAGATCAGATATCCTACATATCAGATCTTTACATTACAATTCATAACAGTAGCTAAATTACAGTTATGAAGTCACAACAAAATAATTTTATGGCTGGGGGTCACCAACGGGGTCACAGCATTAGGAAAGCTGAGAACCACTGCTCCCGGAAGGAAGTTGCTGGGTGCTGTTGAGAAACACATTCTTAAGCAGACTTTACTCCAGTTTACTCAGTGACTCTAAAGAGCCTGAGGGGAAGCTGATAACTTCTCCTAATGGAGCAGCCCAGGGAGACGGAGGAGGGAAAGGCCTGAGTGACTGACAGATCAGACTAGCAATACACACTTGACTACCAGTCTCCAAGGGCCTCACACATACACAGATCTCCACAACAGACAAAAATCAAGGCTTCTCCAAATCCTGTTTTGAACACCAGGTCATTCTTCATATAATGGAACACCACGCAGCTGAGCCCTCCCCTTTCTGGAGCCTGCCTCTCAGCAAAGGCTTCCTGGATTTGCATCCAGGTGCAGCGAGTGTGGTAGGAGCCCGTCATCCAAATGCAAATATTTTCTGCAAGACCGAAATTCTTTTGCTACTGGACTGTAGAGGCCAGCCTCTAGAAAAATTTGCATGTTGACTGGTAAAACAGGCCAAGCCTTGCTATAGAAATGAAGGGACAAAGAGATCATTGCGAAATCAAATCAAAGAACAAATGCAATGCAAATAGACTCTATTAACTGTCTACAGAGCTTTTCTTAAACAGGCAGAGAAGGGAATTTAGAGTGCAGGAAATGCATCCAACGAAAAAAGATACAAAAAGGAAATGAAGAAAGATTTTTTTTTAATGAATTACAACCAGCTTGATAATTACTGGTTCAGCTTGATCATGCACAGCCCAGTGGAAAACAGGCTCTAAGTCACCTCCTGGTGATCTGTGGCAGGAAATGACTCTGTTCCAAAATGGGAACTCTATGAAGATTGCAGCTTAAGATGCAGTGATAGAGTTGCAGCTTAGGTATATGGACTATGTAAGTGTGCTGCTACTTTTACGGAAACTTGACACATGCAGGAGTCATTTTGGAAGAGGGAACCTCAATTGAGAAGTTGTCCCCATCAGCCTGACCTGCGGAGCCTGTGGTCCATTTTCTTGATTGACAGAGGAGGTCCCAGGCTGTTGTGGGTGATGTCACCCCTAGGTTGATGGTCCTGCGTTCTTAAAAAAAAAAAAAAAAAAGCAGCCAATGCAAGCCATGGCCAGCAAGCCAGTAAGCAGCACTCCAACAGTGGCCTCAACATCACTTCCTGCCTCCAAGTTCCTGCCCTGCTTGAATTCCTGCCCTGATTCCCCTCAATGGTGGACTGCTACCTGAAAGTGTAAGACGAAATAAACCCTTTCCTCCTCAACTTGATTTTGGCCTTGGTGTTTTGTCACAGAAATAGAAAACCTAAATAAGACAGCAAGATAATATTTAGAAACAAAAAATTAAATCTCCAAACAAGTATTTTTAAATTACTTGCTCATATAACATATGAAAATATTTTCTAGGTTACTTAAAAAAACAACTGAGCATGGTGGTATGTGGTTTATTCCACTCTGTGGGAGGCTGAAAGAGGGAATTATGAATTCAAAGGGAATCTGTACTGCACAGCAAACAAAAACTTCTCTCAAAGAAACAGGAGAGAACGGAGAGAAGGAGGGAGAGGAGGAGGGAGGGAGGGAGGGAGGGAGGGAGGGAGGGAGGGAGGGAGGGAGGGAGGGAGAGGAGAAAAACAAGAGCTGGTGAGGTGGCTCAGGTAATAAATTGCTTGCAGCACAAACTTGGAGGCCTGAGTTCAGATCCCTAGCGCCCACATAAAAAAAATGGGCATGGTGGCCTTGATCCTCTCGCTGTAGAGACAAAGACTGTAGGACCCCAGCCTAAATAGGCAGTTCCAGATTCAGTGAGAGACCCTGCCTCAGAAAGTAAGGTGGAGGGGGATGGAAGAAGGCACCAGCATCAGCCTTTGGGCTACACACATGTAAACACACATACCCCACATACACATTCAAACACGGATATACTGACTGATACAGCACAGATACAAAGTAAGATGTTTAAATAGCCCTGTACTCACTCTGAGTGATTCATTCTGTGGGTCACTCCATTGACATTTAAGTAGAATAATATGTTTTGTACCATAATGAGGTTTAACAATATAGTTCTGTGGCTAAAAGAAGAGACCCAGAATAGCCCCAGGCAAGGTTCTTATAGGACTTTCCTCTGCTTCCTCATCAGTAAAAGAGATACAATTGCAGGATCTGTTTCCTAGAGTGAAATAAGTGAGGTAGGTCACGTGGGGTGCTCAGTCCGAACTGACACATTTTTACTGATCACATTTGCTCTATGACAATTACGGTTATATATATATGTGTGTGTGTGTATGTATGTGTGTGTATGTATGTGTGTGTATGTATGTGTGTGTGTGTATGCATATATATATCCACATGTATATGTATATATATGATATGAACTTATATGGGGACTGGGGGGAACCACAGGTACATTTTGAGTATCCCTGACTTCTTTTAAATTATGGGCAAAATTAAGGTAATTTGTTTAGATTTAGCATTTTTGTCAAATTCTCAAAGTGGAGAATGAGGTAAAGAAAAGCTTCAGACAGAGTGAGCTTAATTAGTGGACATGCAGGACAGAAAATTTCGCCTCAGCAGCCTCACAGTCTAACAGGGGCAATAAAAACATAAAAAGTTATTTTTAAAAAATGTGACATCAGTTATAAAAGAATGAGCCCAAGATGCAACGGGACACAAACAATAGCCACCGAAGGAGGGCAGTGTGCTTCACAAAGCTTCCTCGAGGAGTTTACTTCTCAGATGATCTGGACCATGAACAGGAGACAGAGGAGCAACAGTATCCCAGGTAAGAGGTAAGGTACAAAGCACCTTAAGTAACATTCCCCACACACACCCCTACAAGGCTTCAAGGAGAATCAGGAAAGGGGAGGTAGCGAGACAAATGTCAATCAGAGAATATGACATAGCTTTTGCTCTCATCATCTCACAACAGGTATGATTACCTGCATAGGACCCAAACTCTGAGCATGAATGGAGAACTCTCGAGCCCACCGGCCCCCTTACCAAGGAGCTGTTGGCAGTTGACAGCTGCTGGGAGGGAGACTCATTCTCCTTTAAGAGTGTGGCTACTGATAGGTTTCCCATGCTCCAGTGGGTGGCCCCATTTGTGCACATATAAGGAGAAAAAAATGGACATGGAAGGTCTTGAAGAAAAAAAAGAAGAGGAAGGAAAAGAAGAAGAAATAATGAATTTGGGAGGTGATGCGGTAGGTGGGATTTCGGTTAAGTTCAAGGTGGGAATGGGGGGGGGGTGAATATGGCTATATTTCATTGTATGCACATGTGGAATTCTCTATAAATAATTTAAAAGGGTACTCTAGGTGGAGTGAGGGTCACACGCAGAAGAGTGAGAGCACCCGGTCTGTCTAAATATGTTCAGTATGAGTGAAACACAGCTGTTGCCTTGTGGTTTGAGCACTGAAGGTTTATCACGACAACTCTTGACTTAACTAGCACAGTTCTGGAAAGGCATGGAAGCCTTTCCCTGACTCTTACAGACATGAGCTTATTAGGCATGGTATGGATATCACTCTAGGAACAGTATCACTTTTATCCGAGAAGGGAGAGAGCTGCAGAGAGGAAGAAGTCCCTACATCTGCTATAGACTGAATCACTCGGTTCTCAGGCAGTGGCCTTCAGGAGGTGGCGATAGGAACCTCAAGTCCTGCCCATCCCTCCCTTCCTCCTTCCTAGGAAGATATACTCTAAAGATAATTGGAAAAGAACTGAATCAGTGGGATAGGCCCCTGGTCCTCGATAGAAAGGACATACAGTTATATCTTCAAGAGTTTGCCTGAATGATAACAACCTATGAAGTTCAGGCACCGACATGATCCAACAAGAAAAATGAACTGACCAAGAAAGAGCAGCACAAAGATGCTCTAGTCGGTGTTGCTCAGAAGGGAATCTTCCTATGATACCAGAAATGTGCCAGTCTCTGTACTGTTTAGTGTGATGTCTTTCATGAGACATCTTTTCTCCCTTCCTTCTCTCCTTCCTTCTTCCTCCTTTGTGTGTATGGGGTGTGTGTGTGTGTGTGTGTGTGTGTGTGTGTGTATGTGTGTGTGATATGGAGGGGATCTAATCCAGAGTCTTATACAAGCTAGGCAAGCATTCTAACTCCAAACAGTCTCTCTGACTCTATGAATCCTTTCTTAACCATAAAGGATTTATAATTCCTGCCACTATAAGGACATGTATTTCTCAACCTAATGGAAGCCATGATCTATAAATACCAGCTACAGCCACTGATTCATGTGGTAGAATTTGGAAAATCTATTAGGAAGAGAAAAGGAGACAAGTGTGAAAGTTAACATGTCTATGAAAAACATGTTCCAAGTGGATTATACTGGGCTCAGCAGCCCAGCTGAAATGATCTTGCATGTCCTTCACACACGTAACATAAAGGGCATCTGTGGTCATTTCAGCAGTGGGGACTGCTTTTTACACTTTCTGAAACTAAAGCTAATCGATTCTGTACCTTCCTAATGGTCCACCCTGGGGAGTTATTATTTCTGATGGCAATTAATCAAAATTAAAGCAGACCATACAGGATGGAGCAAATTCTAGTACTCAGACTCAGTCGGGAACATCTGCACATTGAGATTAATCATGGCCCTGCTTTGGTCTGACGGGTATATCAATATCAGAGAGAAAAGAGAAGGAACATTTGCAAGGAGTTTCCAGCCTATGCCGAGAAGCAAAGGTTCCGAGTCTGTGTCTTGGTGGAACAAAACCACCTGACACAGCTACCCGAGGCTACCTATGACACTGAAAATAAAATTGTTTCCTTCCAAAAAGTGTAGGGTGTTGAGACAATCTGTGTTACAAAGCATGGAATGTCATTGTGGAAGCCCCAAAGCAGGTAGAACCTATATGAAAATGGCCTGAATAGTATCAAAAAGTATTGAGTCATAGTTGTCGTCTTCCTCTTCTTCCTCCTCCTCCTCCTTCTCCCCTTCCCCTTCCCCTTCCTTTTCCCTGTCCTCCTTTGAGATAGGGTTTCTCTGTGCAGTCCTGTCTGTCCAAAAACTTGCTCTGTAGACCAGGCTGGCTTCAAACTCATAGAGACATGCCTGCCTCCACTTCCTAAGTGCTAGGACTAAAGGCATATACCACCACTGCCTGGAAGGAGTTTATTTCTAAGCTATTCATAAATATAAAATTAAAATTTAATCTTAAGTTTTTCAAAACCTTTTTATTCTATGCTAAGTATGGTTTCATGAAACCCAACCACTCTCCTGTGGAAACAGACAGCTGGTATAGAACTGTAACGGGGTGGCTCTTAGATGATGCGTGGGAGCTGGAGCGATGGCCCAGTGACTCAGACCACTGGCTAGTTCTTTCATAATGGAGAGATTCAATTCCTAGCACCCACATGGTGGCTCACATTCACCTGTAACTACAGTTCCAGGGGACCTAACACTCTGACTTCTGAGAACACATGTATATACATGTGCAGAGCTATCCACAAACACATACATAATTTAAAATTCAAATAAGCATAACTGAAAAAAATGTAAATAAAAAAATGGTCCCTGGCGTATAATCAGACCTTTACAATCAACGGTTGGTTTTATTCTCTAGGCTCCAGTTACTCTCTTTGTTAGTTACTGTGGGGGCAGCTCCCATAGTTCAGTAGTGTTATGAAAAATGAGATATTATCAGTGTGCATTTTCTAACTAACATACATGATAGCAACAATAATGGTGATACTGACCGAATTCTTCATAGGGATTGATCTCTTTGTATCTGTTGCCTACATGGTAAAACATACCTGGCTTTAATAGCAATGCACTATACAACTGAAATTGCTAAGAGAAGCCAGTGAGCACAGCGGGTAACAGTGCTTGCTACCGAACCTGAGGCCCTGAGTTCAACCCCCTTAAATCCACACGGTAGAATAAATAACAAGTCCCCCAACAGCTACAGTGTACTCATATACCTAAAATCAACAAATAATTCTTTTTTAAAAATCTTTAAAAATAAATATTGAGTGGTGATCTCATTAGTACATATAGGTTCACCAGCCAGTGGTGGCCGAGGGTGTTGTCTCTGGCCTCCGAATACACCCTCTCACAGGTCATGTACCCTCTTCTAACACACAATTAAAAATAATATATAAATGCAGAACTAAAATCGCTTGGCCTTGGAGTATTCTGATCAATTAAGAATGGTTAGCATATAGGACAGTGCATTTAATAATTAACTTGACTTAATAATTTCACAATGGCCGGGCGTGGTGGCGCACGCCTTTAATCCCAGCACTCGGGAGGCAGAGGCAGGCGGATTTCTGAGTTCGAGGCCAGCCTGGTCTACAAAGTGAGTTCCAGGACAGCTAGAGATATACAGAGAAACCCTGTCTCGAAAAACAAAAACAAAACAAAAAAAAAATAATTTCACAATGTATACCTATACTGAAACATGTTGTGTACCATAAGTATACTTTTTTATGTCAATAGAAAAAAAATATAAGACTAAGGAGTCTTTTTAAATGGAAAACAAACCAGGCAGTGGTGGCACATGCCTTTAATCACAACACTTGGGAGGCAGAGGCAGGTGGATCACTGTGAGTTCAAAGCCAAACCTGGTCTATAGAGAGGAGTTTCAGAACAACCAGGGCTATCCAGAGAAACCCTGTCAAAAAAAAAAAGTAAAACAATAAGGTTGGAGATTGTGGACTGGAGAAGCATTCAGCGGTGAAGAGGGCTTCCTGCTTCTCCAGAGGATCCCAGTTCAATTCCCAGCTCCTACATCAGGTGCCTCCCAGCTGGTGGTAACTCCAGATACCAATAGTCTCTGTTGGCCTCCAAGAGCATCCACATACATGTGCTATACACTCAGGCAGGCACATGTGCATATACCTAAAAATAAATAAATATTTTTCAGGAAGAATTTTATAAGCTACACTGTTTTACAGACTTCTTTTTGTATCTTCAGGGGGAAAAAATTGCACATTGAAGTTTATCTGTGACTGGGTGTATGTGTGTGTACACATATGTATGACACATACGTGTGGAAGCCTCTGTTATCCAAAAAGGAGACATCAAATCCCCTGGGGCTGGAGTTACAACGTTGGTGCTGGGAACCAAACTCAAGTCCCCTGGAAGAACAGCAAGCATTCTTCCCAGTGAGCCATCTTTCTAGCCCCACATTAAAGTTTAAACAAAGTCAAATATGTCCCTCGGCCACCACTGAATGGTGAACTTATACGTACTAATGAGATCACTACTCAATATTTATTTTTAAAGATTTTCTTTAAAGAATTATTTATTTATTTTAGGTATATGAATACACTGCAACTGTCTTCAGGCACACCAGAAGAGGTGTCTGAAGGCATCAGATCTCTTTACAGATGGTTATGAGCCACCGTGTGGTTGCTGGAAATTGAACTTGGGACCTCTCAAAAAGCAGTCAGGGCTCTTAACCTCTGAGCCATCTCTCCAGCCCTAAAGATCTTTTAATTAGAGCAAGAGAGCAAACACTAGTTAAATTGCAAATGTGTTTCTACAGTGTTGGGTTGTTGTTGTTTAAAAACAGGTCAAAGTGAGTAAGACAGGAAGCATCAGTTAACCTTCATTTGTGTAACCAATATTTGTTGCGTTTCTATTTTGTACCCTATGTTGAGTTATAGGATGGAAATACAACTGAGAAAGGAAGAGAAGGGGGGGTGGGAAGGAGGTAGGGGAAGGAAGGAACGAAGAGCGTATAGGAGAAAGAAGAGGGAGGAAGAAAAAGGGAAGGAAGAAGAGGAAACAGATAAGAGAAGAAAAGGAGAAGGAAGGAAAAGAGAGGAGAAAGAGGAGGGAAGGGAAAGAGAGAGAAGGAAAGATAGGAGGGAAGGGGACAGACACTCTGTCCTGATCCTTCAGATGTAGAATTTGCTGTTCAGTGAGAAAGATATCTGAATGAACAGTCAACAGAGGTACAAGAGAGGAAGGTCAAAGGGGAAGAGGCAGCCTGTCCCTTGTATAAGCCTGGAGGACAGAAAGAGGGTGGAGCTC
This sequence comes from Mus caroli, assembly GCF_978045245.1. NCBI lineage: Eukaryota > Metazoa > Chordata > Mammalia > Rodentia > Muridae > Mus > Mus caroli. The sequence goes on from NW_028227270.1 coordinate 92,143,300, forward strand.
TCACGGGGGGGGGGGGGGGGGGTGCGGGGGGGGGGGAGGTCAGGAGGGAAGGGCAGGGGGGTGCTTCACAAGTAAACTGAGACCTGAAAGCTTAGGGGGTGGTGACATGATCACATTTGCATATTCAAATGACTGCTGGAGGAGGAGCACTGAAAGGAGGCAGGCAGACAGGAGGAGTTAGAGTGAGACAGGCCAAGGATGATGACAACCAACCAATGGGATATGGGCAGGGGAGAGGGGCTGAGACAGAGGTGGAGAATTCATAGAAGTTGGTAATTGGCTGGAAGAAAGGGAGGGAAAAGGAGACTACTGTCTGTCTCACTTCGATTCTCCAAGACAGAAAGGCCGAGACAAGAATTCAAGTCCAAATAGATCATTTGAGAAGAATGGGGAATATTGGAATGCTGGTAGGAGCGTGCAGATGTGGCATCAGAAAGAAAGGCAGCAAACAGGGTGTGTCATCAAGCTCTGTAGACTGAGAATGTCTGCACGATGTCCCATGAAGAAATCCTGCACATGGGGGGAAAAAAAGCCTCAGCACTGCCTCAGCCACAAGACTGGGACTAGAAACAACACCGCACGGTCCCGTAAGTCACTGGCTGATACTAGCTTTCAGTATTACAAATGCTAGCTTTCAGTATTCAATATTTCCAGTTTGCCCTCTTGCTTACTAAAAGGTCCTCATGGCAAAAAAAAGGGGGGGGGGATGAGACAGATGACAGACAGATAAAACAGATTCTTGATAGTTCACAGATAATAGATGATATACAATAGGCAGATAGATGATAGATGGAAAATTGATAGTTGATTAACAGAATTGGATCTATTCAAGTTTTCCCTCACGATAACAACTCATCTGAGATCATTAACTCATAAAGAGAAAACATTGGAATGGCTCAGTTGATAGAGAACTTGCCTAGCAAGCACGAAGCTCTGTGCTCTATCCCCAGCACTGCATAATCTGGCCATGGTGTGGCTCGTCTATAATCCCTGCACTTGGAAGATAAAAGCAGGAAGATCAGAACTTTAGGCTGATCTTCCTATAGCAAATAAATTCCTTAGCTACCCAGAGCTCTATCAGAGACAAGGGCTAGGAGCAAGAAAGAGGAGGGGAGAGGGATAGAGAGTAAGGAATATTTTGTCTGTCGATTTTAGGATCTCATTCTCTATCAGCCCATTGGTTTGTGCCCATAGCAAAACATATACGGTACTAGAATCAAATGACAACGTAACCCACTGACATCAATAGTCAGAAAGCAAACATGGAAAGGAGCAGAGACTGGACAGGATCTCTAGTGGCCTTCCAACTAGTCCCCACCTCTCAAAGCTTCCACACTTCCCAATAACATCGCTTTACGGCAGCATTACAGAAATACTGCAGAAATCCACTCTAGCACAAGTGACAACTCACGACAGCTGGAATTCTGGAACTTTCTGCATGACTTGCAGGCAGTTCAACAAATTGAAGACTCTCTTTCAGGTGGCTTGACTGGCTAGTCTGAGTCTCTGCAGAGTCCTTACGAGTTATACAGCCACAGGAAGGACAGACCTTGTGCATCTGGTCAGTTTTAGGAGCTTCCTGTGACTTATGAATTGTTTACTTCCTGAGTCCTCATGAATCTTCCTTTAGAACTTCCTGAGTGTTAGGAAGCTTTTCTCCAGGATGGAACTCTTCAAGTCAGAGAAAATTGTTACTCAACAGTTTCCATCTCCAGTGCCCCATACTTGGAAACTGAGTCTAATTACAGTAAGATAAGCTCGTTTAAGTACATTCTAACCCAATAAAACTGAGGCTTTTATAAAAGGAAGGCACAGATAAAACAGAGGATCCCATGTGCCAATCAAGGCAGAGATGAAAGTGGTACATCTCCCATGCAGGCTCACTAGCATCATCAGGTTAGAGAAGAGGATACAAGCAAGGAACCTTAACCCATGACATCTTTATTTTAGACTTCTAACATCTAGACTTGCAAAAGCATGGATGTCTACTGTTAAAGCCATCCTGTTTGAGCATTTTGTTAGGCAGTCCTAAGATTAATATACTCTCTGTTGTTACACATGACTTGGCCTGCATTGTAAGTACATGTCATGGGACTCAGAGTCACGGGACAGCAGCAAAGCACTGCAGTCAACTCTGGGGCAATTTATGATCTCTAAATGCTGACCTAAGTTGATTCCTGGGACCCACAATATAGGAGAATGGTGACTGCAGTGATTGTCCTCTGACTTCCACAGGCACATATCATGGTAGGCGTGCATACAAAAATATGAAATAACTCAAATCATTACAGGTGACTACCTGCTGTTTACTGTTCTCTTTCAGATCGAAGTCATGCCCAGTCAATGTACTTTGCTGCTGTTGACATATTATGATTTAATGTCCCATCTCCACAATCCATTTGTGTGCCAATGAACAAGGCATATCTGCATGAACCCTTCCAATGGATAAGGCATATCTACATGAGCCCTTCCCTACACAACGAATAGAAAATGATGTATTGTTAGCACATGAACCAACATGGGCAATGTCAGGGCATCTTCCTTAGCCAAAGGAAGATACTTTTTTTTTACTTTTCACAAACTACTGAAGACTTAAATGAACCAGCAGTTTCGAGGAGTCAAGGGGGCAAGTGCGACTGCCCTCAAAGGCTGGAAAAGTCATGAAAATAAGGAGGTGGCTAGATTGTATTCTCATTAAGAGTACAATCTTTGCTTACACATTAAGCATGCAGCTTCACTTCCACCCAGGAATATGTGGTGTTCCCCTTTTCTCAAAACACGGAGCCCTGTTGTGCTGGTCTTCATAGGACATGACTGTACACACGTGTCTCTGGGTATATTTTTATTCTGAAACAGGCAACAGGGCAAGCACCTAGATCACAAGCACTCAGCGGAGGGAGGAAGACATAAGATCCCATTTCAGAGTGGCAGACTGCCTTGATGCAGTTGATCCAGGCCAACCTGGAATGTGAACTCAAAGTTACTAAGCATTCCATTTTGCAAAAAGAGTCTCTTATGCAAAGTTCCCAGATCTTTAAATGTTGCAAACTATCCAGACAGGGTGAGTCATATTTGGAAGCCCAGCACTGAGAAAGCTGAGGCAGTAGGATTGTTTCAAGTTGGAGACCAGCCTCAGCTACACAGCATTATCCTGTCTCGAGGATGATGATGATGGTGATGGTGGTGCCTGCTTTTCTTTATCTTTCTTCTTTCACTTTTTTTTCTTTTTAAAATTAGGACAGGGTCTCACTAAGTTGCTAAAGTTGGCCTTGAACTCAGTGATTCTCCTGAATCATCTTCTCAAGTGGATTAGAAATATGTGCCACCACATATTCTGGTTCACAGCCAGAATGGTGATTCCAAACAAAACATCTGTGGGCAGATAGAGTTTATAACCTTTGCCTAAGCACTGCTTTAAAAATTGTAGCAACTATGCACAAATATCAACAATGGCATTTTCAGATCATTGAGGCAATTCAGCAGGTAAAGAAAGGTGCGTGCTGCAGAGCCTGGTGACCTTGCATCCCAGCCCTGGGACTCGAGTGAAGACCCAAGCAGAGAACCACAGGGTTCAACTCAGTGTTGTTCTCAGGCTTTCATAGGTGCATGCACAGAAATGGTAGCAGTGGTGATGGTGATGATGATAGTGGTAGTGGTAATGATAATAATAACATATTAAAACTAAATTAAAATACTTCTTAATTTATCATCTGCTATCGTCTATGTAAGGATGCCCCATCAAAATTCTTATTCTGCACCCTAATCACCAGTGAGGTAGTCTAGAAGTTGTAACCTTTGGAGATCATGAGATCAGGAAAGTGAGATAGCAGAGCATTCCTTTGGTGGTGGTGGTGGTGGTAGGGGGTTCAAGACAGGCTTTCTCTGTGTAGCCCTGGTTGTCCTGGCATTCACTCTGTAGACCAGGCTGGCCTCACAGAGATCCTGCCTCTGCCTCCCCAGTGCTGAAATTGAAGGTGAGCACCACCACTGCCCAGTTCATTCCTTTTATTCTTTAATTGGAAAAACCTTTTTTTTTTTTCAAATGTTATATTTTGATCACGTTTTCCTCCTTCCCTAATTACCCTCAGATCCTCTCTACCTCCAGATCTACAACTTTAGGTTCATTTTCTTTCTTTCAATTAATAATAGTAATAAGGAAGAGGAAAAAGAGAAGGAGGAGGGGGAGGAGGAAGGGGAAGAGGAGGAAGAGGAGGAGGGAGAAGTGGTGGAGAAGTAAACAATAACAGTAACAAAACAAGAAATAAGCTAACAAATAAATTCATAAACACACAAAGGAAAATCAAAACAAGCCAAAAACCAATAAAATAACCCTGTCTCGAAAAACCAAAAAAAAAAAATCTTTAAAAAGCCAAATATAAAGCAAAACTAAAGAAAAGGTCCAAAGAATACTGCTGAGTTTGTTTGCATTGGCCAACGATTCCTGGGCCTGGGTCCTGCCCTCAAGTATGGTTGATATGCCAGTGAGACTCCATAGGAGAAAAACTGATTTTGTTCCCTTTGCCAGTGGGCATCAGTTGTAGATGATCTTGGTTAGAGGTGGCACCCCACGCACACACCCCACTTCCAGAGTGCTAGAGCCCTGTCTGGCTTGAACCTGTGCAGATCTTACTACGCTGCCACAGTCTTATGTGGGTCAGTCCTGTAGTCTGGCTCTCAGTCTCCCTGCCTCCTCTTCTACATAGATCCCTGAGTCTCCAGGGGAGGAGTTTGATGAAGAAATTCAGTTTAAGACTATTGATCTTTGGAACCATCCATCATACAGAGATAAACGAAAAAGGTAGGAACCTGATCTTCAACAGACACTGAATCTGCTATTACAAAAGTGAGAAACACATTTCCATTGGTTTTGTTGCTTGTTTCGTTGGCTTGGGGTGAGTGAGTTTGCGTGTGAATATGTGTTTGTTTGGGGGTGAGTGTGAACATGTATTCATGTACGTTGAAGTCAAGGACCAACACAGTGGGGCACTCTCCTCCTTGTTGTTGTTTTGGTTTGGGTTGGGTTTTGGTTTTAGTTTTGAGTCTGGGTCTCCCACTGGTCTGCAGCTCAACAAGTAGACTAAGTAGCCTAGTCAAGTGCTCCACAGATCTGCCTGTCTCCAGCTCTGAGATCACAAGCACACACGGCTATGCCTGGCTTTGTTTTATATATATACATGGTCTGGGAATGCTTGTGTGGCAAGCGCTGGACCAACTCAGCCATCATCCCAACCCCACATTTACATCATTTATAAACCACTCAGTCTATGTATTCATCACAGCAGGCTGAGCAGAGGAAGTCCCACTGTGACTACTTTCAGTGTGCAATGTGCTGTCCTTTAACAACACAGTATTAGGCAATCTCCACCACCATCAGATACCAGAATCTTTCCATCATTCTCAGGAAAGCTTGTAGTATAGTAATTTATAGTTTATTCTCATTATCAATTTGTGTGTGTGTGTGTGTGTGTGTGTGTGTGTGTGTAAAAAGGTCCCACTACATAATCCTGGCTAGCCTAGAACTCACTCTTTAGACCAGGCTGGCCTCAAACTCACAGATATCCACCTGCCTCAGCATCCCAAGTACTGGAATTTGTATACAACTTAAAAATGAAAAGACAGCTTTACAGTGAAAATATTTCCCCTAACGATATTTATTATTGAAAAGGCAAAACCTTTCAGACCTCAGTGTTAGGCAATCTGAGACACTTCTTCCAAAAGTCATGCAGGGTCTGTCTGCCTCCTCTGCCAGAAATCCCTTTCCTGTCAGCTCTCAGCTCAGCTCACTACATCCACCACCCACTCAGTTCTGGTACTTTTAGATGTGAAGACTTTTCTCTCTTGAAAGCGCCTTCTCCTTTGACATCCACATCACCCAACTGGGTCACACTTTCCTCTTCCTGTTGCTGTCAGCAGTTGCCACCTCTCACCTGTCAGTTGTGTGCCTGAGATTTCAGCACCTGGATGACAGTCTTCCAGTCTCCCTCAAGTGCTGTCATTTGGGGCAGCTTTCGCACACCTGCAGTGGCCCATCATGAACAGATAGGAAGATGTTAGTTTGTTGAACTCTGGACCCCAGCAGTCTAAAAAAACTGAAAAATGCTCAAAGCTGTGTGACTCCCGCTCCAACTCTTCCACCATCTTGCACCTCCTTAGGACCTCTGGGGCACAACCCCGCACTTTCTCATGCCCCTCTGTTGCTTTAGGCACTAAGTAGAAGTCCCTCTGTACAAACCCTGTGCAAACACCATAGTAATCATCTTGTTCTTTCCCCACTGGCAAACATACCAAACTCCAACCCTAGATGAACCCAACCATCTGGCCTCCCAGTGCCCTAGCTCCAGCAGGAGAAAACACACAGCTGAACTGATTGGTATCATTGAAAAGTCAACATCCCCCGACCCACCGTTGCTTGGCAACCTAATGATGCATCTCCAGTGAACTCGGTTGATCTGTTTCCCGAATGATTACTTGGAACATTCCCACTCATAGCAAGTCTTCCTTTTCTTATCTGCCCAAAGGAGTCCATCACTGAGTTCTATACAGTTAACTACCCACTTCTCCCCTCTGCTACTCTCATGTTTCTAGGCTGGCTGGCCTGGCAGTCTCCTAAGAATTCCCCTACCCTATTACTGCCCTCTCTTTGAAGTCTCAGCACAGAGGCTAGAGCAACTTTCTAAATATATTACATTTTCATCTCTTTATTTTGTGTGTATGTGTTGATGTGTGTGATTACATACGGGTGTGGACATACTCGTCCATGCAAGGCACTCGGGTGGTCAGAGGACAACTTTTAGGAGTCAGTTCTCTCCTTCCACCACAGAGGCTCTGGGTCCTGACATCAGGCTGTAGGGCACCTTTGCTCACCAAGCACCACACTGGAACCTGGAATGGTATTTTAAAAGCAGCAAATAGGTTGTATCATTCATTTGTTTTAAAATAAAGTCATGACTACCCCTTCCTCAGATGTCTTAAGAAACCAAATACCTCCTGCCCATCAGCTTGGGCTCTGGGTACCATTCCATTTTGATTCATGTCTCCATCTCATTGTGTTCTAGCATGAGGACCTTCACATGCCAATCTTTCCTTTCTTCAGCCTGGGCTCATTTTTCTTCCTAGGCTTGGTTTGTTCTCCGGCCCCTCCACATTCTCTACAAATTGTCACCTAGATAACTTCCATTTATTTTTTTGGTCTCACAGTTACTAGTTCAGTCTTGGAGAAGTCTGCATTGACAAACCCCATCTTTAAATTCATGAGTATTTTGGACTGATTGTTGGTATCTCTGTCTGGTTTTGTTTTGTTTTGTTTTGTTTTGTTTTCCCAAGACAACTTACACGGAGCACTTTAAACCAGTCACTGAGGCCAAGCATGGCAGCACATGCCTGCACACTCAGCACTTGGGAGGCAGGAAGATCAAGAGTTCAAGGTCATTCTCTGACACTGAATTTGAGATCAGCCTGTACTGATCCTTTGAGAAAGAACAAATAACACTTACTCTATAATTGGGCTGAAGAGATCTCACCACTGCCACATATACCATAATAACTCTATTTTCTTATTTTAATTAAATACAGGGTAATACCCTTGCTAAGGTTTTTAAAGAGAAAGAAGATGATCTACCTATATTTTGTAAATGGCATGTATTGGAACACAACTATGGCCATTCATTTATATGTGTAGTATATGGCTAATTTTACACAACAGTGGTCCAGTTAAGAGATTTTCATGAAAGTATGGCTTGCAAACATTAAGACTGATGACAAGAACATATGCAGGAAATGTTTGCTGGTTCCTGCTCTGCAGTATTGAAATAGGAGTCTCTTAGGGCCTTGACATGGCATGAGTGTACCGTCAAAGCTTGGCCCACACTGTGACACTGGCAATGGATGGAGGGATTGTTAGAGGTAACACTTTGTTGGAAGTAATGTGGTCACTGGGTTCATATAACCCTCCTGGTTAGATCGGGTGAGAGAAAACAATGTTAACAAAGAACAGTGTTGACCTACAGTACTTTGGCTTCCTATCTCACCATGGGACTGCTTTAGCATTATCTCCCTCACTGTGAGGTTTCCACCAGAGGCTGAAAAGAGACCTCTTTGTTTTATGATTTACCCAGCTCCAGATGTTTTGTTACAGCAACAGAAGGTGAACTGATAACAATACTTTTAAAAATATCTTCGTCATTCTCTGATTCATTTTATCTTTTTGTTGAGGTACATATATGCTAAGGACATAAATAGTCCTAGCAGCTAGGATACAGTGCAACCTAGGTATCCGTTCCCCATGACTGGATAAGGACAATGTGTACACAGATACAGTGAAGTAGTGTCCAGCCTTGAAAAAGAAGGGGATCATGTCACTTGATGACCTAGATGGACCCGGAGGACATCATGTCAAGTGAAATAAGCCAGTCATAGAAATCACATGATCTCACATGTGGACTCTGAATAAAGGTAGCTTGTAGATGTTGAGAGCTGAACAGTGGTTAGCAGGACAGGAAGGAAGGTGTAGGAAGGGTGAGATGTTGCTCAAAAGTACAAAGTCTCCGGAGGGATAAACTGTAGTGATCTACTGTACAGAATAGTGTCTCTAATCATTTGTATATTAAGGCTATATCTCCAGTTTAGTAAACAACTTGTAAACCCTCAATAAATAAATAAATAAATAAATAGTCCTGATGTTTAGTATATCACTTGATAAATTTTTATAGATGTATACAACATACTAGCATTCCTCTGGTAAATATATTTAATATTTCAAATATTCTACTACACTCTCCTATAACCTGTCTTAGTCAACTTTCAGGAGCAGAAGAATTATCTACATACCCTCTGTCACTAACATACTATGCAATCAAGACTTTTCTTCTTGCTGTAACAAATATCTAACAAAAGAAAGGTGTCATTCTGTCTCATGAGTTAAGAGAACAGACTGGTAGAACTCTGCACTAAAACCATCTGGCCCTGGGCGGTTGCGGTGGCAGCAGCTGCTTCTCCCCTCCTCCTCCTCCTCCTCCTCCTCCTCCTTCTTCCTCTTCCTCCTCCCCTTTCTTCTTCCTCTTCCTCCCTCCTCCCTTCTTCCTCCTCTTCCTTCATTACCTCCCTCCTCTCCTCCTCCACTTCCTCTTTTTCTTCTGTTGAGAGACTTTTAATTACTTCTATTTCACTTGGGGTTATAGGTCGGTTTTAATTGCTTATCTGATCTTGGTTTAACTTTGGTAAGTGATATATCAAGGCAATTATCCATTTCTTTTAGAGTTTCCAAGTTGGTGGCATACAGATTTTTAAAGTATGTTCCTGTGATTCTCTGCATTTTCTCAGGGTCTGTTATGTGACCTCTTTCGTTTCTGATTTTGTTAATTTGGGTACTCTCTCTCTGCCTTTTAGTTAGTTTGGATAAAGGCTGTCAATCTTACTGATTCTTTCAAAGACTCAACCCATTGATTCTTTTTTTACTTTTGTTGATTTGTATTTTATTGATTTCATCCCTGAGTTTGAATACTTCTTACCATTTACTCCTTTTGGGTGTGATTTCTTCTTTTTTTTTTTCTTTCCCAGTGTTTTTAGGTATACTGTCAAGTTATTAGTATGAGGTCATTCTAATGTTTTTATCACTTAGTCACTTAGTACTATGAAATTGCCTGTTAGCAGAGTCTTTATTGTATCCCATATATTTGAGCATGTTATGTATTAATTTTCATTAAATTCTAGAAAGTCTTTCATTTCTTTCTTAATTTCTGTCTTGACATGTCTCATTCAGTAGTGAGTTGTTCAGTTTCCATGAGTTTGTAAGCTTTCTGCTGTTGATGATATCCAGCTTTCATTCCTGACTGTCAGAACCAAATTGTAGGACCCAGGGTATTACTTCAATTTTCTTGTATCTGTTAAAACTTGCTTTATGTCCAGGATAAGGTCAGTTTTGGAGAAAGTTCCATGAGGTGCTAAGAAGAAGGTATATTTTGTATTTGGGTGAAATATTCTATAAATATGTTATGTCCATATGGTTTATAACATCACTTAGCTCCAGAATTTCTGTTTAGTTTTTGTCTGGAAGACCTGTCTATTGGCAAGAGTAGGGTATTGAAGTCTCCAGTGTTTCTTGGGTTCCCTTATGTTTGATGTTAAGAAATGCGATGACCTCGTGGTGGATCTTTCTTTTGATGAGTATATAGTGTCTGCTTGCCCCCCGCCCCCATCCTGACCAGTTTTGGTTTAAGGTCTATTTTGTCAGATACTAAAATGGCTTCCTTGTAGGATTCATTTACTTGAAATAGCTTTTTCTATCCTTATACCCAGAGGTGATATCTATTCTTGATGTTAAGGTGTGTTTCTTAGATACAGCCAGCAGGATGGATCCTGCTTTTTAATACAATATATCATCTGTGTCTTTTATTGAGAATTTAGACCATTGATGTTGAAAGATATCAATGTGCAATATTTGTTGATTTCTGTTATTTTGTTGTGTATGAGGAGTAGGGAATGTTTGCCCTCTTTTGATTTGTTCCTTGTGTGTGGATAACCACTTTATATTAGAGTTTTCCTTCTAGAACCTTCTGTAGGGCTGGACTTGGGAGATATATTGCTTAACTTGGTTTTATCATAGAATGTCTTATTTTCTCCATCTATTGTGAGTGAAAGTTTTGCTGGGTACGGTAGTCTAGACTGTCATCTTTAGTCTCTTAGAGTTTGTAGAACACCCATCCAAGCCCTTCTGGCTTTTAAAGTCTCCATTAAGAAGTCACCTAACATTAGAAGGTGTTACTCTACTAGGTCTGCTTTTATGTTACTTGGTCTTTTTTTCTTTGTAGCTTTTAATATCCTTTCTTTGTTCTGTTCAGTTATTTTATTATTATGTGCCAATCGACCTTTCTTTTCTGTTCCCGTCTATTTTGGGGATCTTCTTGCTTCCTGTACCTTTATAGGTACCTCCATCGTTAGGTTAGGGAAATTTTCCATTTTAATTTTACTGAAAATATTTTCTGTGCCTTTGTCCTGGGTTTCCTCTCCTTTTTTAAATTGCTATTATTCTTAGATTTGATCTTTTCAGTGTCTAAGATTTCCTGAGTGTTTTATGCCCAGATTCTTTTAGATTAATATTTTTTTGACCAAGGTATTCGTGTCTTCTACCATGCCTTCAGTGCCTGAGGTTCTCTCTCCATCTCTTGTATTCTGTCAGTAATGTTTGTCTCTAAGGTTCCAGTTGGAGTTGCTAGATTTTCATTTCCAGTTTTACCTCAGCTGATGTTTTCTTTCTTTATTTCTACTTTCAAGTCGTGAACTGTTCTTTTGTTTGTTTGTTTGTTTGTTTTGTTTTGTTTTTCATTTTCTTCCCATGTTGTTTTCAGAAGTTTATTTAAGGAATTTATTCATTTCCTCCTTAAGGACTGTCTTAGTCAGGGTTTCTATTCCTGCACAAACGTCATGACCAAGAAACAAGTTGGGGAGAAAAGGGTTTATTTGGCTTACACTTCCATACTGCTGTTCATCACCAAGGAAGTCAGGACTGGAACTCAAGCAGGTCAGGAAGCAGGAGCTGATGCAGAAGCCATGGAGGGATGTTCTTTACTGGCTGGCTTCTCCTGGCTTGCTCAGCGTGTTCTCTTATAGAACCAAGACTACCAGCCCACAGATGGTCCCACCCACAAGGGGCCTTTCCCCCTTGATCACTAATTGAGAAAATGCCTTAAGTTGGATCTCATGGAGGCATTTCCTCAACTGAAGCTCCTTTCTCTGTGATAACTCCAGCTGTGTCAAAACACAAAACTAGCCAGTACAAGGACCTCTATCATATTCATAGAGGCTATTTTAAGATATTTTTCTTGTGCTTCAGCTGTGTTACAGTGCCCAGGGACTGCTGTGGTAGGGTTGCTGGACTCTAGTGGAGATATATTATCCTGGCTGTTGATTGTGATTTCACTCTGGCATCTAGGCATCTGAGATTGGGTAGACTGTCATTCTAGGTGCTCATATCTGGTCCTGTCTTTGTTGGGTGGGTGTTTTGTTCCTGGGTTTCTGTTTCCCACCGGCTTCTTAGAAGGGTATGGTAGTTGTATGTTGCCTGGTAGGAAATTCTTTTGGAATCCTGATAGGTGTGCCCACGGGGATTCCTAGTAAAATGTTTTTCAAAGTATTGGGAGCTGACATTTAGAAGTGGGGATGGGATAGGTGTGGAGGCTAAGAAGTCCAAAGGAGGGAAGAAAGCAATGCATTCCACCAGGATATGCTTAGTCCCCTGGAAATGGGAGCAGAGAGTGTGGAGAAGCCACAGCAGAAGAAAGGATGATTGAAGATCTGCAGTTATCCTACCTGCTTCCCTGTCTAGAGTGGGCTGCAGGTTCCCAAGGATTGTTTGCCCACATTGGGGGCAGGGATAAAACAATGAGTAGTAGGAGGGAAGTTAGGAGGTGAAGGTCTCTATGGTCTACTGGTGATGAGGAGAAGGGGGAGGGGAGACTTCAGCAGATGGTATGCTGCAGAGCTGGGAGTGAGACTGGGGGACTGGATTTGGAGAAGCAGAGGAAGAGGTGAAGATCTGCACTTAGCCTACCTGCTTCCCTAGCTGGTCTGCAGTGGGAAGGCTTTCATATAATAAATGTTACAATTTAATATGCAGAATTATTTATCAAGTTGTTAGTTTATTGAATAGCAGCTTCTTATACTTCTCTCATTGTGGGTGTGTGCATTCATGTGCATGGGTGTGTACATATGTGCATGTGTAAGTGTGTGTGTATGTGTGTGTGTGTGTGTGTGTGTGTGTGTATACATTGTGTATGCATGTATGGGTATACTAGTGCATGCTGGTTAATGAAAACAAGTTAGCCTTGGATGTTGTTCCTCAGTCACCACCCACCTTATTTTTCTGAGAGTCTCCCGCCAGCCTGGGACTTGCCAAGTAGACTATTCTGGCTAGTCAGCAAAGCCCTGTCTGTCTCCTGTCGTCTATCTGTCTCCATCTCCCAAGCACTAGAATTACCGGCATTCACCACCAGGCCTGGGTTTTCATATGTGAGCTCTATGGACAAAACTCAGGTCCTCATAATTATTCCACAAGTGCTTTCCTGACTGTGCTATCCCCCAGCTCCCCATTTTCTCAGGGGTGATTTTGGTTGGTTGGTTTTGTTTTTATTTTGGGGGTTTTTTTGAATCTGTATAATCTTTTTGGATATACACTTTGGTTATTGCTCATTTGTGTGGCTTCTTTCTTTGACTTAGTCTTGCTAGGAGTATGAATGACTTCTAAGAAGTAACTTCTCATTCTCTGTAATACATCTGCTCCTTGCTTCATTGATTTCTGCCCTTATCTTTGTAATTGCTCTGCCTTTTACGCTCAGTGGCTTTACTTTACTTCAACTACAGCCAAGGTGCAAGTGTGAGTTCACATTGAAGGGTGAGTGCTTTGGAAGTACATTGCCTGGGCTGGAGAGATGGCTCAGTGGTTAAGAGTACCAACTGCTCTTCCAAAGGTCCTGAGTTCAAATTCCAGCATCCACATGGTGGCTCACAACCATCTGTAATGAGATCTGATGCCCTCTTCTGGTGCATCTGAAGACAGTTACAGTGTACTTAGATATAATAATAATAAATAAATCTTTAAAAAAAAAGAAGTACGTTGCTTGGTTTTCAACCATATTAGGATATTCCAGAGGATATTCAAGTAACCTTTTCATTGGTGATTTTTTTCACTTGATCTGTTATTACTGACATATTCTGTGACATGCTCATCTTTCGAAACTTACTGAAACTGACATAAGACAAACATTTGAAAGGAGCTGCATATCTGCAGTATTACCCACATCAACAGGTATTCCAAATTGCTTGGAAGTTAAGATTTTCTTCTGCCTTCTAGCCCTCTACTCCAGCCTCCCATCTTGGACATGGCCTCTTAGGCTTTATCTTTTGGCAGTGTAAGAAGTCCAACCCAGGCTCTCTTTCATGCTAGACAAGTGCTCTACTACTGAACTACGTCTCTGGTCTCTTCCTGTATTTTTAAAGATTTATTTTTCTTTTGGGTATGTAAGTATTCTTCCTAAACAGATCATATGTCCACTACACGCATGCCTGGTGTCCTCCAAAGCCTATAGAAAGTGTCAGGTAGTCTGAACAGTTGTAAGCCACCACATAGGTGCTAGGAACTGAACCCTGGGCCCTCTGTACTTCAGCCCCATCCATTTCTGTTCTGTTGATGGAATTCAGGAAGTCTTTGGCTTTTCCTCTTCACCCTGAAAGTTCTGCCCTTCATTCAGAGTCGGATACTTGCTCTTTAGCTTCCCCCACCATCCAGGCTCAAAAATTATTGAAAATATTTTGAAAGAGAAAAAGCTGTATGTGTATGTGAGAGCGGGGGATGGGGAGGAGAGATTAGCTAACAAGGGCCTTGGGAAGGGTTTGTTTTTTATGTCACCTATGCTAGCATAACTTGCTCTGTTCGAAATCTCCTGGCCACACCTACTACCTTTTCTCTACTGCACTAGCAATTCCCAAATGTCCTGTAGGGGAAACCATTGTTCATCTGGTAATCTTGTAGACTGCCATTTGGCAACACCAACCCACACGAATTTTCGTCATTTTTCCCATACTAAGGTTGCCTGCTCTCTATGAAAGCTTGCACAGATTCAACACATGCACCTGGCAAGATGATGATCAGCAATCTCAACAGAGTTCTTGTCTTGGATCAAGTGTGGTCTACTTGATCATTGTCTTGTTCTGGTTCTGCAAGATGGCCAGAGGAAGTTCTATCACAGTTATTGCTTGAAGAGATCAGTTGGCTTCCTAGAAGATTACTTTCTCCTGGGTGCAGCCTCAGAAGGTGGATAATTGCCCTTTTAGGGGTGAGGAGAGGTCCAGGTGTGGCCCCGCCCATCATTGTCTCAGCTGATATATTGTTAATCTGTTAGTCAATGTGTTAATTACTGTCTTAGCTCAAGGGAAAAGCAGCTTGGTTCTTACAAGATGATCTGATCCACGGTCTCTCACCTTAAATAACTGTCCTCAGCTTGGGGTGGCCTCTCCTATAGCTCACAGTTCCTTGGGGGATCTTTCAAGGCATGTCCCTTGTCACAAAGATGTTTGGATCATTCCTATCCTTGGAAACCAAGGTGACTCTAAAGCATCTGTTTTCAACCTGTGGGGTTGCATCCCCTTTGGGGGTCTACTGACCCTGTCACAGGGGTTGCCTTAGACCATCAGAAAAATAGATATTTATATTACAATTCATAACACTAGTAATTACAGTTATGAACTAGCAATGAAAATAATGTGATGGTTGGGAGTCACCACGACATGTGGAGCTGTATTAAAAGGTTACAGCGGGGCTGGTGAGATGGCTCAGTGGGTAAGAGCACCTGACTGTTCTTCCAAAGGTCCGGAGTTCCGGATTTGAACACTAGGTTCAAATCCCAGCAACCACATGGTGGCTCACAACCATCCGTAATGAGATCTGACTCCCTCTTCTGGAGTGTCTGAAGACAGCTGCAGTGTACTTACATATAATCAATAAATAAATCTTTAAAAACAAAAAACAAACAAACAAACAAACAAAAAAGGTTACAGCATCAGGAAGTTTGAGAACCACTGCTCCGAGGAAAGAGAAAAAAACAATGGGGTTATCTCTGTGCCTTCGGCTCGGAAGTGCGGTGTGCCGGATTAAGCATGTACAGGATTTCACCAGTTTTTTGTTTTGTTTTGTTTTGTTTCCCTTGTAGGCCTGAAAGAGAAGTCAGTGACTTTGGTGATGTTTGTGTTCTACTTATAGCTTTCTGCTATGAGAACATTATACTCATATTCAGAAGGGTTTGTACTTCTAGTGATTTGCAACCAATAGTCTAATGTAGTCAAGTTAAAAAAAATTACTGACAGAACATAAAATTGATTTTAATGTTGCAGCTGAAAGTACAAAGGTATTCAATTAAAAATAAATGTATAGGTGTCGTGTATTGGTTATTTAGGTAATATGGAACAACTGTCTTATATTTACTTATACACACTTCCCTTCTCTCCTGAAACTGAAGGGCAAGCCATATCTCTAAGCCTTTTGGGCCAGACCATGAATCTAATTATGACCAATGGGCTATGAACACTCATGAGAAACATCATTTCTGGGGGCAGCAGGGTGGGGGGACAGTAGAAAGTAAGTGAAGCTCAGTGACAGAGTGCATGCTTCGCTTCGGATGCAAGAAACACTAGGTTCAACTCCCAGTGCTGAGAGAGAGGGGGGGGGTGAGAAGGGGGGAGAGGAGGGAGAGGGGGAGGAATTCAGTGGTACCGCCAGTGGCCAGTGTTTATCAACATCCAGGCAGTCCTAGGCATATATCCAATCTGTCTCAGTCACAGCAATAAAGCATTCCACATGCTCAGCTACAGAATCATTCAACCTGAGACACTGCCAAGGCAGGGAGGCATTCAGACTTAGAGTCAGTAAGAAAGAACTTTATGGGGCTACGAAAATAGCTGAGTTGGTAAAAAACCCTTGCCACACAAGCATGAGGACCTTAGATGATCCCCAAAACCTACATTAAAAAGCCGGTTGTGCAAGCTGGGCGTTGTGGCGCATGCCTTTAATCCCAGCACTTGGGAGGCAGAGGCAGGCAGATTTCTGAGTTCGAGGCCATCCTGGTCTTCAAAGTGAGTTCCAGGACAGCCAGGACTATACAGAGAAACCCTGTCTCAAAAAAAACAAAACAAAACAAACAAACAAACAAAAACAAAACAAGAAGCCAGTTGTGGTGGTGGTGGTGGTACGCGCTTGTAAGCCTGTTACTGGGGAGGCAGATCTCTGGGCCTCAAGGGCCAGCCACTCTAGCCGACTTGGCAAACTCAAGGACAGTGAGAAACCCTGTCTCAAAAGGCTAAGTTGGCAAGCACCCAAGGAACAAGACTAAAATTGTCTTCTTACCTATACACACATATGCACATAGACCCACAAACAGTTAAACGTGTGTGTGTGTGTGTGTGTGTGTCTGCATCTGTATCCACACACCAATATCTTTTAAGAAAAAAAAAAAAGTACTTTAATGAGTTGAGTCCCTGCTTCTCTCTCAGGACAGGCCTGTAGATCACTACTGTTGATCCTGTCCAGCAAATGCAGGGAAGAGCAGCTAATGAACACAAAGACGTGACATTGGCTGTGGGTTACTGTTTTATTTGTGTGTGTGTGTGTCTGTGTGTCTGTGTGGATGGATGGATGGATGGATGGATGGATGGGTGGATTGTTTTTTTAAGACAAAGTATCTCTATGTTGTCTTGGTACTTGCTATGTAGACCAGGCTGGCCTCGAACTCACAGAGATCCACCTGCCTCTGCCTCTGCCTCCTGAGTGCTAGGATTAAAGGTCTGTTCCACTACCCCCAACCTTACTGTTTTATTTTTAAAGTTCCAAATTTTAGAAGCTATAAAGTTCTATTTGGACTGTGAGTTACAACGGGCCAGAGTGACTGGAATGAATTGGCCTCTAAAGGAAGGTGAGTGGAGAGCACCCTTCAATTACACGTGGTGAAGTTTCCTTAGGAAGTAATTTTCTCCCCCCCTTATTTCCCCTTGAGGCATATACATGAAAAAGAAAGCTGTATCTATTCTGAGTTAAGCTATAACATACCTTAAGCTCTAAGTAATCTTTGTGATACTATCTTGTTTGTTAATATCAGGGACTTTCCAGTCCCAAGAAATTAAAGCAGCAGCTAAAAGAGGGTAGCAAATATTAACCTTCTCATCTATCATTCACTCCACACCGTTTAACTGAGAGCTGTGTGCTCGAACCATCCTTTCTCAGAGTGATTTCTCCTCCCCTCTCCCCTGTTCCTTATGTGAATGTTCAAAACTACTCGCACATATAGGAAAAGCAAAATGAATGTTGACTAGGTGGATAAAGCATTTGCTGTGTGCACAAGTGTGAAGACCAGTTCAAAGCTCCAGTACCTATGTAAAACCATACCACACAGGCATGGTAACCACTTGTAATTCCATAATTCCAGGACTTGGCAGGCAGTGACAGGAGATCCATGGAACAAGCTAGGTAGCTAGACACCCAATATCAGCTTCATGCCTGGTTATACTTGCCCCCCCCCCCCCACACACACACACTCACTCACATAAACACACACACTCTCATACACACTCACACACACATAAGCACACACACTCACTCACATGCACACACATACTCTCACACACACATGCACATACACACAAACACACATACTCACACTCACACTCAAACTTCACCAGCAGCCATAATGCTTAATAGCTCAACAGAATACTTTCTTGAATAATGCATATTTTACTTACATATTATATATTTTATTCTAAGGGGTAAATTTAATTATTTGAGGGGTGGGGCTGGAGAGGTGTTTTAAGGATTTGAGGGGTGGGGCTGGAGAGATGACTCAGCCGTTAAGAGCACTGACTGCTCTTCCAGAAGTCCTGAGTTCAATTCCCAGCAACCATATGATGGCTCACAACCATTTGCAGTGGGATCCAATATCTTCTTCTGGTGTGTGTGAAGACAACTACAGTGTACTGATATACATAAAACAAATAAATAAATAATTATTTAAAAATGTTTGAGGGGTAAAACTTAAGAAGGGGTGGGGGAGGACAACAGCTGGAATGTAAATAAATAAAAAGAAAGAAACTTTAAAACATTACATTTTCGTATATACAGTATGAAAAAGAAAAGAGGGCCCAGGGCACTCTCATTTTTCCGTTAACATACCTTCTCTAACTAGCTACTTCTTCAGCCAAAACACAAAAGCCATCCTTAAGTACAGCTATGTCTCTAAGATGGGACTATTGGTAACTGTGATGGTTAACTTTGCCAGTTTCACTGGGCCATTAGGTACCCAAATATTTGTTGGAACATTCTGGAAGTATCTATGAGCATATTTTGGGTTGAGTTTAATATTTCAGTCTATAGGTTGAGTAAAACAGACTGCCCTCTGTTGGGAACCAGAAAAAGGGGGGGGGAGAGGCCCTGGGGAAGAGGGGGAAGGGAAAAGGGGCCCAACATCCAACCAGAGTTCCTGTGCTCTGGGCAAGTGGACGCAGGCAGAGCTGCCAGACTCTTTCCACTCAGCCCCAGGTGGGCCTCTAAGCCTCTGACCCCACTCGGCGGGCAGGGGTGGGGGGGTGGACAAGGGGCAGCCCCGGACCAGGGACCCTGAGGTGACACCCTGTCGCCCCGGGGTTATAGGGGAGAGGGAATAGGGAAGAGGTTCCCAACACTGACCAGAGTGCGCAGAGGGTCTTGATGGAGCAGAGACTCTCTATGGTTTAAGAGCTTTATTATAGAAATGCAGGGAGAAAGAGAGAAGGTAGAAAAGAGAGAGAGAGAGAGAGACAGGAGGGGAGGAGAGGAGAGGAGAGGAGAGGGCAGGGGAGGGGGAGGGGAGGGCAGGGGAGGGGGAGGGGAGGGCAGGGGAGGGGAGGGGAGGGCAGGGGAGGGGAGGGGAGGGGAGGGGAGGGGAGGGGAGGGGAGGGGAGGGGAGGAGAGGAGAGGAGAGGAGAGGAGAGGAGAGGAGAGGAGAGGAGAGGAGAGGAGAGGAGAGGAGAGGAGAGGAGAGGAGAGGAGAGGAGAGGAGAGGAGAGGAGAGGAGAGGAGAGGAGAGGAGAGGAGAGGAGGAGACAAAGAAAGGAAAGAGAAGAGAGAAGACAAAGAGAGGGGAGAGGGGGGAGAGAGTGAAGGGTAAGAAGTAAGAGCATAAGAGTAAGAGAGTGAGGTGGGGCTGAACAGCCCTTTTTATGGTCTTTACTGTTGCTAGGTAACTGGGGAGGAGTTTAACCTGAAGGTCAGAAGCTTGGGCCATTGCTTACGTGACTACTGACCATGCTTCTCTTGTGGGGGCTGTGGAAGATGGTAATTTAGGCAGGGGCCAGAGCTCTGCCAGAGCATGAGGGAACGCCTACTGTGTCATGAAGGTAAATTATGACCATCGGGGTTCAGACCTCAGCTCAACTGGAGACCAGCCTGCAATTCCCCACAGCCCTCCCTAAAGTGGGTTAAAAGACAGAAAAGAATTAAATATCTGATCCTCTCCCATATCTACAAGACGTAACTTCCCTTGTCCAACCATCTTGTAGATTGGATGTTGTTTTCCCTTGCTTTCTGATTAGAACTATGTCATTGGTCCTCCTGTGTCTTAAGTCTACAAAGTGCATGTGTGCTGGCTAATCTTGTGTCAACCTGACAGACAACTAGAATTATCTGAAAGGAGAGAACCTTAATTGAGAAAATGCCTCCATAAGATCTGGCTGCAAAGCATTTTCTTAAATTGTGATTGATGTGGCAGGGCCCAGCCCATTGTGGGTGGTGCCATCCCTGGATTCTGGGCTCTATAAAGAAAGCAGGCTGAGCAATCATTGAGGAGCAAGCCAGTAAGCAGCACTCCTCCACGGCCTCTGCATCAGCTCCTGCCTCCAGGTTCCTGCCCTGCTTTGAGTTCCTTCCTGTCCTGACTTTCTTTGATGATAAACAGCAATGTGGAAGTATAAGCTGAATAAACCCTCTCCTCCCCAACTTGTTTTTTGGTCATGGTGTTTCATCACAGCAAGAGACCCTAACTATGACAGTATGTCTTAGGAATTATCAGCCTCTATAATCAGGAGCAAACTTCCTTATAGCAACTCACTAATATGCCAGTGGTCAAAGGAAGTTAGTGACCAAATCCAGAGTAAGGGGTAGAAAAGTCTTACACGGAGGTACCATTGCCAGGAGGTTGGATTATCAAGACTCCCTATACACTGGCTGCCAACAAGGAAACCCCAAATATCGGCAGAATTCTCGCTGATTGGCACTTGCCTGGTAACTATAGTGCAAATTTCAAATCTGGATAGTAGGAGGGACAAATTTGGAATCTGTGAACAGTTTGGGTGTCCCAGTAAGATATAACTTTACTATGTGTTTTTTTTTTTCACTTGCTTTGTGTGTGTGTGCACATGTGCTGGCATGTGTGCCACTGGTGTAGGCATGAGAGTCAGAAGAAAACATTAGGGAGACAGCTCTCACAAAGGGTCTCTGTTAGTTTTCCTGCTATGCTTAGTATCACAGGTTAGATAGCTCTCCAGCTCACAACCACTCAGGAGTCTCCTGTCTCTGCCACCAGCTCACAGCGTTTCAGGAGTTGCCTGTCCCTGCCTCCTGCTGTCCCTGCCTCCTGTCTAACCTTCGAGTGCTGAGATGACAGGTACCTACATCTAGCTCTCTTATGTAGGTCCTGGGGAGTAAACTCAAGTCATCAACCTTGTAGCAAATGATTTTACCCACTCAGTCGTCTTGATGGCCCAGGTGTCTTGATGGTTTGTGTGATTGGTTGGCTGGGCTTTTTGTTTTGAGATAGGATCTAGCTAGATAACTTAGGCTGGCCTTGAACTCACTATATAGCCCAGGCTGGCCTCCAACTCAGTGCTCGCCATACTTCAACCTCCCAGATGCTAGGATTATAAGCATGAGCCATCAAGCCTAGCACCGTGCATATTTAAATTGTATGGTTTGTATTATACACTACATAGATTTTAACACATGGTACATTGGGAATTATGTCGATTTTAAAAATACATATATAGTAGGTAATGTCACACACAAATTTTCTTTCATTTAAGGTTACATTACACAATGCATAGTGGCACAAGCAAGCCTTTAATGTCAGCTCTTAGGAGCAGGAGGTAAAAGAATCCGGAGTTCTAAGTCATTCTAACTGCTCAGCCAGCCTGGGTTGCATTCAAACTTGTCTTTAAAAAAACAAGTGACTCGACATTTGTACAACATAGTGATATTTCAGATGATGTTTGTGAAATTGAGTTAAATTTGAGTGTTGTAAGGATGGGCCTTCATTTATTTGTCCCGACAAGCCAAATCAACTTACTTATGTAACTAACTTAAAACAGTCTGCTTCTGTAAGCCCAGGCTGGCCTTCAACTTGTGTTTCCACAAGCTCTTGCCTCAACCAAGGGCTGAGATTTAGGTGTGTGTTAACCACTTGAAATTATTTTTCATTTGGGCTGTGTGGGACAAACAGCCCACGGAGTCTTCAGGGACTTCTAAAAAAAAAAAACAAAAAACAAAAAAACAACTAGTCTTCAGTTACTCCAGACACCTCCCTCCTCTTGCCTTCAAATTTGCCTCTTTACAAAAGCTACTTTGCTGGCAGTTCAGTATGAATTTATTTTACAGCATATACAAGGTTTTCTTGTAGCTTGCAGAACAGATGATGTAGTTCCTGAGAAATGCAACCGAAGGCTCTTAAGCTGAGCGGGGGTGGGGGGGGTGGGGGGGGACACACAGTAGGGCACTCACTACGTTGATTGGCAGTTGAAGTGGCAGTTGGTGTGGAGTCGTCGCTGCCACGGGTACTCTTATCTTTCCTGGCCACACCCCTGGGCCCAGGAGGCAGCTCTGAACAGATGGTGAGTCTCCGGTGCCAGGTGTGCAGCGCGCCCTGCGCTGTGTGAGGCACAGGGCTCTTTGGTCCTTGCCGCACCCCACCCATCCTATGCCCGTGAGCGCCCCCAGCGCAATGTGTGTCTCGGTGCTGTCCGCACGCGCGGTTAGTCGAAGGTGAAAGGCTGGGGAAAAAGGAACCCTAGTGCCAGGCAGAACCCGCCACCCGGCCAGCTGCTCGTGGCGAGCACGTTCCTCCCCTCCTCTGACTCCCATCATTTGGCAGCCACCCCGATCGCCTGCTCGCCCCTCTGCAGCAGCGCACGCGCCTTCGCACTTGCTCCCCTCCCTCTTCTCTTTTCTGACACTTCGTGGCTTCCATGGACCACTCTCCAGCGGGATGCCCTTGGTCCCTGTCCGTCTCTTAGCCTTCAGGATGGCTCTCCTCGTTCCCTAATATTTGGGGGAACTCTAGGCGGTTTTTTTTTTTCCATAATCGTAATCATTTGCTTGCCTCCTGGGACTCCAAACTGTAATTGCTTTTACGTGTCTGTGGTCTCGAGGACAAGGAATCCACTGAGAGATGGTTTGGGGGTGCTGGGGTGGGGAGAGGATGCTCTATTCAGATTCCGAGTACTGTTTGCGGGATGGGGGCTGCAAGGAGGAAAGTGCGCTCAGCCTTTCCTTTATCCACCCTCTCCCCGTCGCCCTCGGCAAGGGCTTTGGGGCGCCTTCGAGGTCCTCTGTGGACACACAAACACCTCAATCTTCCTGATCAGGCTAGAGCCTGGAGGTGGGGAACTATCTGGTTCCTTCGTTCTGCCCCTGGGAAGAAGCCCTGGCCGCTGTGCGTGCACTGCCCCTCCCGCAGTCACAGTGAGAGCTGAAGCGTGAGTCCCAGACTGATGCAGATGGCACGCTATTTAGTCCAGGAGAGACTCACAGAGGGTAAGGGGCTGCTGGGCACCCGAGTGCACCCAGGGAACCAAATGGCTGTCGGTTCCGGTCAGTGGCGGAACTGGGCCCCAGCGGCTAGGTCCAGGCTGGAATCGGGGGAGGGGTGCGAAGGGGAGGGGCTTGGCGAGATCCCCCTCCTGGAGTAGCTGCTCCAGCTGCCACTTGAAAGGAGGCCACGGTGCTGGAATGGGTTGGGGGGGCAGGGGGCGTCACCAGCCCATTCCTGACCGTAAACCTCCTCAGAAGGCAGTAGTGAAACGCCGCTGCGAGCGTCGCCCGAGCCACGTTTACAGTAGGAAAGACTTTCCTCCGAAAAGCACCACCGGAGTCGAATGCAATTTAGCTCCTCCCAGTAAGAGTCACAGAGAGGCAAGGCGAGGCGGGTGCACCGGGAGTCCCAGGCGAGCTTGGGCAGGACCCCTGTTTCTGAGCTCCACGGGGCGTGCCGGGCCACGGAAACCATTTCTTTTCAGGAGCAGGGGTGGCCTTTGGGACTCCTATGGTCATGCGCCGTGTGTTTCTGCCGCCGCCGAAGCAGAGCGCGCAGCTGGCGGAGAAACCGCATTCTCGCTCCTACCCGCCCGAGGGAGGTGACCCGTGACCTCCCGAGTGAGGTTACCAGATCCGCTAGGGGCGTCTCGGCTTCCCCAGCCATGGGGGTTGGGGAGGTGGGAGGTGGGCTGGAGAGGTCGGACGAGCGAACAGGGGGGCAGCAATCGGTTACCCTAAACTTTGTCTTACGGGGAATGGGGGGATGCCCAGAATTCACCAGCACACCCACTGGTCCTTTAAATCCGGAGAAGTGTTGGGGGTTCACTGGTTCAGGAGACCAGGAAGGGACGGTTGGATCTTCCCCCACGTTTTCCCACGTCGCTGCATGCTCAGGCAGGCTCAGCGCTGCCACCTGGCGGCTGCCTCTCCCGGATTGGGAGGAGCTGTCTGCACGCACCAGTTCCACAGATCTTGAAGGGTGTGCCAGGCCTCTATCTGGGGAAAGAGGGCAGAAGCTCCAGTTAATGCTTCCTATCTATGTGGCCCGTGCAGACACACTTGTTTTCTGCTTGTTGGCGTTGAACGGTATGGATATAAAGAGCTGACTTGAGCCTGCTGGTTATGAGGGGTGAGAAAGTGGTGAAATTATTAGAAATATATGTTTCTTATCTCTGTGTGTTCTCACAGTCGAATATAAATGACAGCTTTCATTTATCCTGCTTTATATTTTTCGAATAAGAATTCAACACACTGGTCTGGAGAGATAACTCAGCCCTTGATAAAGGCTAAGGCTGACAACCAAAACCTGAAAAAAAAAATACTGTTTCAATACAGCCCCCCTTTCCTAGTCCAGTTTCAATACAACTTCCTCAGCACCAAGAATGGAGTAGTGCAAGGGATTGGGGGGGGGGGGGGAGCAAAATCAGCCCCAGTGAAGGGTGGACCTGAAAACAGGGCTGATGGCATTCAGTTTCCCAGAGCACTTCCAGTCAACGAAATTAACAAGAAGGCTTCCTCCACCTCTGTTTATTTGAACTGAATGTTCAAAGCCAGAGGGGCTCACACACTCAGTTTCTACAGCCAAAGCAAAGCATGATTCTTGGAAAATAGTGCCAAGCCAGACTCGTGAAACTAATTTCCATGCAGGTTTTCCTCCCTCTATGCTATAGGGACACATTAAGAAGTCGAGGTAAACCTTCATCCATACCCCATCCACACCATTCTGTAGCAGTGAGGTTTTATGTTGTGCAGGTGTGTAGGGGCAGGAGGAATGCATTAGCAGATATTACCCTCTCATGTCCAATGGATTGCATTTAATGGAATAAAATAAATATCTGCCTTAATTCAAGACATGAAAGATCTAATATCATTTCCAATAAAGACCATTAGTTGATGATTCTAAGGCAGGACTTGTTTGCAAAACAATCTTGGCTCTCTGTTCATAGAACTACAAGGGGAGCAGAGGGAAAGAGCACTGGGCACTGACTTACTAGGGGCCACCAAACAGCTAGTATCTGGGGGGAATGGGGAGGTCTCTGATGGAGAACTGATTACAAAGCTTAGGACATTAGGTAATGAGTCCCAGAAATCTTAATATCATGATTTGGTATTAAGTCCAGTACATTCTGGTGTATATGTACTTTAATCAAAAGCCATTTTTCACATGTTTTGTCACGTTTCCATGCTCTAAGAACAAAAACAGTCACACTTCAATAAGTCCAAACTATCAGGTATAAACTCTACAGGATAACATTGTACAATGGTGTAATTAGGTCAACGGATGCTACCAACACATATTTTACCAGGTCTAAGAGAAACATAGACACAGGGGGTGCATCTCATAGTCAGAGGGACAAGGAAGACCTTTTACAGCTCGTGAGTTGGCTCAGCCGGCACAGGCCCCTCTAGGCCAAACCTGAGAATCTGAGTTCAATCCCCTGTACCTGGATAGTGGAAAGAGAGCACTGGCCCACAAAATGTCCTCTGACCTCCATTTATGCACAGTGCCAAGCAGTGGACTCGCATACAAAAATTAATTAACTTAAAATAGTTTATCCCCCTTTCCTTAAAGGCCTTTTGTCCTTTGATGGCATATACTATTACAGTACATCTTAAAAGTCTGTTGGGTTTTCTGAAATGCATCTAACAAGAAAAATCAGGGCAGGAACTACTTTTTTGATATGCTTTTTAAATTAAATCTGTGCATTAAGCATGAGTGTAACTATGAGGGGTGATTTACACCACTGGAAATACCACCAATTACACCAACACTCATATTTGCCAAATCATCCAACATTATTGAATACAGATTGTACAAGGAATACATCTCCTTATTTTTGTCATAATAAAAACATTGATTTTGTAGACAATAGACCTTTTAGGATAACCCAGATGCCATTTTGATGGCATCTTAAGAAGGTACATCTGTGGGTACCAGGAAAAAAAAAAAAAACATAATGCCTTGCAAAACACTTTTCTTGGTGGAAGATTTTTTTCTTGAGGGAGTGCATACTATTTTAGGATTTCCTCCTCTGGGAATTAAAAAAGGGCTGTGATGGGTAGCAAATGGTCAAAAAGAAAATAATTACTTGCTTTTTACCCACAAAACATTCTTGCCTGCAGTTGATCTTAGAGACCCAGTCAGCTGTCTCCATAGGGTATTCTTTCCAGTAAATGTCTAATTCTTGACACTCTCGGCCTCCTTCCAGCCTACATACTCTGAAAGTGTGACAAGGTAAATGGAAATATACCACCCAGCACTACTGTGCTCTCAATCAAGAGCTGGCTCTAAGTTGGCCTCCTCTGTTACTAGCCTGAGGGAAATCAGTTTATCATCGTATTAAGAAAGGTGAGTTTTTACTAGAATCCCAGTGCTCAGATCTTGGGAAAAGGGTGCTTTGTGTAACTAAGTTGTTCTATATTCTAAATATTCTCTGCACGTGTTTGCTCTTTGAGACAAGGACTTGGGTAGCTGGGGCTGTCCTGGAATTCCTTTTTTTTTTTTTTTTTTTTTTGGTTTTTCTAGACAGAGTTTCTCTGTATAACCCTGGCTGTCCTGGAACTCACTTTGTAGACTAGGCTGGCCTCGAACTCAGAAATCCACCTGCCTCTGCCTCCAAAGTGCTGGGATTATAGGTGTGCGCCACCACCGCCAGGCTTGTCCTGGAATTCTTAAGCATCAGCGGATGATCTTGAACTCCTGATCTTCCTGAAGGCACCTCCCAAGTACTGAGATAACAAACGGGGACCACCAAAGGGGCTTTCGATTACGTTTCACCACTGGTGACCACCTCCCACCTTAGTCTCTTGAACATCATGCTGCTCTTACTAGAAGTGGCATTTGCATTAGGAAGAACTCGGAAGGCATGTTAGAATACAGAGGGCTCAGGGCACACATCAGTGGTTTATAATCACACACTCACCGGTCACTAACACAAGCCCTCTATAAAGCTCACGGGGTTTCCAAAGCACAGAAGAGGAGGACAATGAGACCCAGAGGTCAGGAGAAGGACTTGAGATAGGTCCAGCAGCCCACTCCCCTTTGCCACCCCTTTCTCTTCTTGGTCTTTTAGGCCCAATTGCTTCAAGTAGCACAGCACACGGGAGAAAATGGGTAAGAAACAGAGGGGGGGAGGAGAGCAGATAGCGAACCCATCTATCCTTTGGATATTGTGCAAAACAAACATTTAGAAAGGGAAGTCAATCCCATCCTGTATTCACCATGATCGCCCTATACAGAAATCACACAAAGTCTCTTATTGAGGTAATTATGGGCCACTGCCTTAGCGTTCCACAGAAAATCTTGTTTGGCCTACCCAGGATTTATAGGGGAACTGAAATCATTAAATAACTAGTTAACCTCTGTTTGGCAAAAAGAGTAAGTAATTACTGGAAAAGGGAGAAAGAAAATAAAAAAAAAAAAAAACCCTGCCTTTCACAAACAGCACAGATAGCATCCTGAAGGGATTTACACAATACACCAACGTCTGTTCTGTACCTAGAGTTGTTAAAATAATTGTGATGACAGGTGTCTAGGTACCACTTTCTTAATGGTTTTCAATATCCATTGATTTATTATTGTGGCTCCCCCCACTTACATCTCTAGCTCTAAGAAGGAGCTAAGAAAAGAGATTTTGCACCAAAGGCTGATGCTTTATTCCTGGGCTGAAAAGAACTAATAAAAATAATCACTCGGCTTTTAAGCAGAAAGCTTCCATTTACAGTATTTCACCCTTACCCCCCCTTCAAGCCCCTTGTTATCTAACATAATGGCTAGAATACATTTCCGTCTCTCCCCTTAATAACTTCATGCATTAACATCCTCTTCACACACGCGCGTGCGCGCGCGCGTGCACGCACGCGCGCACACACACACACACACACAGAGGCAAACGCGCGCGCACCCAGCAAAAGGCGGGGGTGGGGGGGAAGAGGCAGCAGAAATCTCAGCTGTACTTCTAGCCCTTTTAAAAAGTTTGCTCTGTAAATTGGAATGAGGTCAGATTTGGAGCTTCTCATTGCACGCGGAGATTATTATTGCATCGGGTTCCAAGCCAATGGGAAGGACGGGGGAGGGGCTTGGCACGAGGAAGCGTTAGTTACAGCGGCTGATTGGCTGTCTGCGAAAGGATAAAGAAGCGCGAGGCGGAATTGGGGTCTGCTCTAAGCTGCAGCCTGAGAAACAGAGTGAGGGGAAGAGGGCCGTCTCCCTCCCGGTTTCCAGTTCTTGCACGCTGTTTCTTAGAGAGTCTGCAGTGGGGGGAACTCTGCCGGTAACCAGCTCCCCTTCTTGCAGGAGGGAGGGAGAAACATACATTTATTCATGCCGGTCTGTTGCATGCAAGCTTCTTGGCTTCCTACCTTGCAACAAAATAATTGCACCAACTCCTCAGCGCCGATTCCGCCCACAGAGTCCCGGAGCCAGAGTCGCTTTGGCTTTGCACTGCAGGAAAGGGACTTAGGCGCTAGAGACGATGTCGCTTTCCTGAGCTACCGCGAGCTCTCGTGAACTGCAATCGACTGCTTCAGGGAAAGGGGTGGGGGAAAGACTTGCCCCGGAGGCGGCGAGAAACTTGCGTTTGGAAGAGACTCCGGCTACCAACGTTTGGAGAAACTCCTCGCCGCGGCCGACTCCAGCCTCGGTGCCCGCAGGGAGCACTTCAGCGGTGAGGGAGGACGGAGGGCCTCGGGGACTCTAGGTTGGCGGCGGGAGGCAGCCGCCCCTGGCCCGCACGCCGCTCAGGGGACCCTGGTCTCCGCCCCGGGGAGCCCGCAGGGCCCGGCGACCGCGCCGCGAGCGTGTGAGCGCGCGTGGGCGCCCGGCAAGCCGGGGCCATGGTACAACAGACCAACAACGCGGAGAACACGGAGGCTCTGCTGGCCGGGGAGAGCTCGGACTCGGGCGCCGGCCTGGAGCTGGGCATCGCGTCCTCCCCGACGCCTGGCTCCACCGCGTCGACGGGCGGCAAGGCGGACGACCCCAGCTGGTGCAAGACGCCCAGTGGCCACATCAAGCGGCCCATGAACGCCTTTATGGTGTGGTCGCAGATCGAGCGGCGCAAGATCATGGAGCAGTCGCCCGACATGCACAACGCCGAGATCTCCAAGCGGCTGGGCAAACGCTGGAAGCTGCTCAAGGACAGCGACAAGATTCCGTTCATCCAGGAGGCGGAGCGGCTGCGCCTCAAGCACATGGCTGACTACCCTGACTACAAGTACCGGCCGCGAAAGAAGGTGAAGTCGGGCAACGCGGGCGCGGGATCGGCGGCCACAGCCAAGCCAGGGGAGAAGGGCGACAAGGTCGCGGGCAGCAGCGGCCACGCGGGAAGCAGCCACGCGGGGGGTGGCGCGGGCGGCAGCTCCAAGCCCGCGCCCAAGAAGAGCTGTGGCCCAAAGGTGGCGGGCAGCTCGGTCGGCAAGCCCCACGCTAAGCTGGTCCCTGCGGGCAGCGGCAAGGCGGCTGCATCGTTCTCTCCGGAGCAAGCTGCCCTGCTGCCCCTGGGGGAGCCCACGGCCGTCTACAAGGTGCGGACTCCCAGCGCGGCCACTCCGGCCGCCTCCTCCTCGCCGTCCAGTGCGCTGGCCACCCCAGCCAAACACCCTGCCGACAAGAAAGTGAAGCGCGTCTACCTGTTTGGAAGCCTGGGCGCTTCGGCGTCTCCCGTCGGGGGCCTGGGAGCGAGCGCCGACCCCAGCGATCCACTGGGGCTGTACGAAGATGGAGGCCCGGGATGCTCGCCCGATGGCCGGAGTCTGAGCGGCCGCAGCAGCGCAGCATCATCGCCAACCGCCAGCCGATCGCCCGCTGACCACCGCGGCTACGCCAGCCTACGCGCAGCCTCGCCCGCCCCGTCCAGCGCGCCCTCGCACGCGTCCTCCTCTCTCTCCTCGTCCTCTTCCTCCTCCTCGGGCTCTTCGTCGTCCGACGAGGAGTTCGAAGATGACCTGCTCGACCTGAACCCCAGCTCAAACTTTGAGAGCATGTCCCTGGGCAGTTTCAGCTCCTCATCGGCGCTCGATCGGGACCTGGATTTTAACTTAGAACCCGGCTCAGGCTCCCACTTCGAATTCCCGGACTATTGCACGCCGGAGGTGAGCGAGATGATCTCGGGAGATTGGCTGGAGTCCAGCATCTCCAACCTGGTCTTCACCTACTGAAGGGAGCGCGGGCCGGGGAGAAGGAGGGCCAAGAGGCAGGAGAGGAGAGAGGGAAAAAAGAAAACAAAAAAACAAACAAAAAAAAAACAGAAAAAAATGTTAAAAAGAAGAAGAAAGAAAGAAAGAAACAGAAAAAATGAGTTAAAAAGAATAGATGGAGAGTGGAAGGAGAAAGGGGAAAAGAAAAGGAAGAAAAAGTGCATAGAGCTGGCCTGGACCACGTCCCGCCGTTGGAGAAGGAGCGCGGGGGCGTAGTGGACCCGCGCTCCCATCCCCCACTCTCAGGGCTGGGGACTCGAAGGAGGCGGAGAGTAGACGGGGGCGACCTTTTTTTGTTGTTGTTATTGATGTTGGTGGTGGCTAAAAAAGCTACTTCGAGTTTCCTCCCCAATTTTGCTTGAAGAGACTCCCCCCCCCACACACACACACCCTTCCAACGAGCTTCCGGACTTGGTTGCACCCCCAGCAAGAAAAGAAGCCAAGCAAAGCTTCTAAAGACCGAAGGAATCTTTCCCCCACCCCCACCCCCTCGCCTCGGTGATTTCTTGTTTGATTTTGCCTCTTGGTCAAGAAAGGAGGGGGAAAATCCAGCGTGCCCCATCTCCTACCCACCCCCTCTTTGTATTCTCTTTGTATTTTTCCCCTTCTTAAAATTTCTTTTTCTGCAATGAAGACAGAAAGAAGGCTCTGGGGTGATGCGTTTGGCCGTGGCATTTGTGTTGAGCTTAGGGGAGTATTGGCATGGAGAAACTCCACGCTGGCGAAGTCCCGGGCTGGGCTTTCTCCTCCTCCCCCCACCTTTTTTCCCCCTTGTCCCTACAGCTGGAGATGTGATGGGAGTAGCAGGCCAGCCTCGGAAATGGACATGGGGACCTCGTGGAAGCCACAGCAACCTGGTTGGGGATGCAGAAGGACCCGGAGCACAGAGGGCGTTGGGGTTCCCGGGCCTCCGCCTGGGGTCTGTGCAAAAATAAAGAATTAAAAAAAAAAAATCAGAGAGGTGAGGCTACCCAGAGCCAGCGGGAGGACAGGAGACTGTGGGATGTGGTCCAGAGGCCGCGGAGTGGTATGGGGGGGAAAGAGATTTTTTTTCTTCTCTTAATGGGAATCGTGATGGTGTTGAGTTATTTCACTGGTGGGGTTAATATAGCATGTTATCCTGTCTATCTTTTGAAGATTTCTGTATAAGACTGTTGAGCAGTTTTTAAAATAGTGTAGGATAATATAAAAAGCGGATAGATGGCGCTATGTTTGATTCCTACAACGAACCGATCACCAGCTCCTTTTCATTTTTAACTCTTTAAAAGGATTCAAACGCAACTCAAATCTGTGCTGGACTTTTGAAAAACCACAATTCAGGACCAAATTTTTTCTCCGTGTGTGTTTATTCCTTATAGGTGTAATTGAGAAGACCCGTTTATTTTTACCCCCTCACGGACTCTCCATCTTTGTATTTTTTTTTTCCCTTGTAAATGTAATCAGATGCCATTTTATATGTGGACGTATTTATACTGGCCAAACAGTTTTCTTATTTTGTCCCCCCTTTTTTTCCCTTTTCATTTGCTTTCTTGTCTTTTGACCTCGTTTCTTTATCTTTTTTTATTTTCTTTCTTTTTCTTCGTTTTTTTTTTTTCTAGTGTTGTTACCCACGCCATTTTACGTCTCCTTCACTGAAGGGCTAGAGTTTTAACTTTTAATTTTTTATATTTAAATGTAGACTTTTGACACTTTTAAAAAACAAAAAATGACAAGAGAGATGAAAACGTTTGATTATTTTCTCAGTGTATTTTTGTAAAAAATATATAAAGGGGGTGTTAATCGGTGTAAATCGCTGTTTGGATTTCCTGATTTTATAATAGGGTGGCTGGTTAATATCTCACACAGTTTGAAAAATCAGCCCCTGGTTTCTCCATGTTTACACTTCAATCTGCAGGCTTCTTAAAGTGACAGTATCCCTTAACCTGCCACCGGTTTCCACCTTTCAACCCCCCTGTCTTATAAGGGGAGGAGAGTTCAGCCCAGCACCATAATGCTTTAAAAAAAAAAAAAACAGATTTTTTTTTTAAACGAATTGCTGTTCTGTCCAGAGGTTTTTAAAACTGGTGCATTCACAGCAAAAAGGGATTCTGTAGCTTTAACTTGTAAACCACATCTTTTTTGCACTTTTTTTTATAAAGCAAAAACGTGCCGTTTAAACCACTGGATCTATCTAAATGCCGATTTGAGTTCGCGACACAATGTACTGCGTTTTCATTCTTGTATTTGACTATTTAATCCTTTCTACTTGTCGCTAAATATAATTGTTTCAGTCCTATGGCATGGTGATAGCATATGTGTTCAGGTTTATAGCTGTTGTGTTTAAAGATTGAAAAAAGTGGAAAACATCTTTGTACATTTAAGTCTGTATTATAATAAGCAAAAAGATTGTGTGTATGTATGTTTACTATAACATGACAGGCACGAGGGCGCCTGCCTTTTAAGAGGCAGTTCCGTTAAGGGTTTTTGTTTTAAAACTCTTTTTTTTTCTTTCTTTTTTTATTTCTTTTTTTTTAACCATCCATCCTGTGCAATATGCCGTGTAGAATATTTGTCTTAAAATTCAAGGCCACAAAAAAAGCAAAAAAAAAAAAAACAAAAAAAAAAACAAAAAACAATATTTGGGGGAAGAGAAAAAGAAAAAAAAATCATGCCAGCTAATCCTGTCCGTCACTGCCTGTCAGGTTGTTCCTATATACCTTCTGTAAATAACTTTTTTTGAGAAGGAAATAAAATCAGCTGGAACTGAACCCTAAATCTTGACTTTTGTCATCCTTATTCCTGGGATCCCTCCTGTCACTGCAGGCTGCTGCTTTGCAGCTTCGCGGTGGCTTGGAAGCTAGTGCTGATTCAGTTAAGCCATCTTAATGGCAAACCCTAAGTTCCTCTTGGCCAGATTTGGCTGGCCTGACCCCGAGTGATGGCATTGGCCACGTGTGTGTCAACCTTCCCTCCGCACGCCAGCCTTCGAGGAATTCTCTGCATCTACTGTACATCAGCAGGCACCCTTTGTCTGGAAATTTCAAAGAGGGGGGAGGGGCAGGCTTCCCTGCTCTCTACCCAGCCGGTTAGCTGAACTTTTTTAAATGTATTTTTTGCTTTTGTGTCTCTAAGCCACCATCCCCTTTACACGCCAAGATTTGTTTTGCACAAACCAAGAACAAATGAGCCTGTTAAATTATTAGGTCTAGGAGAAAAGCCTTCCATAGTTATAAGATGGGGAAAAAAAACAAAACAAAAACAACTTAGGCTTGCTTTGTTGGGGGGAGGGGAGGAGTCCCCTTAAATGCAAAGGTCAGTAGGGTGTGGTGTAATCCAAGTGCTTGAGAGGCAGGCCAGGCTCAAGGATCCTGAGTTTAAGGCCTGAGTGGACTACTTGATTGAAACTCTGTTTCCAGAACTACCAAATTTACTATGGCCCTAAGCTGTTCATCTTATGCCCCGCCCAACATGGGCGTCGCTGTGAGTAAAATATAGCCTACCTGCTCACCACTGGAATGACAGGCCAAGTAGGAGAGTGTGTAGATTTTTATAAGCACCAGACACAGCATTAGTGAAGCCTGCATGCAGCTGGACAGTACTTCCTGTTTATTTTAGAGATCCACGGTCTCCATGGGCAAATAGAACTATCTTCCCTTCCCAAGGCTCATCTTCACAAATGTGTGCTTTCCATGTTTCCTAGTCTTTCCGCCCTGGAGAGAAAGGGTTAACACGCAGCACTTGGAAACAATCCATTCTGAGGGTCGGGACAGAAAGAAGACTTAAGGACCAGTACCCACAAGCATTTTTGCACAGTAAAAAAGCCATTTGCTAGGGGTTTGCTGTGATCAACTTACACTACATACTTGGATGAAGCTTTCAAGGGGGGGAAAAACTGAAAAAGCAATTCCCTCTCTAAATACTGTTCTAATATCATTTCTCCCTGAGACCTTGAAACAGTGTGGTGTACAGTTTTCTTCTTTAAAAGAGCTGTAGGAAAGAGTTGATATGCTTCTTTAATGGTTGATTATTATGGTGAGGATAATAGAGCATCTTAGGGTCTTGGAGAAGAAAGCCTTTGATAGTTACAAGACGGGTTGGGGGTGGGGACGACTTAGGCTTGCTTTGTTAGGTTTGGGGTGGGGGTTTCCCCTCAAATGCAAAGGTCAGTAGGGTGTGGTGTAATCCAAACACTTAGAGGCATGCCAGGCTGAAGGATCCTGACTTTAAGGCCATAGTGGACTACTTGAGACCCTGTTTCCAGAACAACAAAAGACCTTGTTCCTCCCCCCCCCCCAGATAAAAACATCGAAATCCTACTGTAAATGAATCCTGTATGAATCATTTTTAAGTGATGCATATTTTCGAATATGTTTGTATTTTTGTAGGCTCTTCTGCTACAGCCTTGTTTATTTTCCCCTGACTTTGCATGGGAAGAGCAAGCAGAGGCTTTCAAGTATTTTCTTTAAGAATCCTAAGGCTCAGGGTGAAAGTGGAGCTGTTCACTTAGCTAGCGTGCTAGAGGCCCTGGGTTCTGTTCCCAGGCCCCTGAAGAAAACAAGGAATTCTGGCACATCACCCCTTTCTCTTAAAGTGTTGATACCGCATGCTTCCTAGCAGGGGCGTGGCAGATGTGAACCACTGGGACTTACATGCCAGACTGTGCAAGGGAAAATAGATATTAGAAAACCACTTCATGGTGACTTTCAGATGGTGTGGCTCAGCAGAAAAGAGTGAGCTCCAGCTAGCTTTTCCCTCTTATTCTTAAGACACTGCTTCAGGCCCTGTGCTCAGTCAGCAATGTGGATTAGTGACACTTGTCACCATTGTCAGTTCCTAGCTGAATCCCCTGAAGAGCCATGAACATAAATAAATAAATAAATAAATAAATAAATAAATAAATAAATAAATAATAGGCAGCCCCCAGGCTCCTCTGGTGGGGTGAGTGCCTGCAGGGGGCTCAGGTTACTGCTGGCACTAGTCTGAGTAGGTATCCTAAGGAAAGAACAGAGTTGGAAGGCCAGCAACCACTCGGTTTATCTGCTGTATAGATAGGGTCAGAGTGCTTCATCATAAATCAACCACCGTTTGGTTGGTTGGTTTTGGGTTGGCAGGGTTTCTCTGTAAGGCCCTGGCCTAGAACTCTCTCAGTAGAGGGGGAGCGCCTTGAACGCAAGGATCTTCCCTTCTCTGGAAGTGAGTGCTGAGCCTGAAGATGTGCACAACACACCCTCTCATCTCGGATCTTAACCCACTGACCTAGAAGGTTTTGGATAGCAGGGCATGGTGGTGCTGTCCATTTAAAAAAGAATACTTCCAGAAAAACCTAAGACCCCCAAATCTGTTAGATTTCTCAAGGTGGAAGTTTTCTGTTATGTTTTTTCCTCCTTTTTTTTTTTAATGGATACTTTGAGTTGTTTTTAAGATTGATTTTATGAAAGTGTTTGCGTGTGGTATGCACATGTGCATACAAGGGGCCTCACAACAGCAAGGTGTCCTGTTGCCTGGAGCTGCAGTCACAGGCAGGTGAGCCACCTAACTCCATACCAGGAACTAAGTTCAGGTTCTCTGGAAGAACAGGAAGTAGTACCAACTGCCAGAGCCTCTCCAGCTTTCCTGTTGATTGTGGTTCACAGCCCTGGCCCCAGGACTATAAATACACCTCTGGCCTCTGATCTCTTGCGTTTCCCCCAGCCTCTCTGATTCATCCTAGAAAACAACCTGAAAATCCATGTCGTTTTTTTTTTTTCACCCTGCCCACCATTTGAAAGTCGGGGTGGGCAGCTTGTCTGCACTTTCACCCCACCCACCATTTGGAAGCTGAGTTGGGCAGATGGGGGTTGGGGGTGTGTGTGAACATCTTTTGATATCTGCATGGTGTTTCAGACGGCACTAACCATCATTATTATCCTTTGTCCAGGGTGAGGTACTCAGTTCTCATGCAGCTTGTCAAGACTCTGCACAAAATGGTGGTGGCTCTCTTCCTCCAATCTCCACCACCCACCATTGCGGCACAGCACGAAGCCTTTCTCGGGATGGTGGAGCCCAGGAGGCAGAGGCAGGTGAGTCTCTGTGAGTTCACAGCCAGTCTGCATAATGAGTTCCAGAATAGCTCAGACTACATAGAGCAGGACTAACCCTTTAATGCCTGTTTCTCCACACTTACTTTGTAGTGAGTTCTTGCATAAAACCTGTTCTTCAGCCGGGCGTGGTGGTGCACGCCTTTAATCCCAGCACTGAGTAGGCAGAGGCAGGTGGATTTCTGAGTTCGAGGCCAGCCTGGTCTACAGAGTGAGTTCCAGGACAGCCAGGGCTACACAGAGAAACCCTGTCTCAAAAAACAAAACAAAACAAAACCAAAAAAAAAAAAAAACAAAAAACAAAAAAACTGTTCTTCAAGCTTCCAAAATATATTCATTTCCCAAAATATTTGCATTTTGTGCTATCTTTGGCAAGTAGCGTTGAATTTAGTTAAAATAATCTCTGTCTGAATACTGGCTCTGAGGTAGGCTGGCTGGAGCACGGTGGTCAAGTTTCTTAGTCCCTTGGAGCCTCTGTTCTAAATCGTTCCGTAGAAGGCCACCTGACTGAGAAAGCGGTTGTGAGAATTGAGTGTGACCCCATATGTGGAACACATGCAGCAATGCCTGGCAGCAATCTGTGCTCATTAGGTACCAGCCCTTCACCTTGTGCGGCTGATTATAAAAAGGTAAAGGCTGTGCGAGCCAACCACAGTGCCAGCCACACAGAAATCAGACAGCACTAAATAACAATAAATATGCTGTCTGCTTCTCAAATCCTTAATATTAGTATGAATTGAGGACAAGGCTAGAGCTGGAGCCCAGTGGCTAAGTGCTCATGAAGCACACATGAGGCCATGAGGCCCTGGATTGGCCTCCCAGTATCAATCACAATAAGACAGACCTGGTGACGCCATGCCAGTACTGGGGAAGATAGCTCAAGGCTATCTTTGGTTAAATAGTAGGTCTGGGGGCAGCCTGGGCTTTGTGAGCTCCAGTCTGAAAACAAAAAGAATGGTTTGGGAGCGCGTGTGCGTGTGCGTGCGTGTGTGTGTGTGTGTGTGTGTGTGTGTGTGTGTGTGTGTGTTATTGGGAATTGAACCTTGAGTCTGGGACATGCTAGGTTCTCTTCCACGGATCTAAGTCCCAGCCAGAATTCTTTTTATTTTTTTAATATATTTTTAAATTATTGTTAGTGAATTTCATGCAAGTATACAATGTAGGTTTTGATCAAATCCATCCCCTACACTCCCCCCACCCCACCCCTGCCCGCCGCCTCCTAGCCAGGACTCTTTAAAAGAGCAGAACCAGACCACAGTCTTAAGTTCTCCATATAGTCTCAGTGCAAACCAAAGGGAAAATGACTACCCTCACAGTGTGTTAGCATGATCTCAGTAAGTATACAGGCAAAAGACTGATACCACCCTTTTTACAAGGAGACGTGGAGATGATTCAGTAATAAACCTGAGATCATAGAATCAGAAGGGGAAGAAGGGTGGGGCTGTGGCTCAGTGGTAGGATGCTTGCCCTAACA
This sequence comes from Mus caroli, assembly GCF_978045245.1. Classification (NCBI taxonomy): domain Eukaryota; kingdom Metazoa; phylum Chordata; class Mammalia; order Rodentia; family Muridae; genus Mus; species Mus caroli. The sequence continues at coordinate 92,181,338 of NW_028227270.1, forward strand.
TGTATGAGACCCTGGGTTGGAGCCCCAGCACTCAACTTCATTAATTAGGAAAGAAGAGGGAGGGGGCCCTGGAATCTTATTTCCTGAGCCCAAGAATGAACTTAGATCCAGTGTCTCTCCAAGTGTGGTGGCACATCATTCAGAAGACAAAAAGAGGAGGATTGCTTGGCGATCAAGTTTAAGGCCAGGCTGGCCTACAAAGTGTATTCCGGGACAGTGAGAACTGTTACATAATGAGACAATGAGACTCTCTGTCTCTAGAAAACAAAAGCAAGTCAGGAGCTGGTGGGCCATGCATGCCTTTCATCCCTGCACTTAGGAAGCAGAGACAGGTAAATCTCTGAGTTCCAAGCCAGCCTGGTTTACAGAGTGAGTGCTAGACCAGCCAAGGCTACATAGAGTGATGCTGTCTTGAAAAACAAAACAAAACAAAACAAAACAAAACAAAACAAAACAAAACAAAACAAAACAAAACAAAACAGAAAGAAAGAAAGAAAGAAAGGAGAAAAGGAAGGAAAGGAAATGAAACAAAAATGAAAATTAATAATAATAACTCAGAGACAGGTAAATCTCTGAGTTCCAAGCCAGCCTGGTTTACAGAGTGAGTGCTAGACCAGCCAAGGCTACACAGAGAAACACTGTCTTGTAAAACAAGACAAAACAAAAAAGAAAGAAAAAAAAAAGAGAAAAGGAAGGAAAGGAAATGAAACAAAAATGAAAATTAATTAAAAAACAACAACAACAAAAACAATCAAAATAGGTGTCCCCGTTTGAGTACTAGATAAGCATAGGTGTGAGTACTTGTTTTGTTTTGTTTTGTTTTGTTTTTCAAGACAGCGTTACTCTATGTAGCCTTGGCTGGTCTAGCACTCACTCTGTAAACCTATGCCTTCTCTAGTACCCAAACCTTGAGTACTAGAGAAGTAAGGCCTTGAGTCTTTGGTAAAGATTGGCCATCGCCTCAACCCCCCACATCTTTCCTTCAGCTCTGATCCATTTCCCCAAGGCTGTCTTGTACATCTCAGTTTGAAGTGCAAGCTTAAGTAATTTGTGTGTGTGTGTGGATACATATTAGTTGAACAAATGTGTGTTAAAATATGAATGCACGGTCTTCATTTCAGGAGTCAGCAAGGCAGAAGAGAATTGAAATGATCTAGCTATCAGTAGTGGATCTTCTGCTCTGTCATTCAAAAGGTTGGGTGGGTGACCACGCTGCTGGTTATTCAGAATGCCTTCACACAGAGGCTCTAGGCTACCCATCCTATCCTAATGAGATTGGCCGTTGCTACAGTTAACTTGAAGGGTTTTATGGTTTCCTGCATGTGTTGTTTTCCTGCTTAATGTTAAAAAGAAGAAGAAAAAGCTCACGTCACTAAACTGAATTTCCCAGGGGGCTTTTGTATCTTCTGCAGTCTGGCTTATGCCTTGGTTATGATGAGATATCTCTTATGTGTGGATATCTGTAGATACAGGTGATAACAAATTTAACCCATTTTCTTTGCTTCTGACAGTTTCAAGACAGTTGGTTTAATGGAGTCCTGACAACATGCCAGGCACAAGTCAAGTCGTGGCATGAGCTTTGCAACCAGAGCCTTTCCTTCAACCTGCAGACTTTGTGGTAAAGGCCAAAGTTACAACTCATTTATACACCACCTTGTTTTGAACCGCCCCTAAGGCACTCCAGTGACAAGACATCGACATCTGATTGGAAGGTTTTGGGTTTTATTTTTAATGACTTGGAAAGAAGGAACAAATGAAGTATAATTTACTCAGCCCTCTTGCTTCTTTAGTTATTTTCAATACAATTATTTCTCTATTTCCTGCTCCAGCATGGAGTTTGGAGGGAGGGAGGGAGGGAGGGAGGGAGGGAGGGACGGAGGGAAGGAGGGAGGGAGGGAAGGAGAGAGGAAGGAAGAGAGGGAAATGGAAGCCCTGTCTGGCAGCTTTAGCAGGCTCCTTCTGTAGTGAATGCACAGTATGTGGTGGTGGCATCCAAGTTAAGGAGCAGGCAACTGCTTTTCTAAGAGTCAAGCAGCCTGTGCCGGCTTAAAGGATCAATTAAGTCCTGTTGTCTGTGTGGTTAATTGTCACCTTCTTACCAGTGGCTGTCCTAACTCCCTCAGCTCTGGCACCTAAAACCTGTGAAAATAGTTTCCTGCAACTCTTCGTCCCCCTCCTGCGCCTCTCACTTTCTCACCCCCCCCCCCCTTTCCCACACTCCCTATGTGGGCCTTTTATCTCTCCTGTTTGCCATTCCCCGGAGAAGGCAGACTTTGAATAATTTATCTGAAGTTCCTGGGAAGTTGTGGGGCTGTAGTCTCAAAACACACAGCACTTTGTTCCTCCCCCAGACAGAAAGGCCAGAAGTCTGTCTTTGACCTAGCCCCTCCTCAGTGAATCCAGGAAATGAAGTAGGTTACTAAAGCCATGGAAAGTCCTCTGTGTTTCTCAAATAGTTTAGCCAAAGAGTATTCCCAAATCGTTTCTTTTAAGGTATTGGGGTAGTGGGGGGTCATGGTGCAGATGGTAGTACTGCCTGCAATCTGAACACTCAGGATATGGAGGTAGAAGGGTTGAGTTCAAGGCCAGCCTCTGCTATGTAGGAAATTTGAGGCTTAGCTGGGCTACAAGAAGACACTTTGTCTTAAAATGATGAAAAACAAGGCCTAAAGAGTACTTGCTGTTCTTTCAGAGACTGCAGTTCAGTTTTCTATATTCACATGGTGGGGCTCACAACCACCACACTAACTTCGGTTAATTTCAGGTCCAAGGGACCCATGTGCTCTTTGGGCCTCTGTTAATACCTGCATACACATAACACACACACACACACAAAGATACACACATAAGTTTTTAAAAATGATTTTTTTTAAAAAAGCAAGAAAGAAAAATTGTGAGGGAAGAGAATAATTGGAAGTGAACATTATCAAAATATCCATGTGCAAAATATCCATTGTATAAGACAGTAGTCATGATGACTACTATTTAATACAATTTATACACTAGAAGCCAGATAGCAAGCCAGGGATAGTGGTGCATAGTTTTAATCCCAGTACTTCAGAAGCACGTAAATCTCTGTGAGTTCAAGGCCAGCCTGGTCTACATAGTAAGTTCCAGGATAACCAGAGCAAAGAGTGGGGAAAAAAAAAAGATACTGACCTGAGTCTTTTACTGTAAACAAACACAAGATGGATAAGCAAGTCAAAGAAACACTAGCTAAAAAGATTTCCACATTCACTCTTACAATGTGTCATTTTATAGTCTTCTTTTCAGAGGTATAGGAATCTCTTTTTCGCCTGGTGTTGGTGGCACATGCCTTTAATCCCAGCACTAGGGAGGCAGAGACAGGCGGATTTCTGAGTTCGAGGCCAGCCTGGTCTACAGAGTGAGTTCCAGGACAGCCAGGGCTACACAGAGAAACCCTGTCTCGAAAAACCAAAAAAAAAAAAAACAAAAACAAAAACAAAAGGAATCTCTTTTTCTCTTCAGCCACCGGAAGTGGAGAGTTGCTGGATCTCAAAATGACTGATTAGACCACATTCCACCCTGAAGATTTATTTCCAGGTGTTAAAAACAACACATGCTAAGGACAAAACTGGGAGCCTTGTCTCAAGGACCTATAGTTAAAAGTTAAACCAAATTTGGAACCTGATTTGTTGTTCTAACAGGGTCGTATATTTCTCAGGCTATCTCGGGACTTGCTATACAGCCAAGAATTTCCCCCACCTCCCACGTGCTGAGACAGCAGCAGACATTCATTCGCTACCATGCCCAGCTGATGTGGCACTGGAGATCAAACCCAGGCAAGTTGTCTACCAACTGAGCCTCATCTCCAGGCCCAGAGACAATTATTTTATTCTTCAGAGAAAGTGAATCGATTGTTCCAACATGCTGCAAGTCAAGGCATCTGCAAAGCATGCTGGGTGATATTTCCATCTAGAGTATATAATGGCATATATGAATCAAAAAGAAGAATGACTATAGAAATAGCTTTGCTATTAGCCTGGAGACAAAGAAGAGGGATTTCAATGCTACTGAAATGAATGAATATGAGGACCAAGATCCACACTCTTTGGTCTTTTTACTTTTCTTCTTCTTCCATTACAACTCACCAGTTCTGAAAGAATGATTCTCATTTAGGTATCAATGACTTCACTCTTACTAAGTTCTGTGATGTCAAGGCAGAGATCTGCTCAAATCACTTGAAATCATGGTGCTTCCTTGCAAGGAAAGTAGTAAGTATGGGGAAATGGAGATGTCACGGGACTCCAGGGGAAAACAGCTTTTGAGGTCCTCACAATTATCATGAGCACATAGAGCAGATGTTCACTTAGCATCAAGATGTTGTAGAGACTGCTACTCAGGCATTCTTTTAGTTTTCATATGTATCTCGAGCTCTTCCATGTTTTACCTTCGGGGTCCCAGTTAAGACAGCTATACCTGCCCAGTTAACTCACCCATCACTTGCCTGGTAATGAACTAGCTTCTTCTGGTGGATTTCCTGCCCACTTCTGGGCCAACCATGGGCGTCTACCCACTAATCAATTGAGTACACTCTTTACTTCACTCATTGCTTTTGCTTTTGGAGTTCAATGACCCCACTGTGTTTCCATCCCTTCTTTGGTCTCCATATAGTAAGAAGACCTGAGACCCTAGAGGCAGCCTTGTTTCCTCTTGTGCTGCCCACGGTGTCTTCAAACACAGTAGCTCTCTCTTTACTGGATGAACGTATCCTTTTTCCTGCGGCCCTACTTTTGGCACTAAGGTCTTGAGATAAACAGCAGGAATAAATATACCACATTCTAACACAAGTTGCCAAGGCTTTAGAGATGAGCACTGTACTAGATCATCCAGGACACAACATCCAACCACAATCAGGATTTGCTTTGCTAATCCTTCCCCAGTTCAGGTAAACCTAAGACTAGACCAAGGGAGGGAACTGAGTCCACTAGTCCCAGGCTGAGCCCCTGGTCCTATGCTGACATCAACTGATTGGAGTGTCTGAAGAGAACCCTACAAGACAGCTGTTCATAGAGATCAGAATCTACAAGAAGAGAGGCTGATGTTTGGATCCAGTCATTTGCTTGGGAAACTGCATTGTCCTGCCTGAGGTGCTGGGGAAGGGGAGGTCAGCTGACAGGGAGGTTGTAGACAGACTTTGACTGTTCAATACAAGTCTCAGTAGATCAAGAGCAACTTGGTAAAAATCTAAGACACGCGGGAAGGCTGTGGAGGAGAAATGAGGGATGCAGACATCAGAACAGCAAGAAAGTATTCAATATGGAATCTTCTTGAGAAAGAATGAAGCTCTCAGAATGACTCACACGGGTGACTTGAGAAGATCACATATCAGTGGCCAGGAGGTGTTTACTCAATCCACAGTGACAGCCAGAACTGAATTAAGTAGAGAGATAGCTGTGCTGCCTGCCCCCCTGCTTGCCTTCTGGAAACACAATGAAGAAGTTAAGCTTTGGAATTTGGTGGGAGAGGGTGTCATTCCACTCCAACCAATTGAAATTGATTAAGGAAGAGAGTCACATTTTGGGTTTTTGTTGTTGTTGTTGTTGTTGGTTTTTCGAGACAGGATTTCTCTGTGTAGCCCTGGCTGTCCTGGAACTCACTTTGTAGACCAGGCTGGCCTCGAACTCAGAAATCTGCATGCCTCTGCCTCCCTAGTGCTGGGATTAAACGGGTGCGCCACCACGCCCAGTGAGAGTCACATTTGAAAGTTTATTCTAAAAAAAATGTTTATTCTAATTCTCTCTCTCTCTGTGTATGTATGTATGTGTGTGTGTGTGTGTGTGTGTGTGTGTGTGTGTGTGTGTTAGTGAAAACTGAACCCAGGATAAGGTTTGGATTTTCTTTTATAATTAAAACATGTTTTTTATTTTATGTGTATGGGCATTTTGCCTGCGTATGTGTCTGCTCGCTGCGTTCATGATACACCTGAGAACTGCCAAGAGCATCATCAGATTCCCCAGAACTGGAGTTTCAGATGCTTGTTAGCCACCCTGTGTTGCTGGGAACCGCACCCAGGTCCTCCGGAAAAACAGCAAATGCTTTAACCACAGATTCCCCTCCTTCCTCTCCTCCCAGTCCCCACTCCGATCATTTTTAGTAACTAAGAGGCAGTAAAAAGTTATAGTTTCATATTAAGGTGCAGGTCATTGGTCTTCCTCCCATACTGTGATGTCAGTCTAACCACACCATTTTCCATTTTCTACCACGGGGTAAATTGGCAAAAATGTATTTGGGCCTAGACTTAAAGAATATCATGTCCCAAAATAAGAGGGTCCCGCCACCACCAACAGAAGACAGTCTCACCATGTAACTGTGGCTGTCCTAGAGCTCACTATGTAGACCAGGCTGGCCTCAAACTCACCGAGCTCTGCCTGCCTCTGCAGGGATTAGAAAGTGCTGGGATTGGAAGGTGTGGTCACCATGCCATGCTAGAACGCCACTTTTATATAGGCATCGCAGTAACCAAGATACAGCACTCCTTTCTTCAGACAGATGAGCCCGACTTACCCCAGAGCATTCTCTCTCTCACCTATTGTGCTTAAATGAGTCTGCTTTTAAAATGGAAACAAACCAAATATTCCCACTGCCTTGGGTGGCCATGGAGCCAATGGTTGTGGGATTTTAAACTTAAATTAAAAAGAAACCTCTCGACCAGGTGTAGTGGCGCACGCCTTTAATCCCAGCACTCGGGAGGCAGAGGCAGGTGGATTTCTGAGTTCGAGGGCAGCCTGGTCTACAAAGTGAGTTCCAGGACAGCCAGGGCTATACAGAGAAACCCTGGGGGGGGGGGAGAAAGAAACCTCTCTCTCAGTTGAGACTACCAAATCCAACAGCCATTACATACTATTCACAAGGCTTTTATGCCCTGAAAAGCTATCAACAATCCAGGTCTGGGAGATGGCTCAAGCAGTAATGCATTGGCTGCATTAGCATGAGAGCCTGCATTCAGATCCCCAGTGTCCACGTAAAAACCAAGTGTAATGATATACACTTGTAATCCCTGTGCTCAGGAGGTGGAGGCAGGAAGATCCCTGGACCTCACCGGCCAGCTAGTCTAGCGAAAACATGGAGTTTCAGGCTCAGCGAGGAAACCCAATCTCAACAGTAAGGTGGAAGCTGAGCAGAGTGATTGGGAAACAAGGGCAAGCAGATCTCTGTGAGTTGAGGCTAGCCCCGTCTACACAGTAGGTTCCAGGATAGCTAGAGTTACATAGTGAGATATAAAAGATAATGAAAAAAGCAGGTAGAGAGTGATGGAGGAAGACACCTAAAGTAGACATCTGCATACAGATAGGTACACATACTTGAATGTACATACATGTGTAATACACACACACACATAAACACACACACACACACACACAGGACAGAGTTACCCATGACTCCAAACTCACTATCTTTGTCAGAGTCTCCATTCTAGCACAAAAGTTCTCATCCATTTAAAACAAAATCAAACCCACATCTACCATTTAGGTAAATATATAATTTCACTAGGATTAAAATATTTTGAATAAATGGTCCTTGCTCTCTTGACAACTAGATTTGGCTCAAGTTGAAACAGAGGTGTAAAGCTGTTCATTGGTGAAGTGTGGGTAGTTTAACAAAGAAAGAGAAAGAGAGAAAGGAAGGGAAGGGAAGGGAAGGGAGGGGAAGGGAAAGGAGAGGAGGGGAGGGGAGGGGAGGGGAGGGGAGGGGAGGGGAGGGGAGGGGAGGGGAGGGGAGGGGAAGAGGGGAAGAGGGGAAGAAGAGGGGAAGAAGAGGGGAAGAGGGGAAGAGGGGAAGAGGGGAAGAGGGGAAGAGGGGAAGAGGGGAAGGGAAGGGAAGGGAAGAAGGGAAGGGAAGAAGGGAAGGGAAGAAGGGAAGGGAAGAAGGGAAGGGAAGAAGGGAAGGGAAGAAGGGAAGGGAAGAAGGGAAGGGAAGAAGGGAAGGGAAGAAGGGAAGGGAAGAAGGGAAGGGAAGAAGGGAAGGGAAGAAGGGAAGGGAAGAAGGGAAGGGAAGAAGGGAAGGGAAGAAGGGAAGGGAAGAAGGGAAGGGAAGAAGGGAAGGGAAGAAGGGAAGGGAAGAAGGGAAGAAGGGAAGGGAAGGGAAGAAGGGAAGGGAAGAAGGGAAGGGAAGAAGGGAAGAAGGGAAGGGAAGAAGGGAAGGGAAGAAGGGAAGGGAAGAAGGGAAGGGAAGAAGGGAAGGGAAGAAGGGAAGGGAAGAAGGGAAGGGAAGAAGGGAAGGGAAGAAGGGAAGGGAAGAAGGGAAGGGAAGAAGGGAAGGGAAGAAGGGAAGGGAAGAAGGGAAGGGAAGAAGGGAAGGGAAGAAGGGAAGGGAAGGGAAGGGAAGGGAAGGGAAGGGAAGGGAAGGGAAGGGAAGGGAAGAAGGAAGGAAGGAAGGAAGGAAGGAAGGAAGGAAGGAAGGAAGGAAGGAAGGAAGGAAGGAAGGAAGGAAAGACAGGAAAGAAGGTAGAATAAGAATATTGAGAAAGAAGGCAAAGAAGCCTGCAGTAACAAGCTGCCTTTTGGTCACAGGCCTTGAGATTCTGCTGGGGGACCTGCTGAAGGGTGGACTCCTCCTTCCAGCTACTCCCCTTCCCCTTTCCAATCCATGGTCTCTGGAAGAGTAAGGGTCCAGGGACACAGGTGTAAGTCGGTCTTCTTGACAGAACTGGCTAGTTCTCAAGGAATTAGAGCATTTTATGAATGAAACCCAGGCCCAAGTATTTCACGTCTCTTCCACAACTTGAAGCAGAAAGACATATGTAAGAGAGGCTTATTAATGGCTTTCCAATCCTTGCTGTAACTGGAGAAGTTCTCATACTTGTTGGAACAATTACAACAGAGTAAGCCTGATAAAAGACCCCGCAGATCCCCACTCTTGTGTCTCCTGGGCATAGCAGCCTGTGGTAGGTGTCCACCTCTGCATGCGTGCAGAAACCCCCAAGTGCTTCCTTCCCTGTGGTTCACACGTGGCTCTGTGTTTTTGGAAGAGGGCAAATTTCCTCCTATCTCTGTGCCATCTCTGATTCAAGCTAGTCCTTCTGGGAGTAATATTACCCAAGTGTTTATACCCTGAGCCGAGCTCTCCACAAGTGACTGCATGTTTCCTGAAACCAACCATTGGCAGCTGTTACACAGACATTTTCTCCTTTTTAGATACCTATAATTACACCAATTATGCCAATCATTGATGTTTATAAAGGATTTAAATTTTTACACACCCAGAAGAGCCTGTCAGAAAGCTGTATCCAAGGCAGAATACACCCCACAGAGGGGCCTATTTGACCATCACAATTGCTTCAGAGAGTCCCTAAATTGAGAGTTAGCCCTGCGAGTGAGGCTTCTTGTTAGCCTGTATGTCTCAGGCAAGCTAATCCTGTCACTGGGGTAAAAATCTGTTTGGTTACCAACCACAGAACTCAATTTAACTTTTCAAAGGGAAGAATAATGGGCCCAATTCAATGAAATAGGTCTTCCGAGTGCAACCCCTCGTCACTGCTCAGCACCAGATAAGAGGGGAGGTACTCTGCTACCTTAAGTCTCTGCCTTCCAACAGGATGAAGGACAAGGAGCACCCAGTTCGCATGCCAGTCTGGACCCCTGGACCCAGAGAAACCAGTCTCCCTGGAAGTGCCTCCTAGTTATGATGGCAAAAGAAAGCTCAATTTGTATATATATATCTGCCTTTATTTAAAGGTTTTGCTCATCGTGGTTTTTTTTTTAAATATAATAATCTTGAGAGTTAAAAAAAAAATAGTACATGGGAGCTAAAGATGTAGCTCAGTTGGCAGAGTGCTTACACAGAGCCCTGGGTTATAGATCCCCAGCACTGCATATGGTAAGGCGTGTCTGTAATCCATAGCACTCAGGAGGGGAAGGCAGGAGGACTAGGAAATCAAGATCATCCTGAGATATGTATGAAGGCAGGCTGGCATGCATGAGGTCCTGTCTCAAAATAAAATTGCAAGAGGCTAGTGGTATGTGCCTACAATTCCGGTATTTGGGAGGCTGAGGCAGAAATAGTGCAAGCTAGAAGCCAAGCTAGAGCTACATAAAGAAGCTGCCACACCCCCCTCCCAATTCCATGGGGATGGGGTTATAGCTCAGTGACAGCTTAGCCTGTCTTTAGACTCATGAGTTTAATTCTCCACAGAGCTGGACAGGCCGATTTGCCTACCACTACACCCAGCACTCAGGATCCTAAAGCAGGAAGTTTGCCCTAAGTTTGAGGGCTGCATAGGGGTTCTGGGCCAGCCAAGGGTACCTATCAAGACCCTCCCTCAGAAAGTCAAAGCAAACACAGGCATACACAGACACACATGCACCTAAGTAGCCTGCCAGGCAGAACAATTGATTTTTGTTGTTAGTGTACACAAGGTTTATCTGGGCTTCCAGTAAAGCATGGACACGCTCTGTCTCCACACCTGGAAATTCAGATTTACCATGCTGAGGTGAAATTCAGACCCCTGCATGGCCTTAGTTAAGCACACATGTTTCTAACGCAGGCAAAACACATGTCAGAAATTCATTATCAATGTGTTTGCAAGCCCTTGCTTCAGGGATGGTTGTGTTGTGGGTGATACCCTCTCCCATTAGGGGCAGAGGAGATTCTGGGGAAATGGCAGATGCCTAGGTTTAGCCACCAAAAGACAGAATTAATGGAATTACTCTCTGAGCTAGTCCTGAGAGAAGGAGAGGGGTATGGGGAAAGGGCGAGTGGGAGGGAGGGAAGGAGGTTGGGAGGGAGGGAGAGAGAGAGAGAGAGAGAGAGAGAGAGAGAGAGAGAGATATGCTTCATTTCCAGTCAGCAGCAGAATTTACTTATAATTGTGCAGTGTTTAAAACAGCACATTTGAACACTCGATGTTTTTACAGACGGCTCACAAATTCAAGGAGTTATTATTACAGATATATTCAGTGTTTTTACAGACATTTAATGTCCCTTGGAACATTACATTCCTTTACAAATCCCCCTTCTGTCAAATTCTCTAATTTAATAGGATTATCCCCTAATGGAATGCTTTAACACTATTTCTCAAGTTAAGGTCTGAGAACCATCTATTTATTATGCAATCCACAAACCATATGCCGACCTTTCGTGAAAATGTTATCTGAAGCTGTCCAGGATGCTCATGTAGAGCTTCAGGCACGTGTGCACAGTTGCAGGATTATCTTCACCAAGATGGGAGCGACTCAGTAACAGAAGCTCGCGTTCAGAGTTCACGTCGGCGGGTTCTGGGCATTATATGGATTCACTGCTTTACTTGAGTCTAGCCAGTTCATGTGCAAATGTATCCAAGTTCATGGAAGCTAGTGAGCAACAGGAGAATGTGACCTCCTTCATGTAGAAACCAGGGGCAGCATGGAAACATGGCGTTGTGCCGGGTGGTAACTGGCACTCAGTGAACTCCTGAGAGCTTAAAGCGTCTCTTCAGATAACTTCTCAGCCAGGTTCGCCAGTGATTTCCCTGGGGGACAGAGGGTCAAGCAAGCTTCCAGCTGAGTCGTCTAAGTTCTTGAGAAGGGATGTTGAAGACCACAAGCTTCATCATTCAACAATGAGCCCTTGCTGACCATTAAGGCTCAGCTGGCAGAGTACTTGTCTACCACGCACAAAGCCTTAGGTTCAATCCCAGCGCCATGTAAAGTCTATGCAGGGCTGTGCACAGCGGTCACCTCAGCATTCCAGTGGTAGAATCAAGAGTACTGTCTTAGTCAGGGTTTCTATTCCTGCACAAACATCATGACCAAGAAGCAAGTTGGGGAGGAAAGGGTTTATTTGGCTTACACTTCCATACTGCTGTTCATCACCAAATGAATTAAGGACTGGAACTCAAGCAGGTCAGGAAGCAGGAGCTGATGCAGAGACCATGGAGGGATGTTCTTTATTGGCTTGCCTCCTCTGGCTTGCTCAGTCTGCTCTCTTATAGAACCAAGACTACCAGTCCAGAGATGGTCCCACCTACAAGGGGCCTTTCCCCCTTGATCACTAATTGAGAAAATGCCTTACAGTTGTATCTCATGGAGGCATTTCCTCAACTGAAGCTCCTTTCTCTGTGATAAGTCCAGCTGCGTCAAGTTGACACAAAACTAGCCAGTACAAGTACCAAGTTCAAGATCACCCTTGGATACTCAGTGAGTTCAAGGCCAACTTGGATATAGGAAATAATGTCTCAAAATAAATAAACTAACAAATTACTAATCAGAATAAATGAGGTGGCTCCATGCAAATAAAGGGACTTGCTCCCAAGCCAAATGACTTGTGTTGGATCCTTGGAACCACGTGGCAGAGGAAGAGACGTGACACTCCAACGTTGTCTTCTGATCTCTACATGTGGACTGTGGCATGTGTGTAGGACCTCCCCCCCACCCCCAACGCCAGACACAAGCATACCCACACAAATAAATAAATATATGATAACTTTAAAAAAAACACACACACACAAAAAACCAATCCATATGTGTCTTACAACCTCCACGTCTTTCTAAAAACTCAAAATCTTCTTGGAAGTTGGTCATGCTTAGATCTATCCATCCTCTATTCTGTGGATCACTTTTGTGGGTATAAAGGCCCCAGCATCCCTACCTAATGTTTGTGGAACTCAACTTTCGAAAGTGGTTTTGGCTGGCACAGGATGATTCTGATCCTCTTCCTTCAGCAGTGCACAATCATTGGTCCAACTCAGCTCCATTTCATTGACACACTAGCAGGGAGAAAGGCTCACCTTGTGTTTGGGGTCCTCTTATCTATGTAAAAGATGACTCGTTTGGGCAGCTGGTTAGGCCAGTCCTGTGCACAAGGAGAGAAGGGGAAAGAACCATGTGGATCCTTTAAAGTTAGGGAACAGAAAAGAATGTTGTCCTTGTTTTCTTGTCCCCTGATGTAGAGAGAGGTCTTCATCTTCGACCCCTCTCTATCAGCTTTGTTTCTCAGTAGTTGGATGTCTTTATCCCACCCCGCTCCTTTTTTTTTTTTAAATTGGCCTGTAGAGAGGAGGGAGGTGGAGTTGAGGGGTCAAAAAGAGAGACCCAAGTCCTGCAATTAGCAGGAAGTTGATGGTGGAGTTTTTACTTTATGTTTGCCAGTTGAGTAAAGTTAAGATGCAAAGTGTGATTTTTCTCATACACATCACACACACACACACACACACACACACCTCAGTCCCTCCCCCTCCTACTGTTCCTGTTCCTTCGGGTGTTTTGGCCCAGTTGGAAGCTGATATTTAAAAGACATTTGATCTGCCTGATGGAAGCGGAAGAAAACAGGGATGAGATCAAGGGGATTTCTGAGAAAGAAATTCTGAAACACAAGGGACAAAAGAATGAGTCACCAAGGCAGTCATGAGAACCGGCCTGCTCAGGCCTCAAACAGCTTCTTCTTGTTGTTGTTTTGGTTTTGTTGTTGTTGTTCTTGTTTGTTAGGAGAGATTGACAGTGCCCTGTTCTGGAGCATTTGGGGGTGGGGCCAATGGGGAACCTGTGGTCTGTCTTTCCTCCTGAGAATGCACCTGGGGGTGGGAATGATGTTCAGGGATAAGTCCCTGAAATGTACCTTTGGAAATATAGGTGGTTGGTAGGTACGGGAGGAACTACAAAGGTAAAATCCTGTGACAGAGGCTAGGCTGTGTCCTTCTTACCCTTGTGACAGAAAGGGGCAAGTTCTTTTTCTCAGACTCTGGTCTTCCAGGAGTGTCTGAGTAGCCAAGAGATGACCTAGGGCAAGTCTGGGGTGTGTAAGCAGGGAGGGAGGCAGGGTGTGTGTGACTGGGCAATTTTCCTGCTGGACAATGGGGGAGAGGCCATTGATGAGCAGCCAATTCCTGTTTCCTTCCTGTTTTGTGGGCGGAGGGGATGGGATCAGGAGCAGCCGGGGTCAAGAGGGAAAGGCCACCAAGAGGTTGACCATAGCCTGACATCCTAAGCAAGGACACAGAGGTTGAGAGCAACAATATCCACGGACTGGTCCAACTCTTGTCTCACACGTGGAAGACCCTGATGTCTGTCCCGGGTCTTGAAAAATGAAGACAGAGATTGGTTCTTTTTTCTTTTATTTAAAACAGAATCTCCTATAGCCCAGGACTTCCTGTATGCAGGGCAAGCAAGCAATGTGCCGTTGAATTTTCCATCTTGTGGGAAGAAGGGCCAGATTTGTATGGTCTCGGTTACTTTTAGTTAAGTACTCTGTTACCTGCAAACAGACTCTCACCTGACAGTGACAGAAAATCTTCACGCTGGCTGTCGATTGTTTTGTTCTGAGATTACTGCCCAACTTGATCACCACTGAAATCAGCAACACCGCTTATTAAGCACTTATTATAGACTTACAATGTGTGTGTGTGTGTGCAGGTATGTATGTGTGTGATTGTGTGTGAGTGTGAGTATGTATGAGTGGGTGTTTTTGTGTGAGTGCTGTTATAGTTGTTTTGAAATAGGGTTTTGCGTAGACAAGGCTAGCTTTTAGCTCTTCAACCTTCTGCCTCCATCTCCTGAGTACTGGGATTACCAGTGTGCACAGCCACGTATGCCTTTTTTCATTTAATACCAGCCCCAGGAGACATTTATTGTTACCCACACGTTGTGGACAGGAAAATAAGGTATAGAGAAATGAAGTAATTTGTCCCAGGTAATGGCTGTAAATAAAGCTGAACCTAGGCTGTCTGACTTTATAGCTCTTCCCATCATGCAAGAATCCAATGTTTAAAGTGTGCCTCCTCATCTTTTAAGATAATCATCTTTTCCAACCAGGAAATAGCATGGGTTGTTGGAACACAATGCCTTCCGCAACCACCATATCTACACTGAACATGAATATCTTAACATGCTCTATGAATATCTTAATAGTGTTTATTAGATTCCAGTGTGTCAGACTTTCCAATTGATGAAGGAATGAGAGAGCAGGTTAAGGAGGAAGTCACAAGAGAGAGAAACGTAGGTAGAGCTGGGGGTAACCTGCCTGTCAGCAAGCATGAGGTCCGGAGTTCAATCCCCAGCACCACTCCTAAAACACACACACACACTTACACATACAAACATTTACACACATAGATACACATACACCATGTACACACAAACACAGATGCACAGACACACACTCACACACACACCATGCATACACACAGATATACACATAGACACACACACACACACACACACACACACACAGCATGTCTGAAGAATCTGCAGGTCTTGAGTTTCAAAGTAGAAATGGAGACTGCCATGAGAATCTATGCGTTGCTTTATTAAACTTGACATTTGCGTCGAATTGAGAAGGCCCATTTGAAAACAAGACACAGTTTCCCTGAGCATGGTCGTTCTCCGTGCTATTTCAGGCTTACGTTTTCAGTGACCGCAGCGTAGGATGAAAATCTCGAATATTTATGGAATTTACTGAGGAGCCCTGTAGTCTGTCCTTCTGTCTGAGTCAGTCTGTCTGCTCACTAGAACACAGTCCTACAGGGACTCAGAGTCAAAGCTGGGCAGACTCGGGGCCACTTCTCAACTTGTACCTTCAAGTTCCTTTCCTGGTGATCCTGGTGTTGAAACTGGACAAACACAAGGACAGAGCTGTTCTGATTTTTCCTAAACTAAGCCTGGGCAGGGCTGTCACTGTCTGCTTCTTTACTTTTTGCCCCTGGGGCATGCTTTAAAGTCCTGTCCCCTTTCCCAAGCACGTGGCTCCAAATCGGGTTCAGGTTGTGTAACCTTTCTCCCCATCCTTTCTGGGTCCCTGTGTTTTGTTTACAGTTTCAGCCTTTTAAAAACCTCACTATGTATGACAAGGCTTCTCCCTCAGATCCTTTGACTTGTCTTCATGGTTCCTTCTCTAGGCTGGTTCTGTTGTTTTGGTTTTGTTTGGATATTATTGGTTCTGGTTTTTTGTTGGGGGAGGGGGTGTTGTTTGTTGGTTTGTTTGTTATTGATACAGTGTTTCCCTCTATCCCAAGCCAGTCTTGAACTCCTCATAGTATTCCTGCTTCTGTTTTCAGAGGGCTGGAATTACAGGCCTGCACCTGGCTCCAGGCATAATTCAGTCCCCCAGGGATGCTGGTGGGAGAGTCCTCTGATCTCCTGTGTCTCATTTTCCCCCGGCTCTGCTCCTCTCATTGGGCTCCAACGATCTGAAATCTGCTTCCCAACCCCAGGCAGAGTGAGCAGGACTCCGCTTGCCTTTGCCTTCCTTGGTGGGATAATGAAGATTCCAGGAGTCTCCCTCCCACCTGCTTCCTGAGTTTCTCATCCTGTCTGTTCTACTGAAGAATCCTTTTCCAGACAAGCATTTAAACCCACAAGAAACACTCACCTTTCACTTCATAAGAGAAACTTACTTACTTTAAAATGAATTAAAATCTCCGGTTGTATGAATATATGTGTATGCACATCTATGTGTTTGTCTATGTATATCTGTATATATGTATGCTTGTGTGCATATATGTGTGTATATGTGCATATTTTATGTCTATGTGTGTTTGTATATGTGCATATGTGCATGCTTTATGTCTCTGTGTGTTTGTAGTGTGTATGTGTATATATGCATGCTTGTAAGCATATATATGTGTGCATATGCATAAGTGTATATGTATGTGTGTGAGGTACATAAAGCCAGTACTCAATGCTAAATGTGGATTTTATTATAAGGATCACTACTGTAGCTCCAAGAAGCCAACTGTGTGGTTTCTAGTTGCCTGAGCAGCCCTTCAGTGTCTTGGAGACCCAGTCTCTTCCCTTCTTCCATTTCCACCCTTATCAAGATGCAATGAGAGCTCTATCACCTCTGCCACTGTATTGTCACAAAGCAGTCAAGCGTGATGGGGGAGGGGGAGAGGAACAGTTTTCCTCTTGTCTGTGCTCTCCATCTTTGTGTCTAATCAGGAAAGAAAAAATGTCCCTGAAGTCCTCAATCCATGCCTGAATATACCTTCTATGCCCTAGATGCATATGTTTATAATATTATTAAAATGTACAAACAGGCGAGAATTAGAGTATTTGTTCTAATTTCCTTCTCCTCATCATTCACAAGGTTAGCTTGGTGAGTAGAGGAAGAAGTCTTTGTGTAAGAGAGGAATATCTTAGCCAGGTGTGGTGATGCACACCTTTGATCCTAGCACTAAGGAGGCAGTAGATCTCGAGGGTAGCCTGATTTTCTATAGAGTGAGTTCCAAAACAGCTAGGGCTACACAGAGAAACCCTGTCTCAACTAAAACCAAAAGTGAGAGGTAGGGGGGGGGGGACACAATATAACTGTGGTTTCAATATGACTTTTCTGAAAGGAAACACTAGAAATATAAACTAATAAAATATTGACTGTACCTTAGAGGTTAATTCTAACCTCTAGCAGCCACATTTTAAAAAGATAAGCAAGGCAGGGCTTAATGGTATTCACTTTTAATCTAGCACTTGGGAGGCAGAGACAGGAAAATGTATGTGAATTCAAGGCCAGCAGGTAACCAGTGAACTCTAGGACAGCCAGGGCTATGTAGACCTTGTTTTGGGAATTAAAAAGAGGAGGAGGAGGAGAATAAAACTAACAACAACCAAAGAGTTAATTAGAATCCTGTAATCTCAGGACTGAGATGGAGGCAGCTAGATCTCTAGGCCATCCCAGCTGGTGAGACCCTGTCAAAAATAAAAGATAGCCCCCATACAACAGTTCTTTATATTGATCTACATGTAGAAGATAGAACATTTCTGTAGTTCACGACTCTCTGACATTGGCCTCTCTGGCAGCCCCTCTTTAAATCCTTCTGTTCTCTGTTCTCAGCACCTGCTTGAATCGCTCCAGTAAGGAAGAGCATGCAACTATAGTGTGCCCTTATTCACTTCCATTGTTTGTAAAAATGACTCAGAAGCCGTGGGCTCCTGTGATCTAATAATTTCGTGTAATTTATGGCTTGCAGAATGATCACTGTGTCTGCCAATGATCAGAACTGGAACCATGTTCTGAGTTTCTCCTAATCATGGCCCATAACGGACTGCGGCGTTGGCCTGCGGCATTAGCTGGCGGCTTAACAACCGATTTAACCCCAGGCCTCAGGAAACCCAGTTTACAGGTGAGGCTGTTCGCACGGGAGAATTAAGAGAAAGGGAGCCAGACTTGATGGCACACCCCTGTAATTACAGCACCTGGGAGGCAAAGTCAGGAGTTCGAGGCCAGCTTGGGTTATGTAGTGATTTCCAGGCCAGCTTGAAATGCAGGGCAAGTACCTGACTCAACACAACACAACACAACACAACACAAAACAGAACAAAACTAAACAACAAAACAAAACTATTTAGGACTGAGGCAGAATATGTATAAGCATTTTTAAATGTATTTGTCAACTAAATGCGAAATGTAAACTTTCAATCTGGGCAAAGTCTCTGGCTCTAAGAGTTATGATGCTTTCTGTATCTTATTTGGGAGCTGCGGATGAGAACTTTCTTCAGGCATCCCTTCCCACCGTCATCTGTCCCAGCTTCTGCCAAGCTCCATGGTGTTTGCTTTGTGGCTGAGCCTACTGTGTCTTTGTTTCAGTAGCCCTGTGTGCTGTGGCAATGGGTAATGTTGCTACTGTCCTGCCTGAATGGCTCAGCTTCCATGGCACTGAGCGCTCTTGCTTTTTTTCCTGCTTCTCTTGGCCTCTCTGACAGCCGCTCCTGAAATATCAGCACCCCTTCTCTCTTCTCACCACCTTCCATGAGGAAGAACACACAGCTAGGGTATGCTCATTCACTTGCATTGTTTTTAAAATGATGCAGGAGCCTTAGACTCCTGTCATCTACAGCAGAGTGTCCACAGCTCCTACGTGAACACTAGAACTAGCAGGGCTTTTCAGACATTTCAAGTGGATCCCAAGCTCACAAACCCAAAACAAACTCCTCCAGGCTGCCAGGCCATGCTAATACACCGGCACACTTTTTTTTTTTTTTTAATGGCCCTGATGATTAAACTTCGGGTTTCGCTCATGTTAGACCCACACTCCACCACCAAGCCTCATTGCTTGCTAGCTCTAGTTTCCCTCTTTTGATGAAGGATACCGTTGTTAATTCACAGGGTAGGTTATGATAAGGGGCCATTCTAGACTGTCCCTCAGCTCTCTGTGCTACCAAGTGACAGATTCATGACATTGTTTCTTCTTTAGTTCCTTGAACTCCTACTAAAGTAGGAGCCCCTGGGCATTCCTGTCTAAGATGCTGTGGCAGACAGCCTTCTGGTTGGTCCCTTTGTTTGAGAAGGCGTTATGCATATCTATGTTGCTGACCTTGAACTCCTGATCCTCCTGTCCCCACCTCCGAGGTTAGGGGTCACACTCAGAGGTCCAGTACCGTTCTGCTCCTGCTCATTCACCATACTGTCTCCTGAAGGATCTATTTAGAACACATGAAAGGTCTTCCCACCCTCTCTTGCCCCTGCTCCCTCTCAGGCAGCCCTGGAACTCTGCATAGTGAAACCCTTCCTTCACAGCTGCCTGCTTTTCTGCCTTCTTCATTTACCATTTAGTGTAAAGGAGACTTCTATGGCCTTTTGGTTCCTGTACACTCCTTTCTTGTCTAGAGCTGTGTACGTGTGTGCATAGAACATTCTACTTAAGGAGCTGCCTTATGAGGCAGAAATAAGGCTGGCAAATTTAAAGGAAGAAAAAGACAGACGTATGTTTCTCTTACTGTTCTTCATGTCCTTCTTTGAATGGAGAATTCCAACACTGTTGTTGTTTGGTTGGTTGGTTTTGAGGCAGGATCTTTCTCTGGAATTCACTGTGCACATCAGGCTGGCTTCAGAAATCACAGGAATCCACCTGCCTCTGCATCCCAAGAACTAGGACTAAAAACATTTGTTATCACAACTGGCCTAGAAATTTTCTTTTCTGAAGCATGTGGTGGTTTGAATGAGAAATGTCCCTTATAAGCTTGCCTATGTGAGCATTTTGCTTCCCGCTCAGTAGTACTGTTTGTGGAGGTTTGGGTATACAACCTTGCTGAAGGAGTTACATCACCGGCTTAGAGAATGGATGGTTTCACCCTGCTTTCTGTTTGCTCTCTCTGCCTAGTGCCTATGTGTGAGATGTGAACTCTCAGCTTGCTCTGGCCACCATGCCAGCCTCCTGTGGCAATGATCTGCCATGATGGACTCCTATCCCCCTGTAGAAGTAATCCCAATGAACCCTTCTATAAATTGCCTTGGTCACAGTATTTTATCCTAGTAACAAGAAAGTAGCTAATGCAGGATGAAATAGCCCAGATGTTGGTCACCCCAGATCTGTTTTTAAGCACCAGTCAATGTCCTCTATTGATTTGTTCTGCAATGAGTATTTACTCTGCAGAAACTCATTGTCCTCCTCTGTTGAATGAAGGCTGTAGTCAGCTTTGTAGTGTGCTGTGAAGGTTAATAGAGATCTTTGAATGTAGCAAATATTAATGAACATTATCTTTTCCTTCTTGAGCTAGCTTACTGGACTAAAACCTTAATATATTATATAATTTTCACATGAGGGGTACACTATTTGCCTTTCGACAATACAGAATATGGAATGCAGACATATAAACATTGGATCAATTTCTTAGAATTATATATATATATTCTTTAAACACACACACACCAGGATCTCAACTACCCTATATTGGCCTTGAATGTAGCTAAGGAAGGCCATGAACTTCTGATCCTCTTGCCTGCAACCTGATTATATTTAATCCTTTAATTAAGGTAGCTTTATAAATTGTAGAACAAACTCCATTTTATACTAATTAATATTATACAAATTATTTTATCAGTATCCTAGTATAGGAAAATTATCTACAATTTTCTTGATTATTATAATAACTAGTTGATTAGATTGGCTAGTACATTAATAAGAGTGGCCTAATTTATGCCCTTCTTGAAAGCATTCTAAGTACATTAAATAATGTATGAGTGAATAGAGTTAAATACATCCAGATGATAATGCATATATTGGGAATTATTATGTGCACAGTCATACACTTTCTAACACTTCTTGAGTATAACAAACAAACATAAAGCTTTGCCAATAATTCTAGAAAGTCAACAACATTAATGTGGGAAGCTGGATTAAAAAGGAGATTAAAATTTGGGTGTTACTAAAAAATATTTTCAGATAAATAAGTCAATCTAGGTAGCAAATTAGACAATTTCAACGTAAAACTTCTTCTTCTTCTTCTTCTTCTTCTTCTTCTTCTTCTTCTTCTTCTTCTTCTTCTTCTTCTTCTTCTTCCTCCTCCTCCTCCTCCTCCTCTTCCTCCTCCTCCTCCTCTTCTTCTTCTTCTTCTTCTTCTTCTTCTTCTTCTTCTTCTTCTTCTTCTTCTTCTTCTTCTTCTTCTTCTTCTTCTTCTTCTTCTTCTATTTAATGTTGTTATGGACAGAAGTTCTAGTCTCCCCCTACTGAGTTATACCCAGCTCCCAAATGTTCTCCAAACATTTTTGTTTCATTTTGTTTTTGAGACAGATTCTCTCAATATAGCCCCAGAACTCACCATGTAGACCAGGCTGGCTTCAGACTCCTAGAGATCCGCCTGCCTCTGCCTCCCAAGTGCTGGGATTAAAGGCGTGCACCATCTCTTTTCTAAAGACAGGAGCTCATTTCTTTTGAACTTGAGAATGACCTTCAACTTCGAATCCTGCTTCCACCTCTGACTGCTAGGGTTACAGGTGGACACCACCAGGCTGGGTGTATGCGTTGCTAGGGATGGAACCCAGGGCTTCATACACGGCTCATCAGTACTTCACTGGCTGAGCCACATCCCCAGCCCCAGCTCTGTCCTCCTTTGGGGTAAATCATCGTTTGACTTGAAAGCCTTGGCAAGTGCGTTGAGCTTCCTCGCTCAGACTCTCCCCCTTTGTGAGCTCCTTCACCCACGGATCCCCAGCAGGTTAAACAGGCTACACTTTGGCTCCTTTTCACAAGATATTACTAATTACTTTAAATTGCTCTGGTTTATTAAGTGAAATCCAGAGTAGCTTCGGTGCTTACCTGACATTTAGTTAATGAGCATAGTGGTACCTCCAGGAGGTTCGTGGACCTTTGATAAAGGGGTAGCTTAATAGGCAAAATAGCATATCTGGATTTCATTGGGGAAAGCGTGAGATAATCCATATATTTGAATGCAATTTAATGTAATTACATAGTAATTTTGGTTATTGCCAAAAGAAGGTGTGTCTTTTCAAGTGAGAACGGGAGGTTAACTACTTGTACATGTAATTAAAATCCATCAACAGATATTAATTGAATCCATACTATGCTCAAGATTCAGGGGTATTAGAACAGATACAAAGACATAGGACTTGGACCCTGTTCTCAAATAGTGTGCACCGTCATGAGGAAATGAATGGGAAAAGTTATATGTGTTACCTTCTTAGGTGTGTCCATGTGTTTTGATTTTGTTTTGTTTTGTTGTCGGTGGTTTTTTTTTGTTTTTTGTTTTTTGGTTTTTTTTGAAATAGGGTTTCTCTGTGTAGCCCTAGACGTCCTGGAACTCATTCTGTATACCAGGATGGCCTCGAACTCAGAAATCCGCCTGCCTCTGCCCCCCAATTGCTGGGATTAAAGATGTGTGACACCACTGCCTGGCATGTATTTTGATCTTATACAATAGTAATAAAACTTTTATTGCTCTTGATGTGTAGGACATTGTAGTCGTGAGACAAATAGAGACTTAAAGCTGTTCTTATTTGAATTCTTCATAGGATATAAGAGCATTGAAGTAAAAGCTAGGAAAGGCAGGGGATGCTGGAGTCAAGTTTCATTCCTCTATATTAGCAAAGCACTTTAGAAAGGCTTTCCCAAGCCACATCTGCACATCTGGCTAGCACAGTCAGCTAGTGAGTCGTGCTAATACAAAGGCATTCCTACCTGTCCTACATTAAGATTCTTTTGCCTGGCCTTGTGTCCCCCCCCCCCCCCCCGTTAAGCTTTAGATCCACCATTTTCACTGACAGTGGGTGAGATGGCTCGAAAGGTTGATCTATACTTATGTCCCCGGTACTTCAGCTTTCTTTAACCTCAGCATCCACTGTAATACCATTTTGGTCAGCTAACCTTCTCAAGTTTTTTTTTTTTTTCCCATTAGCCAAAGTTATGGCTCCCTTCAGTTTCCTTCCCACCACATCTCTGTCATGAGCTCGGAAACTGGTCTCTTATTCCGAATTCCCTAAGCCACTCTCTACTGCTGCCTTTCCTTCTTGAAAGATATAAGGAATTACCTGGGGTGTTATGTACATCTCTGCTGCCCCTGAGATGCTGACATGACTTTCTATGGAATATAACCTTACACAGAAGCGGGGTTAGACGCTGAAGGTGACATCCAAGGGTAAGAGCATAAAGGGTGGGGGCTATGAAAACTTCAGAGAAATAAGGGTCAGAAGCTATAATTCAGTGGTAGAGTGTTGTGTGTCATGCGCTAGGGACAGTCCCCAGTACTCCTCGTCATGGCCAATAGCAAAAGAGAAAATAAGAATGGGAGACAGAAGGGTAGAGGTCTCTTAGTGGCTGGTTCCTTTGCAACCATTTTCTTCTGCCAGAATGAAAATTCCTCCTCTGCGGTAGCTCTGAGAACCTACATGCTCAGCAGCCCAAGGTCCAGGAGGCTTAAGAAGGCTTGTGTGGTACAATGCTTGGAATTAGGTGGTCGGCCTTAGATTTCTTTTACACAGTAACCACCAAAAGACCAGGTTCAAGAGTCTGAGATGGGAGGAGGCTGGAGAGATGGCTTAGCAGTTAGGTGTGTTAGGTGTCTTCAATGTTCTCACAAAAGGTCTGGGTTTGGTTCCCTGCACTCACATAGGGCAGCTCCCAACCTCTTCCAACTCCAGTTCCATGACATCTGACGCTCTCTTTTGGCTTCCATAGGTACTTGAAGGCACCTGGTGGCCATAAACCAATGCAAGCACATACAGACAGACATAAATAAATCTTAAAACACCCTGGCTCTGAAGCTGGGCATCTAGCCTTGTGTTTAAATTTAGCGCTGTTTTTCTGAGAGGTGAGGAGTTTTTCCTGTTTCTTGTCCTTTACCGTGAGCCTTCCTGCATGAATGAGCAGGTTCAGAGAATTCTGCCCTCACATCCATTCTTTGCTTGGTCTGCAGTATTTCGGTTCCTATCCCGGCCACCATCCCTTCTGGCTGAACCAATACAGATGGTCCTCAGGTCCTCAGTGGTAGAGTGTTGTGTGCCATGCGCTAGGGACAGTTCCCAGTTCTCCACGTCATGGCCACTAGCTAAGAATGGGAGATTGATTCCCATCAATGGGAATCAACCATTCCCATTGATGGATGTCAGGATCAAGCCTTAGTAATCTGGAGCCATGCTAAGTAGAAAGTGGCCTGAATCCCCATAATGCTCAGCAGTACCTTACAGCAATGCTGGCTCTTTCCCCTCTTCATCACAGGGACAGAGAACTGCATCTCATAACCACCACAGCCCAGCACTGCAGAAGAAGACTGGATTATATATTGCTTGCCCAGGAAAAGGCCCAAGGTCAAAGTTGAAGTTATAGTTCCTACTGAGTTGAATTTGATTTCATGAAACTGTAATGTCACGCTACAGCACATCAGTGAGTTTAATTGTCTTAAGTTGGGGAAGTTTTGCACGCTCACTTTTCCTTTGACCCTCTTGTATACTTTGGTCCTTATTTCTATTTGAGTGTTGAAACTAGAAGCCAGGGCTGCATGCATGCTAAGCACACATTCTACACTGAGTTCTACCTCAGCCTTAGAAGGATTCTTTTTTTAAACAAAATCAAAGTATGTTACCCCTTAATTAAAGCCCTCCGAATGTTTTGCATCACTGAGCACCACCAGTTCCTGTGTCTGTCTCTACATGGCTTCAGGTATAATCCACTCCAGCTGGAGTGTTCCTTCGTGCCATCTCATTCGGCCCATTGTTTCTGCAACAAGCTGGACTTGTCCTTGCTCCCTGGACACCGGAGCTGGCTCCAGGGTTGAGAGCACTGCCTGCTCTGGCAGAGGAACTGGGTTTGGTTCTTAGCACCAATGTGGTAGCTCACAACTGTCTGTGACTCCCAGTTTCAGGGAGTCCAAGACCTTCTTCTCATGTCCTTGGACACCTGACATGTACATGACACACATACATGCAGGCAAATCAGTCAGACACATATGATTATAGTACAACTGATTTATTTTCATTATAACGAACCTCAATTCAAATGTTCCTTCTAAGCTCGGACTTGATCTATTACTCCATGAGCTCCCAGTGTATCACTAAGAGAAATTACCATCCTGATTTCCTCTCTTCTCAGCAACAGGTAACCTTTATCTCAGTCATCCATCCCAGTGCCTGGAAGGAGCCTGACATTTGGTACAGAGTCAGCAAATATTTGTTGACTGTTGATGAAATGAGATCGCTAAATCTTTTTGAACACTGGTTTCCACTGGGAAAGTGTGAGTTCTTATATATATAAACATTATAGATTCTCATTTACTATATCTGAAATTATTATATAAATATATTAAATATAATACATTTTCAATATATAGTGTGTATTGTATATTTTATATTAAATATATTAGATAAATTTATTAACTATATTATATGTATAATATGTATCATATATTTCACATAAAATATGTAATATAAGTGCATTAAATTAAATATTTAAATATAAATTAAAATGGATATCTTTCAATATATATCTGTAAAATTAGACATAAAATATTCATTATGGGAGTCAGACATATACATGTATATATAATTATTTTATCCCTTTTTTGAGAATTTCATGCATATATACAATGTAGTTTAACTCTCCACTGTCCCCCAACTCCTCCTAGACCCCTGTAAATACACACGTTTTCTGCACATTTCTACACACATGTATATTACGTATGTATAGCTCATGGATCCAGGTCATAAGTATGCATGTGACATTTAGGGAAGTCCCTGGGTCAGCCAATATTCAAACTGCAGTAAATGGTCCCAGTGCAGGTTAGTTTTTGTCAACTTGACACACTGGAGAAGAGGGACGTTCAACTGAAGAACTGCCTAGCTCAGATTGTCTCTGGGGCACGGACTGTAAGCTGTAAGCTGCATCAACCCTCTCCTCTCCAGGTTAGTTCAGTCAGTGCGTGTCCTCATGACAACAGAGAAGCAAGTGCTGTTTCTCATCCTGCCGCCAAGTTTGGACACTTACATACATTCGGCTAACCGTGTTTATTAGTGTTTTGTTTCGTTTTGTTTTGTTCTCTTCAGTAGTTTCTTCGAAGAATTCGCTAAAAATAGTTTTAAAATTATGCTGCAGCCACCTGATTTTGAAAAAAAAAAAAAGGCTTATAAGTATTTTTCGCCAACTAGAAAATAGTGATGTAGAGGAGGGAAATCATTTAGTAAACCCACTTTTCCTGTGTGTTACAAGGCAACCTTACCAAGTCAGAAAATCCAAGAGTTTGCCGCTGAAGACCATTGGGAAAATAAATTCATTTAACAAATTCCTAAGGCTATCTGGCTAGGGACTAATTCTCAGGATCCAATCTTTCCCTCCAAGGCCATCACGTATCTTTTGGGTTCTTGATTTGATTTTTGTCTTGAGCTAGGCAGCACTTAGTTACATATCTGCTTTCAGTAGGCTGAGATCCACCTATGTCAGCCTTCCAAGTGCTGGGGTCAAAGGCTCACAGCATTAGGAATGGTGGGAAGCACTGCTATAGACATTCAAAACATGATTTCTGAAGCAAGCTCCTTGTGGACTGGAAACAGTCCACTGACTAGCAGGTTGGCCCCTGCACCGGCCTGTGACTATCAGAGAAAGGACACAGGCTGGAGACAGAGCCAGACTGAAGAGGTGGGACTCGGGAACTTGATTGCAAAACCTTCTTTCTCCAAATTTTTATTTTCATTTAATCATAAATTCCTTTGTGTCTCCTTTCCATTTCTGCTTCCCCAAGGTCAGACCTTTCTTAATGAATCCAGTATAAGGGTATACGTGAATTCTTCCTTTCTTTGTTTGAGGTAGGGTCTCTGGTAGCCCAGGATAGGCTCCAATTTACTTTGTATCCAAGGATCACCCTGAACTTCTGATATCCCTGCTTCCTGCTGGGATAACAGGCCAGATCCACCAAACCTGATTTACATAGGGTTCAGGATCGAACTTGGGGCTTCCTGTATGCTAGGTAAGCCACTGAACTGAGCTGTACCTCCAGCCTTCAGTTATTTTCTTATCAAGTTGCTAAAACAAACAATCACAAAACAAACAGATACTCAAGCAAATAGCAAAACAAGGCCCATATAGTTTGACTGAGGGATTACCTATAGGCTGTTTGTCCTGTATATGACTCAAACTCTCTTAGAAAATTAATCTGAGTAAGCTTGATATTTTTGACTTTAGTATCAAAAAAATTCTCTTAAGAATCAATATGCTTCCTCTTATTTCTTTAATCAAAACAATGAGCATTACATAACACATCCTGTCGTACAGCTCATGGTTTGGTGGTGGGAAAATCAGGGACAAATTCATTCACAGCAGTTAGATTGGTGTCTGGGGTGTCAGGTTTGTCTCCCCTGCCCCCATATATTCCAGTTTGAGTAGGAAACAGGCTTTGGAGAAGCAAAGCTATAATTATTTTTTTTTCAAATATATTGCTTCTATCCAGGTAGCAGAGGCAATCTTTCTTGGATCTTAAGAAGGTTCTAGAATTGGGTTGGGGCTATAGCTCACCCGTAGAACTCTTGCTCAGCTTGGGTGAAGCCAGGAGCTCAGCACAACAGTGCAGCAAATTCATGTGCAATGAACAGAAAAGAGTCTCTTCTAATCTCCAACTGATATTCCTTATGTCTTCTAATACTTTGAAATAGGTAAGGATATAAAAATAGAGATGTAACGAATGGGGTGAGGATGGGGTCAGGTGGGGTGCCTGCAGGTTCTGCCGACACTGGACTCAGGCTCTTGAGGCTGAGATGGTTAACAAGGCTCTTTCAGAGACAGTTCTGTGTGTTCTTTCTGGCCATGGTTGGTAGAGTATTGGAAATGGACCTAAATTTGTTCAGGATATGAAATAGTCATGACTCATCTCACTGTTTTGAAAGGGTTGTCTGTCCCAGTTCCTGGAGAGATGCTATTGTCTGCCTGCACCAGAGAGGAAAGCTGACTTGGAATGGATCTTGTGAGAGGCCCTGGTTTCTGGTCATAGAGAAGGAGTAGAAACCACAATGTCACCTCAGGGCCATCCAAGAAAAAGTGGGGTGGAGCTGGGACTGGAAAATACCAGGAAGCACAGTCCTTGCCTGAGGCTCGTTCAAACCTGTCTTCATCTAGGCTCATGCCTCTTGGGTCTGCTTTTGTTTCCTTAAGGAGTTTAATGACCTCACCTTCAGGAGAAGTCCAGTGTGCTTCCAGTCCAAAGCTGTTCTCTGAGTAACTGCTGCCCAGCTAGCCAGGTGGTCTGGGAGGAGCCAGGTGCCTGAAGGTGAGGAGGTGAGAGCTGAGGGCACCATGGTCACTGGTAAGGCAAAGAGCACAGAGACATAGCACAGCCTGGTTGCAGTGTGGAGTTTATTGCAAACTGAGCTGATGTTTGGACTTGCAAGCCGGCACGAACTCTCTGAGTCAGGAGTGAAATCACAGTCATCTGTAGAGAGAGGCTGAGGGAGGAAAGGCATTCCTGAAATACTTACCTGGATGAAGTCTTGGCCGCTTGCTCATCTATAAAAATATGACTGATGATGCACTTTCGACCTATGTTAAAGTTACTCTCAGTGCTTGTTTGTGAGCTCATGCCGCACAGACTGTCGATTTTACTGGAAAGAACTTCAAAATACAGCTGACAGTGTTGGTGTGTGACTGGTGTCCCTGTAAGGGGTCTAGGAAGAAGGATTGCTGGGAATTTGAGGCTAGCCTGAGCTACAAGAGAAGTTTTGACCAGCCTGAAACTCTTTGAGTAAAGCTCTGTCTCATATTTTGGGAATGGTGAGTTTGAAGCCAGCTTAGGATATGGGAGGCCTTGTCTCTAAACAAACCAAAGGAACACAGATGACTGAAGTCAATCAAGTATGAAGAAATTACTGGTTCACATGTGACTAATGAGGAAAAATGACATCATGTCTATTAGCTTCCTTCAATGGGAGAAACTCCTGCTCTTACACTGATTTCTGGAATTCAGCTGCAATGGTGTAACAAGACATCCTGGCTGTTGTACTAAGCATGCTGGTTTATAATACACACACACACACACACACACACACACACACACACACACACACGGACTAGGACTGGCAAGATGGCTCAGTGAATAAAGGTATTTGTTAGCAAGCCTGAGGACCCAAGTTCAATCCCAGAAGCCCACAAGGTACAAGAAGAGAATTAATTCCCACAGGTTGTCCTCTGACCGCCGCGTGGATGCTGTGACCCTGATGCATGTGTGTATACACAGGGCAAGTAAGTAAATCCATAAGGAAATAAGTGTAAATTCACATTTTAAAAGTATATGGTAAAGACTATGGGATCATTGAAGTATCCATGCCGTTTGGAATAAAGGAAACAAAATATCCACAACACCCTGGCACCGAGTGAGGTGACTGCGAGAAGAGTTTGTCCTCTCCCGATCAGTAAGAAGCTGTAGTTAATGGGAACGCATCTGCAGGACTAGAGTATCTTTTGGAAATACATTTTAAAGTGGTACAAGTGAGTATTTGGCTGTACCTCTAAAATGTTTGTGTTTCAGAAAACTGCAAAGTATATTGGCTAGGCCAAAGTTGATTATTCTATGGATTTCTTAAAAAAAATACATAAAGAAATAAGTGCATATATGCATTTAAATATACACATACAAAAACTTTGAAGCCAGGCATGGTGGTATATACTTGTAACTCTCCCATCTAGGAAACAAAGGCTAAATTTCAGGCGTTTAAAACCAGTCTTACTTATAGGAGAACCTGTCCCAAAAGGAAAAGAAAAAGAAAATGATACTTGATTTGAGAGTACTTGTATATTGTGCATAAGCCTTAAGGTTTATCTCTAACACTGAAAAAAAAAAGAAATATATATATGATCTGAATAGTAAAAGCCACAAAACAATAACTGGTCCTTCTGGCCATAATATGAATCATTCATATTAATAAATTTAAGTTCTCTTTCTCTCTCTCTTGCTCACTCTGCCTATGACTCAACTTCTGCCTTCGTTATTGTTCTATTGCTATAAGGAAACACTCCTGCTTGCTTACAGCTTTGGAGGGTTAGCAAGTTATCATCATGCTAGAAGATAGTGGTGGCAGGCAAGCAGGCATAGTGTTGGAGAAATCTCCAAGAGCTTTACATCTAATCCACAAGTTGCAAGCCAAGAGAGAAGCATTAGGCCTGGTGTGGACTTTGAAACTTCAAAGCCCACCCACAGCAATCTATCTCCTCAAACAAGGCCACCACACCTCGTCATCTTTCCCAAACAGTTAACTGGGAACCATGGATTCAAACATACGAGCCTCTGGGAGCCATTCTCACTGAAATGAGCACATATGGATACATTCCATCCAAATTTAAGCATCACTGTAGGATTTAGTTCATGTGTTTGTGTGTCTGGCATATATGTATGTACATGAGTGTGTGCAGATACACCCACATACAGAAGCTGGATAAAGGTGTCTTTCTTCATTCTCTTGTGACCCCATTTTTTGAGACCCAGAATCTCTGACTGAACCTGAAATTCATATCAGATTTTTGTATGGATGCTGGGGATTCAAATTTATGTCCTCATGTGTTTATAGCAACCCACATCCCCAGCCTGAGAATGTAATAATATTTTTTATTTGAGTTGATTTATACCTTGGCAATAGTTTGACTGTTCAGGTATTCTGGTATAAAATACTTATTCAGTGAGAAACTAAGGATTCCCAGAGAAATTGTTTTTCTTTTATGTTCCTTCCTCTCTGGACAGTTTCCCACTTGGATGAAATGTTTCATAAGCAAAAGAGAAAAATAAGAACTTTCTCTACAAGTGAATTCTAGTGTTTCCAGTAAATCTTCTCAAACATTTGTCAGAACTTTCCTTTCTCATTTCAGTGTTGCCTAGCAACCAAGGAATGTCAATGGGCAATCCACCTCATCAACAGGAGTCACATGGCAAAGCCTCAGTATGTGTATGTGTGCAGGTATGGTGCTGGGGACCGAACTAGGGACCTTGCGATCGGCTCCTGAATAGTAAAGATTGTCACATCTGACTTGACCCTGTGCAATCCCACACTTATTTGCCTGATGCCCATGAAGGGTGTTGGATTCCATGGAACTGAAGAGAGGTATCAATTGGGTGTAAGCTACGACTTGAGTACTGTAAATCAAACACAGGTCTCCTGGAAGAGCATCACTCATGGCTCTGAAATACAGAGCCATCTCTCCAGCCCTGAAGACTATGTTCTAGACAAATTTGCTACCATAGCTTTTATAATTTTCCATACCCTTAATAGCTTTATATAATTGCTTAATTCTGTAGTCCTTGACCCTTGTGAGTATACTGTATGAAATGTTTGTAACTTCTTTTTTTTTTTTTAAAGATTTATTTATTTATTATATGTAAGTACACTGTAGCTGTCCTCAGACACTCCAGAAGAGGGCGCCAGATCTCGTTACAGATGGTTGTGAGCCACCATGTGGTTGCTGGGATTTGAACTCTGGACCTTCAGAAGAGCAATCGGGTGCTCTTATCCACTGAGCCATCTCACCAGCCCCTGTTTGTAACTTCTTAGTGGATTTATTGTTGGTACTGAGATCTGTCTCTGTCTTTCTCTTTCTCTCTCTCTTTCTCTCTCTCTTTTTCTCTCTCACCCTCTTTTCTTCCCTCCCTCACTTTCTCTCTCTCCCCTCTTCCTCTTCCTCCCTCTCTGTATCTTTCTCTGAGACAGAGTCTCATGTAATCAAGGTTGGCCTACTAACACAACTTGCCCTTTTTTGGTGTTTTATTTTTCTTCTTAAGACAGGGTTTCTCAGTGTAGCCCAGGCTGTCCTGGAACTCTCTCTGTAGACCAGGATGGCCTCAAACTCAGAGATCTACCTGCCTCTGTCTAAAGATATTGGGATTAGAGATGTGAGCCACCATATCTTACATCAACATTTCGCAGATACTTGAGAATGACCTAAAACTTCTTTCCTTCTTTCTTTCATTTCTCAAGTACTGGAAATTAATGGCTCCCTCGAGCCTCCAGCCAGGTTACATGTGACCCTGCATTTATATGTATATTTTGCAAGCTAAGCAGGCACCCTACATCTTTTCCTTTTTTAATGAGTGTTTTGACATGGTCTCTTGTAGCCCTGGTTGACCTTGACATGTAGACTTAGTTGACCTTGGATTTCTGATTTGTCTGCTGGGATTGGAGATGAGTGTGTCTGTATCCAGCTCTACCCCTTTTCTGCTTCAGATTATCTATTGTTACATCTCATTTGTTTTTTTTTAAATTATTTTTAATAATATATGTATGTTGTATTTCTGTGTGTGGATATTCCATGTGTGTGTGAGGACCCTTAGAGGTCAGAAGTTTCAGATGCCCTGAAGAAGGAGTTACAAAGGATTGGGAACCACATGCCTTGCTGCCAAGAGTCAAACTCAGTCCTCTGAAAGAGTAATATGCATTTTCTAACCCTGAACCATCTCTTCAGCACCCACTGGTATGTTTGTTCCTGATTGACATCTCAGTGAACCAGGATGTGTGCTTGGAAGTCTTAGGTTTTATAACCATAGACCTAATTCATCATGAAATTCATGTGTCTTCAAAGAGAACGCCAACATCTGGCCTGAGATCATTTAGGTTTTGGAAATGAGTTCTTTTCAGCAGCAGAGAATTATCCTTCACCTCTCTACTTCTCAGGCCCACGTGCTGTTTCTCTGATATAAAGGACCTTCTAAGGCCTGGGGAAGGCGGGGTGTCCATCAGCAGTACCAGCAATTTAGAGGCAGGAGGTGTCCTTGATGCCAGGAGTTGAAGGCCAGCCTCATCTAAGCTCCATAGAATCTATCTAAACAATAATAATGATGTTGATAAGAAATTTTGCTAGTTTGTTTTTGACAGGGTCTCACTATATAGCCTTGGAAGAAATTTGCTATAAAGCTGGCTGGCATGGAACTTGCTATGTAGACAAGGCTGGCCTGGAACACACAGAGGCCTCCTGAGTTCCCGGATTAAAAGGTATGTGCTACCACTCCCTGAAAGAGTTAAGCCATCTGTGCTGGCTTATTTGTCAGCTTGACCCAAGCTAGGGTCACCTGGGAAGAGGGAACCTCAAGTGAGAAAATGCCTCCAAAACCTTTGGCCTGTAGGATAGTCTGTAGGGCATTTTCTTAATTAATGGTTGTTGTGGGAGAGCCCAGCCCACTGTGGGCAGTGCTGCCTCCAGGCAGGTCACCCTAGGTTGTTTAAAAGCAAGTTGAGCTAGCCAAGAGGAGCAAATCAGTAGGCAGCATCCTCCACAGCCTCTGACATCAGACTTCTTTTTGTTTGTTTGTTTGTTTGTTTGTTTGTTTGAGACAGGGTTTCTCTGTATAGTCCTGGCTGTCCTGGAACTCACAGGCTGGCCTCGAACTCAGAAATCCGCCTGCCTCTGCCTCCCAAGTGCTGGGATTAAAGGCGTGCGCCACCAGCACCAGGCGCAAACATCAGCCTTCTGCTTCGACTTGTCTTCCGGATCGACTGTGAGCTGAAACAAACCTTTTCCTCGCCAAGTTGCTTTGGGTTAGTGTTTTATCACAGCAAGAGAAAAGAAACTAAGATCCCACCTTCACTTGGTTTTTCAATATTTATCCATCCATGCCCTCACCTTCTTACTAGTAATTGAGCAATAGAGTTTCCCAACCAAAGACCATTCCTTTATGGTCATTCTACTTCCTGACTTAACAATAGCAGGCACAGAAATGAAACTCCATGCCCTCTGACTTATTTCTTTTCTTCATTGTTCCAGGTCTGATAGTCAGTCCAATGCTGATAAGAACCTGCATTTCATCTTTTTTTCCTGATAATCAAGGAAAAGAAAATAATCCCTTTCTCCAGTTTCTCTTGTCATATCTTTCTTTTCTTTTCTTTTTTTAATGTACATTGGTGTGAGGGTATTGGAACTACTGGAACTGCAAATACAGACAGTTGTGAGCTGCCATGTGCCATGTTCACAGTGCTCTTCTACTCCTCTAGAAGAGTAGTGCTCTCAACTGCTGAGCCATCTCTCCAGTCCTGTCTTATGTCTTATTAAGGGGGAAAATCCATTCTTAATTTGCTAAGTTGTTTGTTTTAGCAGGAATAGATTTCAAATTTTAATAATTGTTTTCCTGAAGTCATTAAACAAGAGATGACTGGGAGGGGTCCCCTTTACCATAGGAATTCATTAGATCCCTTAGGGTTTTTTTCTTACCCCTCTCTAATGCTAGATGGTTCTGAGTCTCCTTGGGGTATGCTATATTTCTTCATAACTTATGATGTTCTAAAATACAATGATAAATTAACCTTTAGAGTTTTTCATTAAGGTTTTTAGAATTCTGCTGATAAAGGAGATTAAATTACAATTTTTTTTTCTGAAATGGTCCTTTGTCAGTTTGCATATAAAGACCATATCATTTTACAAAAGGCAGAAGAGACTCACTGGCACTTTCCAGTTGTGGAATAGTTTGTAAAAGGCAGAGCTTATCTTTTTTTTTTTTCTTTCTGTGTCTTTCATTTAGGAAAAAAACTCACTGTAAAGTTGTCTGTCTCTGGGACTGGAGATTTGGCTCAACAGTTAAAATCCCCTACTGCTCCTGCAGAGGACCTGAGTAGGAACACCCATGATGGACTGTCCAGCTCCAGAGACGGTGGAAGCCTCTAAGTTCTGTGTGGACTGGACTCACACACACAGACCCACAAGCAAACCCATACACAAAACTAAAAACAAAGATATGGGGCTGGTAAGATGGCTCAGCAGTTAGGAGCACTGGCTGTTCTTCCAGAGGTCCCAGGTTCAATTCCCAGCACCCACATGGCAGCTCACAACTGTCTGTAACTCCAGTCCCAGGGGTCCATCATCCTCACACAGACATATATGCAGGAAAACCATAAATGCAAATAAAATAGAAAGAAATAAATCATTAAAAACACAGATAAAATCTTTTCAAAATCATATGGCTCGAATATCTGTATGTGTGTGTATGGTTTGGACATGGGCAAATTCATATTTTCTTTTTCTCCTTGAACCAGTTTGACATATTTTCGAATGGTTTTTGGTTTTATAGTTTCAGATTCACTGACATAAAATTGTTCCCCATGTTCCCCATAATTAAATGAGAATCACTGTGACACACATCACTTTCTTCTCTTCTGAATCAGGACTCGCTGGGTCTCTCTAGTTGAGTGTCCGACAGTGCCTGTTTTCCATTTGCACCCCCTTTCCCCTCCATATTGGAATAAGTTGTGCTGGCACTATTTGTTCTTATGACTTTTCTGCCCTATTTAATTCTGACACATTGTTCAAATATCAAATGGCCATTTAAGTGGGAGTTTTGACCTGTTTCATCCAATTATCTCTGTTTACATTAATACAACATAAATTATATATTTTTTGCTTTTGTTTGTTTGTTTTGTTTTCGAGACAGGGTTTCTCTGTATAGTCCTGGAACTCACTTTGTAGACCAGGTTGGCCTCTGCCTCCCAAGCGCTGGGATTAAAGGCGTGCACCACCGCGCCCGGCCCATAAATTATATTTTATATGTATTGAGGATGGGACCCAGAGCATTCCTTAAACAAGCACTCTGCCAATGAGCTCTGTCCCAACCCTGACCTCCCTTTTACTTTATTTTGATATAAAGTCTCAGGCTGGCCTAGTTCTCAGTCTGGGAGGACATTGAATTTACAATCCTCCTACCTCAGCTTCTGGAGAATATGGGATTCTAGACCTTGGGTATAACCTCAATATCCCAAAAGAAGAGAGGAAGAGAAAGAGGAGTAGATGATCAAGTGAGGACATGGCCCCTCCACGGTATGGCTGAGGGGATGAGCTTTATTGTAGATAGGAGTGAGAGCACAGTACAGCCCTCATGTCCATAGCCAGAGGTGTCTGAGCAAGTTCAGAGCAGGGAGAGAAAGCAGTAGCCTGAGCGTGGCCAGGAGAGGAGACAGAGGAGGGGATGGGAGTGAGAGAGGAAGGGGGGTGGCAGAAAAGGAGACAGAAGGAGAGAGAGAAAAGGAGAGAGAGCTAAGAGAGGGAGCCAAAAGGACCAAAAGAGCAAAGAGAACAATGAGATTGCATGACCAAAATGGTAGGGTTGTATAAGAATCTTAAGAAACTCAGGAAAGGCCATGAGCTGGAGCAGCTGATGGTAGGGGTGGGTGAGAAGAGCTGAGAGGAGCCAGGAAGCCAGGAAGACTCTGTAACAGGTACTTGCTGCCCTCAGAGAGCTAGGAGGTCAGCATGCCTTTTGGTATGCTAATAGGCACCACAGTTAGCCATTTGTCCTAGGGACCTGACCAGAAGGAGGAAGGAAGAGGAAGGAAAACAGAGGATCAAGAAGATGAAGAGGAAACAAGGAGGAAGAAACGTGATCCCCAAGATTAGTATCCCTCATCTCCAGGGTTTTTGTTTTGTTTTGTTTTGTTTGTTTTGTTTTGTTTTGTTTTGTTTTGTTTTGTTTTGTTTTGTTTTGTTTTTCCAGACAGGGTTTCTCTGTTTAGCCCTAGCTGTCCTGGAACTCACTTTGTAGACCAGGCTGGCCTGGAACATAGAAATCTGCCTGCCTCTGCCTCCCGAGTGCTGGGATTAAAGGTGTGCACTACCACGCCCTGCAATCTCCAGGGTTTTTTCCCCAACATAATATTGTCATTGATGACCTGGGAATTTCACATCATGCACCCCCATCACGCACCCCCATCACATTCACTTTCTACTCCTTCTATGCTCCCCTCCCTTTCGATCCCTCCTCTCAAAAAAAAAAAAAAAAGAAAGAAAAAGGAATAAAAAACAAAAAAAAAACCAACCAACGCATTTTGTGCCTTCCAAATACCCACAGGAGCATAGTCAAACTCCCAGTGGCCAGCCCCCTATGGAACGTTGGGTCCTCCAACTGCAATCCTCTTAATACACACACACACACACACACACACACACACACACACACACACACACACGTGCGTGCGTGCGCACGCTCCTACGCATGCATGCACACACAGACACACGGGCTCCGGGCTGAATTTCAAGGGTTTTCTATTCAGCATCACAGTTTTTCCTTTTAGATAGTAACGATGTTCACAGTTCACACAACAGTGGTACTTGGTGCACTCCTCTGCTTACTCTCTCACTATACATTACATTGTGAATTATCCATATCGTATATTTTAAGAAATGGCCTTCCACAGCACATGTTGTGAAAACCAAAACTTTAGCTAGGCATGGTGGTACATTCCTGTAATACCAGAACCTGTAAAGTGGAGGCTGGGGATTCAGGAGTTCAAGGCCATGGCTGGAGAGTGAGTTCAAGACCAATCTTAAGGTATGTGAATCGCTGCCTTGGCTAAATTTTACCTCATCTTGACCTCAATTGAGAAAATGGCCCCGTAAGATCCAGCTGCAAGATATTTTTAAAATTAGTGATTGATGGGGGAGGGCCCAGCCATTGTGAATGGCACCATCCCTGGGCAGGTGGTCCTGTGGATTCTATCAGAAAGCAAGCCACAGGGAGCAAGCCCACAAGCAGCACCCCCCACCCCCACCCCAGGCCTCTGCCTCAGGTCCTGCCTCCAGGTGCCTGCCATGTGTGAGTTCCAGGCTTGACTTCCTTCAATGAGAATTGACCCCGGAAGTGTAAGCCAAATAAACCCTTCCCTCCTCATGTTGCTTTAGTTAGGGTGCTTTGTCACAGCAATGGAAACCCTAATTAATACTATCTCAGAACGGGAGAGAAAATGAGTGGGCCAGGAGAGAAGAACCAAAACTCACATATTTTCTAACATATTTAAAAAATTTTTTTCTAGTATAGAGTTTATTTGAGGACATGGGAAGGGGAGTTGAGAAGGGAGTAGAGACAGAGAAAGAGAGGGGACAGAGAAGGAGAGAGAGGTGGGGAGGGAAGGAAAGAGAGGGGGAGGGGGAGGGAGAGAGAGAGAAAAGAGACTGGCCTGGAGTATGTTGGGGCAGAGTGTCAGAAAGCATTTTTACATTTTTAAAATTATGGGTTTTTTTTTTACTATGTATTTACTCTGTGGGGCATATGTGTGTGTGTGTATACATTCATGCCACAACATGTATTCAGAAGTTGGTTTTCTTGCTCCACCATAAGGATTCCATGCACTGAACTCAGATCCACAGGCTTGGCTTGGCAGGTGGCATCTTTACCATTTGAGCCCATTTTAACATATTTTATGTTCCATATTGTGTATGGTGTGTATGTATATGAGTATATGTGTACATTAATATATTTTATTGTGTGTTTCTCAGCATATATAAATTACGATTGTGTTGTTAATCCAGAAAATGTCAGGTTCTGGGACATCTGTTATAAGCCTGGTATTGTGGTGCAAGTCTATAGTCCCAGCCCTTAAAAGGATGAGGCAGGAGGATTACAGCCTGGCAACATAGTAAATTGTCTCTGTCCTGAGCTCTGGAGATACAAGGATTACTTAACCCTATAGTCTGTGAGCCACGTGCTGGCCATCCTGGAATAGGTCTGGAAAGGAATGAACACAGGGTATGAAGTGCTAGTGAGCCGCACCCCTCCTTTGCATGGGGTACCACACAGACTAGCATCACCAGGAGAACAACTGAATCCTTCAGCTTATTTCTAAATAATCAGAATTATAATTAACTATCGCAACATACTCCTCAGCATTCAGAGAGACATTTCACCAGGAAAGGGAGGTAGGAATTGTACATTGTTGCTTTATACTTAGTAAAAACTCGTGGTTTTAGTAAAAATTAAAAACAGCAACTCAACCAGGTTTATTTTATTTGGGTTTGAATTCTAGGGGTCTTGTTTTTATTTTTCATTTGTTTTGTTTTTAAAACAGGATCTTATGTAGCCCAGGCTAGCCTAGGACTCACTGTGGAGAGCAGACTGACCCTGGCCTCCAAATTCTCCTGCCTTATACAGTTCCATGTATCCCAGGGCCAGCCTCAAACTTGCTGAGGATGTAGGTGGTAGCTAAGAGTGATCTTGAACTCCCGATCTACCACATCCACCTCCCAAATCCTGGCACTGCAGGTGTACCCCCACCACACCAGGTTTATGGGGTGCTTCAAATTCAACCCAGGCTTTCCTGTCTGCTAGGTGAGCCCTCCTAAGGGAAGAAAGCTGTTTCCCTAACTTGATTTCAACCACAGCTTCCATAGATAGGGAGCATCTGTCAGGCCAGGCTACACAAGAATGGGTACCACAGGTTCTCAGGGAGATCTAACTCATTTCCTGGATTGATTGATATCTGTTTAATGTATTAACCTTCGTAAATGAACTTGGGTTTCCAGTCCGTTTCTATTGATTTACCTAGACTGTTTCACGCTGACCTCTGTGTGACCCAGACCATGTGCCTTTCCAAGTGTCCAGGTCAGAAGTCAAAGACAGAGACTTACTAGGGTGCAAGCAGGTACAGGGTAGCCTGGGATGCTGGAAGTGGAGCCTGTGACATGTGGGTGCTACCCGACCAAGCTTACTGACAGCTGAGGTTTGAGGTCAGAGGCTGCATTGTCATGTGTCCTTCAAAATGTCAAAGCGAGCAGACTTATTTGCTAAGGGCAATTCTTTTTTAAAATATAGCAGCATAGCCAAACAATAAACTATTAACCAAACAAAGAGCAATCTCCTCTTTCCACTTTTCCCCCCTTCTACTTCCTTTCCCCCTTCCTCTTCCTTAATTTCCCCTTCCACTTCCTGTCCTCCCGCCCTCTTTTGTAAATCTGCTTGTGCGCCTTTATCCATTCTTCCTATGGCCTGTTCTACTGAGAGACGTCATTAACCTTGCCTATAAAAAATTAAGCCAGGCCTGGTGGCGCACGCCTTTAATCCCAGCACTCAGGAGACAGAGGCAGGTGGATTTCTAAGTTTGAGGCTAGACTAGTCTACAGAGTGAGTTCCAGGATGGCCAGGGCTATACAGAGAAACCCTGTCTCGAAACCCCCCTGCTCCTCCAAAAAATTAGTATACACAGATGATAACCATGTATTTCTTCCAACAATCCATCCGTGTGTACATTGCAAATGTGTTTCTGCTTCTGTCTTCCTGACCGCAGAAGCCAGGAGGCATCTTCCCTCCGTGTTACAGGTGGGAGGGACTACAGGTCCAAACTCAGGGGAGGCCGAGCTAGAACCTGGGATTTCTGGATCCAGTCAGAGTTCAAAGCTTTAGATTCTAGGATCTGGAGTTTGCTTTTTTCAATGGTTGAAACCCAAAGCCTGGAGAAGGTGGAAAGAGTGATTCATGTGGATATTTGCTTTCACTGGAAGTGGACAGGTAGGTATGGCAGCCCTTTGCAGGAAGTGAGATTTTTATCTGCTCCCCAAAGGTGTAGGTGCTTTATGTCTGAATAAACCTTAGGTTGAAACATTTCTAGAAGCCACGTGTGGCAGCTTACATCTGTCACCTGGGGAAACCAGGATGGGGGCGGCATCATGAATTTGAAGCCAGCCTGGGTTACACAGTGAGACTATTTCAAAATCCTAGAAAGTCAAATATATCCTGCATTCAGGCGTGTAGCTCTTTGTTAGAGTAACTTACATAGCATGTGGGTGGACTTAGTTTTTTAGGTTCAGATTTTTACAACATGAAAGTGGTAAATCATACACTTAGCACATGTGAAGTCCTGAGTTCAACCCCAGGGCAATAACATTCTAGACACAATTCTCCAAAGTCTCATTGGGTTGACCTGTCAGAGAGCGTCTTTACCTGAGCGTATCACGGTTCATTTTCCTTTGTTGGAAAAGGGGCCTGAAAACAACTATGCATTTGACTCCTGCAAAGTATTTTCCATAGAACAACAGACAAACAATTCTTGAAAGCGCTGTCGGACAGGAAGTGAGCGTGGAGAAGCCACAAGGATGAGACTCCTGCTCACAGGCTATTTACCTTCTTCTCTCCATGCAGAGGTGTGCGTGCACAGCAACAGATTCAGCTTCATGTTTCAGAGAACAAAGCGAAGTGGGAACCTGCTCAATTACTACGTTTATCCATAAGATTAAAGCCAAGCTATAAATGAAACACTTTTTTGATCCAAAAACCTGTGAAATTGTTCTCCTGTAGCGACTTATAAAGAGGACATGGCTTGATATTGTAAAAACAGCCCTTGGCCACATCACACTAATAGACACAAAAACAGCTTTCAAGTCTCTGGTTCTTTGATATCTTTGAGTCAAGGCCAAGGGCAAAAGACCAAGGCATGCTCTACAAGGGGCCAAAGAACCTGTGCTCACAGGTCCCTAAGTCCATGTCAGGAAATACAATGGCCCTATAGTGCCGTTGAGCTAACACGTAATTCAAATGTATCTATACTGCTTAGAACTTTTTATAGAAACCTTGTCAAACTTCAGGCAGATAAAAGACTAAATCCTGGGATAGTGCAAAGCTGCTTTTAAAAAAAATTAAAGGCTTAGAATGGTGGCACACACTTCTAATCCCAGCACTCGGGAGACAGAGGCAGGTGAATCTCTGGGAGCTCAAGGCCAGCCTGATCTACCCAGTGAGCTCCAGGCCAGCTGATGGGCACAGTGAGACCCCATTTAAAAAAAAATAAGCTGGGCATGGTGGCGCACGCCTTTAATCCCAGCACTCAGGAGGCAGAAGCAGGCAGATTTCTGGGTTCGAGGCCAACCTGGTCTGCAAAGTGAGTTCCAGGCCAGCCAGGGCTACACAGAGAAACCCTGTCTCGAAAAACCAAAAAAAAAAAAAAAAAAAAAGGGGGGGGGGCAGATGAGCTGGGTCAGCAGGTAAAAGCACTGGCTGCTTTTTGAGAGCTCTCATATTCTGTCTCCAGCACCCACAAAGCTTTCTAAAGCCATGTGTAACCCCAATTCTATGGGATCCAACTCTAGCTTCCAAGAATATGACACATGTGGTCTACAGACATGAATGCAGACAAAACACTTACACAGCTAAAACAATAAAATAAAAAATGAACATTTATTCTGTGCGTGGAGCATGAACGTTCCAGGACATACATGTGGAGGGAACTGGAAGGACAACATTGGGGAGTCAATTCTGACTTTCTACACTCTTGAGATAAGGTCTCTCTTGTATACTCTGAGGTGTGCACTCCAAGCTATTGGGCCCTGGAACTCGGGGCCAATTCTTCTGCCTCTTCTGCCCATCACACCACATGAGTGTTGAGATTACAAATTCAGGCCACTATGTCTGGCCTTTAAAAACAAAACAAAACAAAACAAAACAAAACAAAACAAAACAAAACAAAACAAAACAAAACGAAACAAAACGAAACAAACCAGGGTCTCATACGGGCTTGGCTGTCCTGGAACTTGCTATGTAAAACCTAACAGACATCAAACCCATAGCCATCTACCCGCCTCTGCTTCAAGAGTGCTGGGACTAAAGTCGTTTG
The DNA here is from genome assembly GCF_978045245.1 of Mus caroli. NCBI lineage: Eukaryota > Metazoa > Chordata > Mammalia > Rodentia > Muridae > Mus > Mus caroli. Next base: position 92,223,806 of record NW_028227270.1, read on the forward strand.
CCACCACACCAGCTACTTCTGGACTTGAATGTAGACTTTAGAGGTTAATTCTGCTTGTCATGTTTTTTTTTTTTTTTTTTTTTTTTTTTGGTTTTTCAAGACAGGGTTTCTCTGTATAGCTCTGGCTGTCCTGGAACTCACTTTGTAGACCAGGCTGGCCTCGAACTCAGAAATCTGCCTGCCTCTGCCTCCCGAGTGCTGGGATTAAAGGCGTGCGCCACCACGCCCAGCTTCTGCTTGTCATGTTTGAGGAGTGGAGGAATACTTTTACTGGCTGAACTATCTCCCTAACACACAACACACGCACACACACACACAATTAAAAATAAATGAAATCTGTAAAAAGAAAATAAATCAATTCTTGTGTATTAAAGATGAAAGCACATATACATTCAACAAAGACAGAAGTACTTAGTCACTTAATGAAATACAGTACAAAGATATACTCAGTTGTTACACACTGAAAAATGATGTCAAGAAAATAGTAAAAGTCTTTTATTTCCTAGTTTGGGGATGCATCTCGGTTGGCAGAGTGCTTGCCTAGCCCTGGCTTTGATGCTTCACACCACTGAAAGCAAATGTGGCAGCACACATCTGGAATCCTAGGAGCACCCAGGAGGTGGAGGGAAGAAGATCGCAAGTTCAAGGCCTTTCTCAGCTACACAGTAAGTCTGAGGCCAGCTTAGGATACAGGAGACAAAAACAAAAACAAAAGCAAAAGCACAACAATCCACAATCTACAAGGGTCCCGAGTCCAGGTAGAGGTGTTCCAGGAAGCAGTCTTTGGTGTTGTTTAGTGTGGCTGCCTACACAGTGAGAAGTGTATGTGTATTGTCTTTTCAGAACACATTCGCACAGTGTGACTCAAGTGGCTGCCAGCTAGATACACTTCAGATTCATTACACATTTGATTTGGAATTAAATTTTGGTTATTGTGTATTCAGAACCCTTTTATTGTTGGTAATTATTTTGAGATTCCTGCATTCAGGTACAAAATCCCATATGGGTTCATAAGGCAGGAGGTAACATCTCTGCGGAGCTGGAGTTGTAGGTGTGTGTGAGCCTCCTGATGTGAGTGCTGGGAACAAAACAGAGGCAAGAACAGTGAATGCTCTTAATGGCTGAGACATCACCTCTTGTCCCTAAAATTCAGTAGTTTCTTCATAGTTTATTATCATCAAATATTCAATTATGTATGTCCATTTTACATATACCTGGGGTGCCGTGGATAGAAAGTTTGAGAAGCCCCGGTGAGAACTGCAGGTGAGCAGTTACCTCGAAAGCACGGAATGATGGGGGATGTTCTTATGTCCAGGTTTTTCTTAAGTGGACACAGTTTAGAGGAAACGGTTATAATGAGTTGAGTGCCAATAGAGCTCAGGGGTAAGTAAATGGGGGAGGGGGGCGTAGTCACACCAAGCAAAGGGGCCTTTCCTGGTCCAGTCTCAGCGCTCTGACCTTTATGAAAGTAAGAAGTTGGTTGAAGGAGGACCTTTTCATTAACTCTAAGTGAGTTTTAAAGAAAAAACTCCACAGCCTGGAATGAAAGAGGTAATGTTAAATAAAATAAAATAAAACTATCAATGGGAACTGGTGAGATGGCTCAGGTAAAGCCAAGGCTTATGGCCTGCTTTCAATTCAATTTCAATATTCCAAGGCAGAAGGAGAGATAGGCTCTCCTAAAAACTGTAAAATAATCATACCCCCAAATTGATTGTTTTTAGAAATTTCATTTATTTTTAATTATTTGTGTATGTGTGTCTCTGTGTATGTATATGTGTCCCTTACACATATTCCATGGTGAATTCATACACTGGCACATGCTTTCATGTC